>NC_083233.1:48047073-48362307 GCF_032191835.1 Heteronotia binoei
GCTGAAGGTGGAATAATCCTGCCAAGGTCTCCTAAAGCTCTGGAGCAAGCAAATCAGACCCATTTTAACAACAAAAAATGAATCTAAATTGCATCAGCAAAAAAAAAAAAATCTAAATTGCATCAGCAAGCTTTGTTTGGTGCTGAGCTATGGGTACACTAAGGACCAATAGATATGAACCTAGTTTGAAAATAAACTTTGGAGAACAATATTAGATATCCCAGGAGGCATATGGTCTGTACATTTGAGATGAGAAACTGGAATTATGTTGCCTGAAATGAAAAATCATCAAAACACATTGCCTGCCTTTTGGAATAAACAAAATTTTCTCCTTGAGTACTGACTAGAGATGTTCAAAGACCTGCCATTTTGGCTCACATCCTGTTCCCCACAGAAAAACAGGGACCCCAGTTTTTTGATGGACTGCTCATCTGTCACACAGCTGAGGACCAGGAAGGGCCTTCTGCTGGCTGCTGCCACTTTGGTAAGTGTCTATCTGGGAGGGCCCAGAGCATGCATCCAACCCCTGTATCTTCCCTATTAGCAAGTACCTTTTAACCGTGACCAAAGAGACGTAAGGACCCAGGCAGTTTAACAATAACAATGAGTTAATTCTAAGTGCTCAAAAACAAAAAGTGAGTTGTAAAACTTTTAAGTGCAACTATGAATAAAGAAACACAGTTAGGTTGGTACAAAGAAATAAACAGCCCTGAGGCAATTAATTGGACGTTCCCTTCTTCTATCTTCAAACCAACTCACCCTCCTTGGATGAGAGATCCCTCTCCAGCTAAAACCTGCCTCCAGTTCCAGAGAGAACCACCCTCTGTCAGTCTGCAGCCTGTTCAGAGAGAACCAGCACTTTCTGCTACAACCTTTCCAGAGTTAACAACTTCCCTTTCTAGCTGGGCTTGTATCGCTTTCCTCCCAAGTCTCACCCGCTCTGGCTGGTTTTCCCTCTTGTAGGCCCACTAGCAACTCCAACACGGGCTTCCCTGGAGCCTGTAGGCCTCACTAGGCCTGGGATCATGACAAATTGTAGCTGTTTGGCAAGTTTTTCATTCCGTTCTCTCCTAACAGTGCCATTCAGTGCAATTGGCTTTTCACACATGCATGTTCTCAGCCTAATATCGTTCCACTCCCTTCTCTATGCTGCTGCTCAGCGGGCAATTGTTTAAATAGACTGTTAAATCAGTCACAAAGTATATAAATCAACCATAAATAAATACTGTATTTTTATAAAAATCATTCAGTGTTCATTTAAGTAGTCCTTAGTGACGTTAATGGCTGCCAATCTGTTTAAACTGGCAGCATTTTCACGTGTGCACAGTTTGAAGAAACACCCATGTAAATCTGTTCATCAGGCAAGCAGTTTCTTCAGTGCCAAACTGAACAGACCCCAGTGATCAGCTCAAGCCTTATCATCACAGTTGAAGTCAATACGTTCAATGCTTGAGCACATTTGATATAAAATTGGTGGCACACCTCATGCTTACACCCCAAGCTCTGTTTGGACTGATCAGGCACCTCTGGATCCTGCCATACAGACTTCTTGGCTTCCAAGAACTGCTCATGTGGACCAATCACATGGTTTTCTAGTTCATAGCTTCCTGGGCACAGGCTGCCAGCAATGAATTTGAGAAGGAAGTGCAGGACATATTTGTATAGAGGGGTTTGTCTACATTATCAGATATTTGAAATGTCTTGGTATGCAATGATAGCATAACTGTTCAAAACAGTGTTGACTATCTAAGTCACTTGTCTGAGCATTTACACTTCTCAGATTTCAGCAGATGCCGTCAGCAAAGCTAGATGAGACACACAAACATTTTTTTTTTAATCAGCAGGGGAGGGGAGGGTCCCATCTCTGAAAGTGAGGCCAGTCTGTTCCCCACCCTATCTCCAGCTGCTTAGGGATGTGAGACACTGGTCAGATGTGGGGGCTTTTGCTTGCAAATAATGATGGAAAGGGTAGCACAAAGACAATACTTGGTCACAGGCAAAGCACAGCAAATGTACTTGGATGCTCATGTAATAGACTTCTAGTTAGATAACTGACCTTGTGTTTTGTATTACACACTTGCTTGTAAACTTATTTTAGAGTTCCCTTACTTTGTTATTATTTATCTGACATATTATTATTTTAAGACCTAATTACTGACACATTTAGTAGATACTATCTGCAAACAATGTTGGTGTCCAGCTAAATGAAACATCAACTGATCCAGCCAGCTGTGCTCCAGTGGTGATTAAACATCAGATCATGGGACAATGAATTGATGGCCTTCCTGGAAAATCCTATCCCAGGCAGTGAATTCTCTAGTCTGGCTGTTGGTTTGGTTATCTTGGTTCCCAGGGCTTCTTTCTGATGCAAGCCATGAATAAAATTGCCAAGGGAGGGAGCCACATTTCACTCAGTTTTTATTGCATCATGAAGTTGACCACAGACCAGGAACTTGCAGGATGAGATGCAAAGTAGCTTTGGTAGCCCTGTGAAAGCGCCTGGGGCTGCTTCCATACAGAGAGGATTCTCCCTGTATTGTTTTCATCATTCCTGTGGATGCAGAGGCAGGCAGGTTGGCCATGGGACTTCCACAAATTG
Source organism: Heteronotia binoei (assembly GCF_032191835.1). Classification (NCBI taxonomy): domain Eukaryota; kingdom Metazoa; phylum Chordata; class Lepidosauria; order Squamata; family Gekkonidae; genus Heteronotia; species Heteronotia binoei. The sequence continues at coordinate 48,049,673 of NC_083233.1, forward strand.
GAGTTTCCTTTCATCTGTCTTTTCCCCAGCTGTTTCCTTCCTCACATGCTCCATTGTGACTTTTCATTGGGCTATTGTGGCAACTCACTGATCCACCCCTGTTTTGTTCTTTTCTTTCAAAATGTGCTATAGTGCTATAAATTTGAAATAGATAAGTGGCAACAGATTGTTATAGCACAACAACACAATACTGAGATACATTGAAGCTTCCCTTTGGGTTGCCAGCCTCCAGGTGGGGCCTGGAGATCTCCCATTTTTACAACTGATCTCCAGCTGGCAGAGATCAACTCCATTGGAGAAAATGGCTGCTTTGAAGGGTGGACTCTATGGCATTGCACCATGCTGAGGCTGCTCCCCTCTCCAAGCCCTGCCCTCTCCCAAATCCATCCCCAAAGTCTCCAGGTATTTTCCAACACTGGAAACCTTAATTTCTTTCCAGGCAATTATCAGAATAAAAATCTGTCCATACTTTCCCTTCATGTGACTGCAACAAAGAGGGATGGAATCTGTGAAGGATCGAGTTGGGTCCAGGTTCTGCTAAAAAATAAAGGAGTCCATTTGGGCTTAGAATCCTGTCATGTGGGGACAAAGGGCTCCTGCCCCCACAAACCATTTTTCTGTGCCAAAACATTACAGGGGAGGGCTTATTTCCCTGTTTTAGCAGTTCCACATACAGAACACCCCATATGGAGCATCAAAATCAGGGAAATAGCTCTCCCCAGCACTGTTTTTACAAGGGGAAATGGCTTTGGGGTGGTGGCAGGAGCCTTTCCTCTCCCCGTGGTGGCATCCTGAGCTGAACAAGCTTTCCTTTATTTTCTAATAGCCATTCTCCACAGCGGCTGAGTAAATAAATAATCATATGACATTGTGTGTGGGATAGCCAGGAGATCCAAGGATTGTTTGGCAGCTTAAAGCGCTACCTCTTTTTTAGCGTTATGCAGCAAGCTAGGCTTATTTGGGGGGGGGGCGGGGCTGGGAGAGCTGTTACTGACATAAGACCCTGTTGTATGTGTGACTTTGTGTTTGATGAGGGTTATTAGTTCCTGCCTGGCTCATTGGAGTCTTTAGGACTGAGCTTGGGGACATGGGAACAATGGGAAGCAGGATCCAAATCTCTGCTTTCCTGGACCAATCACCAGCCCTCTGCTGGTTCAAATGACCCAATGACGATCTAGCATGGGAACTTTGGAGTGCATATAGTTGGCCCCGTTCAGTAGTCTTAGTTTAACCATTGCCATGCTGTAATCACAATAAAGAGCTTTGATTCACCACAACCAAGCCTCTTCATGTATTGAACCAACTATTCAACAGGCCCCCTCACTTGGCTTCAAGTGGAGGAGGGTGGAATCAAACCTGGTTCTCCAGACCTGGACTCAACTTTTCAAAAAAGTGAATGTCTACTTTGGTTCTGTGTTCTCTCTGAAAAGACTGGAGTAAAGCAGGTTTGTGGGGAAGTATATTGAGGATGGGGAAAACCTGAAAAAGAGGATAATTAGAGTTCAATACTATCATGTGAATGCTGTAAAAAAGTATCCCAGTTTTGAAGCCAATGTGGAAAAAAACCTCTACAAGTATGCCTTGGTTTGGAGTTGAGGAATAGCCTTGCAGTGTTAATGGCTGCAAGCCTTACTTGGTTGTGGGACAGTGCAATGGAGCAAGGCTGTATGCCTTTGGCACCATCTGAGTCTAAATTTAGTTTTAAGGGCACAAAACTTCTGTGCTGAGGGACCCCACATTCCATGGTAAAAGGGATACTCTTAGGGAAGTGCATTTCAGTGTGTATTTGTTTGTCTGTTCCTGGCTTCCATCCAATCAGGTCCCACCCAGGTCTCTCGTGCAGCAGGCACCACAAGGAGTCACAACTGATCATCTGACATGTCCAATTAGGTGACATCTTTAGACACTTTCACATCTAACAGCCCTAAACCAATTGCAACAGAGTGTGTCTCGAGACTCAAGTATTTCCTTGTGCCTGGTTGAGATGGCCAAGGAGGAAAACTCAGCGTTGCCATTCCAAAGCAGCAATTATGCCTGTTCACATGGGCAGGAAAGCCCTGATGCTGACTCCCAGATACCTGTATGCTTGCCCAGTGTTGCAAGACTGAGAGTTATAAAGATGTTCTGACCACTACCTATTGCTGCATTCTTTCCAGTGCGGCCCTGCTGCTGTCAAGAGGGTTTCAGGCCATGGTCTGCAAAACCTATTCCTTTCAGTGTTTGAAAGCAGTGGAGCTGTCTGGGGCAAAAGTGACCACAGGCTCAGAAGGGGCTTTCAGAAAACCTTGCTATATTTTCATAGCTTAAGTATACATTATCCTAAGAAGATGGGGGCTAGGACTATTGGTTTAAAATAAATGAAAGCAACACCTTTTGAAAGTCAGGTTCTTCCTCCTGACCTTGAAATCCCACCTCTTTCATAAAATACCCAGAACTTACAGGAGATTGTCTGAAGGTATGAACTAGCCATACTGTTGAAGCTAACTGGTTCGAGTCTGGCCAGTGCTTGGATAGGAGGCCTCCAAGAACCCCCTACATAGAGGACGAAAGGTGAGAGATGTAGATTAAATGAAGCAAATGAATGCTTTCAATAATATGCCAAATCTACGGTCTTGCCATGCTGAACACCACCATCCAGACCATAGGTGGCCAAACTTGCTTAACTTAAGAGCCTCATGGAATAAACATCAGATGTTTGAGAGCCACAAGACATGAACGTCAGATGTTTGAAAGCCCCAATGAAGAAAGGAAGGCAAATAGATGGGGGAAGTGGAGGTGGAAAGAAAGCAACTTTAAATGCAGAGTCCAAGTTGCCAGCTGGCTTGGTTTGGGAAAATGATTTAAAAAGACAAATGCCTTCTCCAAGCCACCTGATGGGGTGATGGGAGCTTCAAGAGCCACACAATATTTGTGAAAGAGCCACATGTGGCTTCCAAGCCGCATGTTTGGCCACCCCTGATCCAGACAATTCTTAGGGGACAAGTGCAGAATCGAGGCTGTTCACCAGAGTATGCCTTTCAGGTGTTTGTCTAACTCCAAGAGAACCAAAGCCTTAGGGGCTGGCATCCAAGCAGTGCACTTTTCTGGTTGGCAAGTCCAGAGCAAACTATGCAAATAATCATAGGACAACAGAGCTCCTTTCTTTCTCATACTTGGGTCTTTTCTTAATGCCAGATTAAAGGGCAGGAGGTTCACGCTGCATTTCCCTGCCAGAGACCAGCACTGAGAGTTCCAGAAAAACTCCAGAACAAACACACACAGACACACTCATCCAGTTCGATTGTTTTGCCATGTCTGCTTCTCGCTTTTGTTGGGTTGGGAGTTCAACAATGTGCACAGCTAGTTGTGAACATCACTTCTGCCCTGTCGGAAGAACAAGGAACTTGGCAGTCAGAGAGCATTCCACTCCAGAAGTACCCAGCCTAGATTCATCTAAGAAATTAGAAGGAGCCCATCATGATGGCATCTAGCCAGGTGTCTTCAGTGGAACCAGACTGTCAAGTGCCAGGTCCACAAGGGCAGGACCACACAACTCAGTCTCGGCCACTTCTTTCATTCAAGGGAGTGAAGAGCGACATGTGATGCAGTGGAATCATGTGAGTGAGAAGAACTGAACAGAGTTTCAGCCCAGCTTTCTACCTTTAGTTTAGCTGTTCTGTACCTGAAGGATCCCTGCAGTGACTGAGAAAGTTGGTCTCCTTGAAGCAAGGCCGTACTACAACCTGTTTCTATAGCAGACTCCTCCCCTGAAATTTTACTGAAATCTTGGTACTTAAACTGATTTCGACAGAGAGAATGAGTCAGCTTTCAACTGAATTTAACTGTCTTGTTTATGATTTTAAGGTCACCAAATGGATGACTCCAGAGAAGGGTGAATGAGTACGGCAGGGTTGCCAACTCATTCCTGGAGATCTGGAGTGGGCAGGGTTTGGGAGGGCATACAACTCTCTAAAGCTGCACTTTTCTCCAAGGGAACTGATCTCTGTAGTCTGGAGAGCAGATATAATTCCAGGAGATCTTCAGGCCCCACCTAGAGGTCAGCAAGCATACATCATGGCCCCTTTGAAGTGTACTGGTTAGGATGCTGGCCGTGGAGCTGAGAAACCCAAGTTTGAATATCCACTGTGCCGTGGGAGCTTGCTGGGTGACCTTGGGCCAGTGACACACTTTCAGGCTCATATACCACACAGGGTTGCTATAAGGTTAAAATGGAGGAGAGGGGAACAATGTAAACTGCCTTAGGAACCCACTGGGAAGGAAAAAAAGGTAAAGGTAGTTCTCTGTGCAAGCACCAATCATTTCTGACTCTGGGGTGACATCGCATTCACAGCATTTTTACGGCAGACTTTTTATGGGGTGGTTTGCCGTTGCCTTCCAAGTCATCTACACTTTCCCCCCAGCAAGCTCATTTTGCTGACCTCGGAAGGATGGAAGGCTGCGTCAACCCTGAGCCAGCTACCTGAACCCAACTTCTGCCAGGATCGAACTCATGTTGTGAGCAGAGAGTTTGGACTGCAGTACTGCAGCTTTACCACTCTGCACCATAGGGCAGGGTATAAATGAAATAAATAGATATTATGCAAATATCTCCCATGATCTTCTTTTCCCTTGGACTGCAGTTGGTTAGTACCTTTACTGATGCACCCCCCTTAAGTGATACTGTTGGTTGTGAGGGAGCAATTCCCTACTTGTATCCTGCCTCTACTCCTGCTGAGAGAGGGGGTGTGGGGGTAAGCAAGCCAGCGGAGGAAGGGCCCTGCACTCTTCCCTCCTCTTCCATCTACATTGTTGTTTCCTGGACTGAACATGACTGCTTGAGTCTGGACACAGATCAGGTTTCTGCCAGCAATGGAGAAACAGAGCACTCTGGGCAGGGAGAGTCTTATGGTGTGCTCAGTACAGGCTTAAGCCTTGAATCTCAGGGCAGCAAAGACTACACACCAAGTTCCTGCTTTTACAGAGCCAAAGCAAAGGGGGAACCCAAATCACGTGTTTGGTGGGGAAGGCAAATGATCCGGACTTAGCCTGACCTGAGGCATCTGCTCAGCATTGGGAAGGGCAGGTGGCAACATAGATGGAGAAATACCATTGTCAGCCCTTCCTTGCGCTTGGGGTGGACCCAAGTTCCAGATGGAAGTGGGGGAGCTTCTGGAGATGGGATGCTTGCTTTCCGTTTGCCACAAGAACTGCACATCTTTTTAAAAATTATTATTTCAAATAATCTTTGTGTTCATAATCTTACATCTCAGAGAAATGAAGGAAACCAGATTGGATGATCTTGGGTTGCCAACTGACCAGAAAGAAAACAGACTGACTAGGATTGGGGGAGGGGGCTGTTGTCAGGAAATTCAGGTGTTTCCCACTCTTCCTGCCATCATTTTTGGAAACCTGTATAGCTTTTGTGCTGGACTTTGTTCTGGCTGTACCAGAAGAAGCTGGGTTCTCCATTTGGCTCCATCCAGTCAGTGGACCAAGAGGGCTCCTCTTTTGTGCCTCTTGTAGTGCCAGATTTTTAAAATGTCAAGGCTTCCGGCTTCAAGACAGGGAGGGGGTGATGTGGAGAAGAGCTAAGGCTCATTTTTGAACAAGGCCATCTCACAGGAGTGGGGAGTTTTGCTTCACATCAACTGGCATAACAGTTGTGCAGGGAGAAGACATCATAGGCTTCCATTTCACTTCCTTCAGCTCTGGGAGTCCCTGCAGAAATGCTACCAGTGCTAGCTTGACTGCATGAGTTACTCATCAAGGGGATTGTTTGGGCTGGCAATACTTTTGGGGGCACCAATCAAGATGACGCAAAACATCTCAAGCCAGCCTTGAATGCCTTTTCACTACTTTGACCCATGGCAGCTAAGCATTAAGTACCGAGCATCTTTCCTACCTTTGGATTCTCTGCCTCTGCTCCCCAAAACCTGTGTAGTCTCCATCAGTGTTCCCTCTAAGCTGTGGAGTATTGTGAGCAAAAATTCTACTTTGTGAGCTACTGGCATTGAAGTTGTGAGCTACTGCATAACTTAGTTTGCTCTGGGGCCATTTCTCCTGAGCTGAAACAAAAATGTGTGAGCTGGAGACTAAAAAATTGTGAGCTAGCTCACATTAACTCAGCTTAGAGGGAACACTGGCCTCCATCCTTCTTTCCTTCTCAGTCTAGTCTGGGACAATTTCCTTTTTTTAACGTAGTGGAAGAATTCAGAGCTTCTGCTAGATGGTTACCATTCATTTGGGGCTGTGCTATTTATAGGCATGCACAAGAAGCAGCCAAGGGCCCAATGAGGGTGGAGGGGTGCTGGCCTGATATTGTGGGAAATCAGATAGCCCAGCCATTCAGGGGACATCTGAACTGACTATACTTGGCCTACTTAAACTGTCAGTATTTATACTCCCCATCTCATCAACATCCCTCTGACACTGCCTTGCAGCCATGACCCTCAAGCAGGTCAGAGCCCTGGAGCTGGGATGTCTGCCTGAGTAATGTTCCTTCCCTGTGGCTTGGAAGCGAAGGGAATTGTCAGGTTCATGTGCAGTTCCTTTTTAACGTAAGAAGTGTGTAAAGACAAAAATTCCAGCAAGGTCAACCCTCCATTAAATAATAGCATAGTTAGAATTCACTCATAGCATCTGAAGAAATGGGCTTAGTCCACAAAAAGCTACAGCAAAATCATGTTAAAAATGTCACAAGATTCTGGTTTATTTTTCCTGGGGGAGAAGCTGATGGGAGCTGAAGAGTTAGACGATGATGATGATGTGGTAAATGATCATCTAAATAATGTGGTAAATCACGATGTGGTAAATCATCATCTAGATGATGTGGTAAATGTTCCTCCTGCATGTTTATTGCCATGTTGCAGTTAGGGCCTCCAGGCCCAAATTGTATATATGTAAATAAAACCTGTTGAGTTCCTTCACTAGCATCTGGGATTAGTTCTTTGAGGAACCTGGAGGATCTTTTAAAGTCCCTATTATAAAAAGCCACAAAAATCACTGTAAATGAAGATATCAGGTCTCAAAAGTAACAGTAAAGTGCTAGGATATAATATCCCCTTCAATGAAAACTTTGATGACCTTGTGCAGAAAGAAATCAGGCCATCAACCAAAGAAGAAAGTGTTGTAATGACTGGGTGACTTTAACTATCCTCACACTAATTGCATAAATTCTGGCTGTGAAAACAAGGAGATATTTCTAGATATCATATCTCCCCTATAGCTGCTGGTCAAAAGCCAAAAAAGGAGTGTGGTATTCCTGGACTTGATTCTGAATGGTGACCAGAGCCGAATTCAAGATGAACATGTTGTTGAAACTTTTGAGAACTGTAACCACAGAACAATCAATTGTGGCATCTACGTAAGTGGAAAGTTGCCCAGAAGGTCGAACACAATAATGTTCAAAACAGGAAACATCTAAAAGGTAAAGGGATTCATTAAAAGAGGGTTGATACTCTTGCTACAAGTTTATGGAAGCCAAGACAAGGGATGCTGCTTGCATGCATGTGGCAAAGATCCAAGGAAACTCAACAGGATGTCAGGCTGCTGAATAAGGAATCCATAAAAGGTCAACAGGCATCCTTTAAAAGGTGGAGGTTTTGCCCAGAAGAAAAAAGGAAACACAGGTTCCAGTAAAACAAACCTCAATTGCCATCAAGGCAAGCAGAATCGGAATTCTCCTATCCATTCAGTTCATCAGTGAGTAACAGCAAAAAAGACACGGTGTGCAAGAGTACGCCAGCACCTCACATCCAATGCAAGTGATCCCTTGCCTTGCCTGGCTCAGAAATTGTCTAGCTCAGAAAAGCAGAAGAGTTTGGGGAGGGGATCTTCTAGAAAGACCTTGTGATGTTTATGTCAGATTTTCTACCTGAACACATTTTGCCTTAGCAAGCAAAGTTGGCATTGTGCAAAGCTGTACAGTTTGAAGCATGCAGGAGCAACCCCTCACAGTGTCCATATCTATTTCCAGAATTTTCAATGATAATATGACTGAGACTTTTGTAGCTTTCAGAAACATGAAAGTGTTGAGGACGAGCTGAGCCTTTCCCTTTCCTGTTCATTTATGTTTTCGTAGGGGATCATTGAGGACCTTTCTCCCCTCCCTACTTTGTGGCTGCTGTTTCTAATGCATTTGTCCCTTTTACATGTGTATGCAGGGCTTTTTTTGAGCAGAAATGCACAGGAATGCAGTTCTGGTTGGCTTTGCATCAAGGGGTGTGGTTTAATATGCAAATAAGTCCCTGCTGGGCTTTTTCTACAATAATAGCCCTGTCTGTATGCATATACAATTGAAAATGTGAAAATTTTATGAGAATTTTTTTTTTGCACAAGAAAATAAAATGGTATAGAAAGAGAGATCCATCGGTGCAATTTGCACTAGGAAGAGGCAAAATTGAAAATGGGATACATAAACTTCAATGTGATCCAGAGTTGCAGCCATGTTGGTCTGTTCCATGGAGCTACTGAGCTTAATTAAAGGTGCTGGCTCCCCCTCCCCTTCTGTTTGCTAATTAACACCACTGTTCATTACGTAGTAGAATAGCCTGGAGGAAATATTTTAAAACTCTCTTAATCAAATCCCACAGCAAATTTTGGGGGATCCCTTCCAAACACTGACTGGCTCAGTGTGCAAGGAGACAGTACAAGCCAGGCATATGTGTACATCAGCCAATTGTACATCAGCACTCTGAAAAAGAATCCCTCAGAGAGGTGCAAAAACAAAGTGATGGTTGGGAGCTTCTCTAAAAGGCTTTTCCGAGCATCAGGAGTGTTTCTGATAAGCCCCAGGGCAGTTTTGTAGGTAGAATTCATTCAGGAATGGCCACAGAACTGGAGGCAGCTCTTGGCAGCAGGCAGGCAGGCGCCCTTGAGATGAGATAGGCTTTGCCCTTCACACCACCCACTTCCCCACCCAGAAATATCAACAGAATCGATTCCTTCGGGGTGAATGAACCTCCTTATGTAAAAGGCACAACTCCACCTTCTAGGCCCCAGCACACTGGCCGCCCCTCTCCTGGGTTCCAAGGACCAGAATGTTTTTCTGTTATAGGGATGAGGTGGGGATGTTACAGCTGAGACGTGAGCTGTCATCACTGACCTACTTTCACTCTCCGAATCCACTGTATGCAGATGCATGCATGACGATGTAGGTGAGGCCTTTGCCTTCATACTGGTGTGCTGTCTCCTGCAGAAAGAATCCACAACAAATCAAAACCAGGCATCACCTAAAAACCACTGCAAGGGACCTGACCAAAGTCGGTCCAATCAAGCCCAACATGCTGTTTCCAACAGGGGTCAGCCACACACACATAACAGACTACGCTGCAACAACCATGTGGACTCAGACAGACCTGATTGTACCACAGGAGATTAATGGATCCTAAGTAGAATTACACCCTTTAAGTCAATTTTTTGACTTTTTTTTTTGTGTGTGTGTGTGTGCACCTGGAAGTTATGATGACCTCTGACTGATCCCTACTGAGGGCATGGAGGATATTCAAAGCCTGCCCCCACCTCCCATAAGAACATAAGAGAAGCCATGTTGGATCAGGCCAACGGCCCATCCAGTCCAACACTCTGTGTCACACAGTGGCAAAAAATTTATATATACACACACACTGTGGCTAATAGCTACTGATGGACCTGTGCTCCATATTTTTTATCTAAACCCCTCTTGAAGGTGGCTATACTTGTGGCCGCCACCACCTCCTGTGGCAGTGAATTCCACATGTTAATCACCCTTTGGGTGAAGAAGTACTTCCTTTTATCCGTTTTAACCTGTCTGCTCAGCAATTTCATCGAATGCCCACGAGTTCTTGTATTGTGAGAAAGGGAGAAAAGTACTTTTCTCTACTTTCTCCATCCCATGCATTATCTTGTAAACCTCTATCATGTCATCCCGCAGTCGACGTTTCTCCAAGCTAAAGAGTCCCAAGCGTTTCAACCTTTCTTCATAGGGAAAGTGTTCCAGCCCTTTAATCATTCTAGTTGCCCTTTTCTGGACTTTCTCCAGTGCTATAATATCCTTTTTGAGCTCTGATATTCCAAGGAGGTCTCCCATCCAAGTACTTGTCACAGTCAACCCTCCTTAGCTGATGAGATCTGACAAGATTGGGCTTGCCTGAGCTCTCCAGGCCAGGGTTACCCTTTAAGTCTATTGAAGTCAGTGGGCTAAGAAGTGTGCAATTCTGCTTAGGAAGGATTGCACTATCAGTTGCTTTTGCTGCTAATTAATCAGTCTTTTGAGTGCCATGGGAGTCTTGACCTTTTTGTCCCCCCCAAATACTTACCTCATGCAGAAGTAAGTGTCCCCTGACTTCTGTGCAGAGGACACATGCAGATGTCTGGCTTATCTTTAGCTGCAGGGTTCCCTTGCTCATTTTCCATACATGCTGCAGTGATGCTTGTTAGGGAAAGCAAGCAGGTCACTTAGAAAGAGCCCTTCCTGTCCTCTGTTGCTCTGCCCTGGCTACACACAGATTCCCATCACTCTTCAGTGGCAGCTGCAGCTGCTCTGACTTCAAAGGCTGTGCATTCCAGAACAGGAGCAGCCAGGGTCCTGGGGATGGGCTTTGCAAATGGAAACTACTCCAGTTACTTGCTGAGGCAGGTCAGGGGCCTTTGGAAAATTGGACTCACCTTTGCAGCACCTTTGCCACTGTGGAGCCATGGGCCGCTGCTGGTCTCCTCAGAACATGAAGAAGTTTTTGGTTAGAAAATGAAATGTCCGTATTTGGGGTGTCCCTTTTCCTCAGTGGTGGGATGTTTGAGGCAGGTCCTCCAAGGCCACTTTGATGGAGCACTGAGAATCTCTATGCAAAACCCTGGTTTTTTTTTAAATGTAGCTGTTGTGCAGGCATTATAGTGCTGCAGATACAAGCATGAAGGCAAGCAGTATCAGTCCAGCACCCTAAAACCTAAACTAGTGCACTAACCAGTTCCAAAAACTCTAGCTTTTCAACTCTCATAGACTATACTGTCCACATCCAGACTGGGCAGATGAGCAACAGATGCAAGGTTATTATCCAGATGCTGGGAATGCAATCGCAGTCCTACAAATAAAAAGGGATGTAATAACCCACCTCCATTCCATCTGTACAGTGTATGTGTGAGAGTCAGGAGAAGAGTAGCGAACAGGGATGTCAGTCTCCAGAATTTCTCGGAATTACAACTGATCTCTAAACTACAGAGATAAATGCCCCTGGATCAAATGGAGTTCCAACAATATGCTGTGGCTAATAGCCACTGATGGACCTCTGCTCCATATGCTTAGCCATTCCCCTCTTGAAGCTGGCTACGCTTGTAGCCCCCACCACCTCCTGTGGCAGTGAATTCCATATGTTAATCACCCTTTGGGTGAAGAAGTACTTCCTTTTATCAGTTCTAACCTGACTGCTCAGCAATTTAATTGAATGCCCACAAGTTCTTGTATTGTGAGAAAGAGAGAAAAGGACTTTTTTCTCTGCCTTCTCTATCCCATGCATAATCTTGTAAACCTCTGTCATGTCACCCCTCAGTCGACGTTTCTCCAAGCTAAAGAGACCCAAGCGTTTTAATCTTTCTTCATAGGAAAATAGCTCCAACCCTTTAATCATTCTAGTTGCCCTTTTCCCAATGTTATAATATCTTTTTTGAGGTGCGGTGACCAGTATTCCAAATTGTACACAGTATTCCAAATGAGGTTGTACCATCGATTTATACAGGGGCTTTATGATACTGGCTGATCAGCGACTCCATGTACACGTCAAATAGCATGGGAGACAATGTAGAATTCTAAGGAACTCCACAAGTCAAGTCCCTGAGAGAAGATCCACCAGCTGCGTGGATCAAGGAAGGACTACACCCACAGCTGAGCGGTGTGCTCTAGAACCAACCCTTCAGGATACACTCAGCAGAAATCACAGCTGGAGGTTTCAAAAATCTGAGTAGACCCTGACAGCTAGCAGTCACAGTCCCTAATCTCTCTCCTAGTAAAGATCATAAATCAGAGCAACCAGTTACTACTGCTATACTTTTTGATTTTATGCTTGCCTGTTGTCTAATGTTTTATTGTTGTAAAGTGATTTTTAAAAAAGTGCTGTCATATATTTTGTAAACCATCTTGGGTAATTTGCATGCACTGAAAAGATGCTTCTGTTCCAAAACCAGGCTAGGAGCCCAACTGAAAGGGATTGAGCAAAATGACATCATACCATGTCAGATGGAGTCAGCCCACCACCAGTCTCCAGAGAACCTTGCTCAAAATAGCAAAGCCTTCTGCTCCATCAGCTAAAAATAGACTGTGCCAAACAGATCTTTGGGACAGCCAGAGTGGCATTCCCAGAGGATCCTCGCCTACTCTGAAATACCCTTTCTTTTGAAGTTACCAAGGTCCACGCACACTCTTCTAGAAGGACCTTGCGCTTAAAAATCTTTTTCCATTATATTGCATGAAGCATAACGCAACAGGATTGGGGGTTCTGTTTAAGTTATGTTTATGATTTGGTATTATTAGACTGTGTATGTTGCCTGCCATTCCAGCCTCAGGAATTAGGCTGCACTCAGTTGATATAAACCCATCAATAAATTCACCAGTTGCTTCTCTTTTTGACTTCAGTTGTTTTCTCCCATTAAGACCATGGACTGGGCAGGTTTCCAGTCCTCTTGCAGCATGTTAGGAAATGCCTGACGTCAGACCTTCCACTGGGCTGGGTCATAAAGCAGAGGCTCCTCTTAGCTTTTGAGTGGAGGGGCAACCCTTTTGTTTCCTTTTGCCCATCCCAGGGTTCACACACACAGAGGACACCCACCTCTCTAGCCAGAGGCAGCCCAGCTGTTCTTGATCACACCCCTCTTCCTGCCTGAAGCCTTACCCTCCTGACTCACCCTCTAACGAAGAAGGGCTGTCTTCATGACTTCAGCATCCTTTGGCTCTGGCTACTGTGAAGGTCACACTGACATGTGCCAGAAAGCTGGAATTGTGTTTGGTACTCTGGCTCGAATGACAGTTCCTCTCCTGGTGAAGCTTGCAAGAACTAATGTGCTGTTGATCAGAACCTGTATGAGAGGGCTAACACTGCCAGGCTGGAAGGGGCATTCCCACAAGGTGCTACAAGGGTTGTGTGCCACATCAGCTATGCACACTGAGATGCATTATTTGTCTCCCTATCGCAAGAAATCATTTTGGGAATATGAGACATTCAAACTGCTCCCCAAACTTTTCAGGTTTTACTTCCATGTAGGTATTAACATGCGTGACATGCATGACAAACTGAGATGTGTGTAAATTGTTTCTGTAGATCGCAGTGGGCACATTTATTTGGGGAGTCAGGAGCCAAGAACAACTTTCTGGTGCTGGTAAAGCAGCGACTTACATCTGTGTCAGACAGGGGTCATCACAACAGCCCTGGACCCCAGCCTTGCCCCTCCATTCTGGCATGACATTCTGCCATTGTACTGGTGCCTGGCTGTTTTGCACACAGAGGAAGTTCCCAGGGGTTTGAGCCGGCCTCAACCAGCGCCAGCCAGACTCCAGAAGGAACCGGAAAGGCTGCAATGGAGTCAGTGTTTATACCTGCCCTGTGCCCAACGCCCAGTTCCCTACTTGGCATCAGGAAGATGTGGGAGGGATGGGGTGAGGGAGATGTGAAATGCTGCCCGTGCAGAGAGGCACTTACGATGCAGATTAGTCACCTGGCCTGCCACCTCCTCCATGCTATTCCTGTTCCTCTGCTTCAGGCTTCCCGTGCCCCCCTTCCTGACTTCAGCTGCTCATCCCTCCAGGCTTTGGAAAACTGACTCCTTGTGAGCGGAGGCTCCTAGGAACAGCTTTGCATACGTGTAGGAAGGCAAGAGTGGCATCAGGTGATCCCATAATATTGTTGTGCTCAAAGGGCCAAGCAGAGCAATGGTTGGGAAATCCCCAAAGCACCAAAGGCCCAAGGCAGAAATTAAGAGCAGAAAGAGCATGGAGGCTCAGGAGACGCAACTTGTGATTCAGCCGCTCCATTAATCGGATTTATAAGTCCATGTCCTAAATACTCACTGTGTGTCACCCTCTTTCCCAATCCCAACAGCAGCTGAATGCACCAGTTTGGAAGCCACAAAAAAAAATCTTTTGTGAACAACCCAAAATAAGCAGGTTGGCCCAGTTGGCAGGAGACCCTGGGAAGGCACCTGCGTTTGGGAGAGTTCAGGAGTGCTGGCTTCCCTGCCTCCCCTCCAGGAGGCCTCAGCTTCTGTTCTATGCACAGCTGCTGAAGCATTTGGGTCCAGAGCAGGGCCCTAGCCAGGATTTTAAGTCAGAGGGCACTTTTTGCCATGCACTGCAGGGCCTGCCGCTTCTCAGAAGCTTTCTGAGGTAGGAACAAAAGCTGGAGGCTCTGAAAGTGGCCAAGTCAAGGCAGCCAACTCTAAAACACTGGGATCAAGAAGGGACTGCACTTTGCATGCAAGCAGGGGGGGCGGTTTCCTTCCACCTCCCTCTCCCACACCCTGGCACCATTTGTCCCCCCCCCCCCCCCCGGGCTTCATACCATGTGGCTTCCTCCACTTCCCTGCTCTCCATCTGCTGCTTTTGCTGCTGCAGTGCACTGTGCCCTGCTCAGCTCTCCTGGCTCCAGCTGCTTGTTGATGATGCTTCAGGAGCACAGCCATGGCAAAAAAGGAAAAAGGCAGGCTGCCCCCTGGAAACCAGGCCCTGCAGGTCCCCCTGTGGCTATGGGCTTGGTCCAGAGCTGCTGTGATCTTGACAATGACCAGGCATCTATCCTGCTCTTTTTTGCATAGCCTTCCTAGTTTCTGATTAGTTATATAATATTTACGGGAAATGTTTCCTCTGCCTCACCCCCACTTACGGTTACCAAACTCAAGGTGGGGCCTGCAGTTTCCCAAGAATTAAAACTGATCTCTCAGTTACAAAGGTCAGTTCCCCTGGAGAAAATGGCAGCTTCAGAGGATGGGTTTTATTGTAATTATACAGCCTGGTAGAAACAGAAATCCTAGAATGACATCACATCCCTGATGAGCTCCCTCTCCAGACTCTGATTGCACCCAAATCTCCCGCACTTTCTCAAGTGAAGGCAACCAATTTGCTTGGTCAGCAGGCTGGCAGCTGTGGTTATCCCCACCCCCCAATCTCTTCACAGGTGCACTCCTTGGCCAAACCCCTACTGTCCATGGCTTCTGGACCTGTCACTTCTGCATTCAACAGCCTTCACATCCACATTTCAGTCTGGCAGCTGCCAATTGCATATCTTCTGACTGCTGAAGACAAACCTGCCTCACTAGCCTTAGAATGTAAGGTTGCCAACTCCGTGCTTGGAAATTCCTGGGGATTGTGGGATGGAGGGATTTGGGAAGGGATCCCAGCAGATCATCATAATACGATGCACTTCACCCTCTAGAGCAGCCATTTTCTCCAGTAGAACTGATCTCTGTAGTCTGAAGATAAGTTGTAATTCAGGAAGATCTCCAGGCCCCACCTGGAGGCTGGCAACCCTAGAAGACAGACCGTCTGAAAATGCCCCCCCCCCCCCCGGGTTGATGACTGGGCATCTGAGCTCTCTTCCAGTGTATTATGCTCTGGCATGCGTCCCTCTGCATCTCTTCCCCCTCTCCCTTGCCATATATCCCTCTCTTCTCCCTTCTGGCTCATCACTGGTCTGGTCTATATCTGTCTGCTATAAACAGCAGCTTGGAGTTGCTGCCTCAGCGAAAGAGTGTTCTAGTCCATGGTTGAAGGCAAGGGCCTTCCGCCGCATCAGCTTCCAAGAAATGCGTGCCTGGGAACCGGCCCAGTGGAAAGTTGGGATGGACTTAGCACATCCCAGAGATGAGGAAACATTGAAAACAAGTTTCGGAAAAACAGGGAGAACTTTGGCTCCTCTTGCTGGGTTGTTGTTGTTTTCAACCTTTGATCTATAAATAGCCCTTCCTGCCCCCTCTGCAGCTTAGCAGCACTGATTCCTTCCAGATGTGCAGCGCCTTGGGAGCTTGTGACTGATGTGCGTCAGAGCTAAAGGGACAGAAAAAGTTTGCTCAGCGGCAGTGGAGAGTGAGGAAGTTGCTCTGCAAAGGAGGCACTGTTGTAAGCCAGGGCAGTAGCTGTTTTTTTTGTTGACTGGAATGGATTGGGCTCAAATGAAATCATATAACTGCATTTTAGCCATATTTGTATATTTCTAAACCATCCCAGGGTGCCTCACAGCTCTTTGGCACACAGAAACATGATATCCACTCCTAATTTAAGTGAGCAATGACTCACAAAAGCTTACATCCTACCACAAATTTTGTTAGTCTTTAAGGTGCTACTGGAATCTTACTCTTTTCTACTGCTACAGACAAACTAACACGGCTACCCATCTTGATCCCACTCCTATCGCCACACTTGGCTTAACCAATCTGGCCACACTATGAATAAATCAATGATAGACTACTGTAACATACTTTACATGGGGCTGCCCTTGATGATAATTTGAAAATGTCAGCTAGTGCAGAATGCAACAACCTGTCGTCAGGATTCTGCCACAATACACATACAACACCATTGCCACATACATTTTACTGATTGCCAAATAGTTTGTAGGTCAAGTTCAAGTTATAACCCCTCATGGCAGGGACCCGCAAATTTACAAAACCACCTGCCCAGTATACTCCACAGAGGTTGCATTGCTCAGACTCATGCTATCAAATTATACATGAGTTGGTTAGAAACAGAGCTTTTCCTGTGGTGGCCCCAACGGGTGGAAAAACAGATATGAGGATGCTAGGAAGACCCCCACTTTTATTTATTTAAAAAAGCTGCATTTCTTCCTTATGGAGCTCAAGACAACTTACAATATAAATAAAATACATAAAAGAAGTACATAAGAATGAATAAAACCAAAATTTAAAATCAGTTTAAGAATGCTTTAATCAAGGGTCAGTCCTAAATAAAACTGTTTTCAGCTGCCTCTTATGGACTGAAAGTGAAGGGCCCAGGCACAGTTCCCTAGGAAGATTATTCCATAACTGTGGGGCTGTTTTTATTACTTTTGGGGAGGCAAAAAATAACAAATGTAGCCCCACAATTAGAATCATAGAGTTGGAAGGGACCTCCAAGGTCATCTTGTACAGCCCCCTGAACAAATCAGGAAATACACAAATACTTCCACCCCCAACACACCCCCAGAACTTGGCAAAAATGTTCCATGCCCAGAAGATGGACTTTGGAACATCTGGAGCTTTGTCGGGAAACACCCCTTTAGCTGAAGGGAACCTTCCTGGGAACCGTCACTTCAACTGCCTCCCAACGCATTGAAGGGAGAAAGTCAGTGCACTGAATCCTGTCTTGCAGCTTCCATGCTCAGGCCCCACCAGATGCTGCCCTCTCCCATCCAGTTCTCAGGTTCCTCTACCTGGCTGGCAGCAGGTCTCCTCTAGAATCCCAGGCCCAAGTTCTCACCTCACCAGCCTCTTGAACCTTGGCCTGCTGCTCGGTACTGAGCCTGGGACCCTTTTTACACCAAGCAGGCTCTTCACCACAAGCTGCTGCCCCCTCCCCAAGGCACTCTGCCAAGGCTCCATAAGACATTCTCCTCCAGTTTCCATTCCCGCATCCCATAAAGAATGAGAGACTAGACATCGTATTTGTGCCACAACCCTGTGAGGTAGTGAAGCAGAGACAGAATGAATGGCCCCAAGTCACTCTGTGGGCTTTCAGGCAGAGTGGGGCTTTGTACTTGGGACTCCCACACCGATCCCACTCCAACACTCAAAGGCTGGCTTCCATTGCGAGCTCACCCTGCCTCACAATGCCTTCACCTGCTTGGCCAACTTCTTCCTGCTCCTGCCCTGAGCTGCAAAGAGCTGCCATCCTCAGCTGGTGGTCCTGCAGCTCCTTCCCCACACTTTTGCAGGAGGGTGCCTGCCCAGAGGCCGAGGTCCGGATGGGCGGGAAACTAGTTGGCAGGATAGTTCTACTGTGCATTGTCTCCAATATGATCTCAGGGAGGGATTCCTTCCTCGATGGCCCACTGGGCCCTCACCTGCCCAGGCCACCTCCTGTTGTGCGGGAGAAGCGCCACTGGGGGCCAGGAGGAGCAGGCTGGCAGCGCCGCTTGGCCCATGTGCACAAGCGGGATTTTCAACACCCCAGTCCACCGTGGGCAGCCAAGCCCCCCGGCAAATGGGGGGGGAGGGGGGGACTCACCGGCAGACCGCTGGGGTGGGGGGCTTAGACCAGCTGGCTTCCTCTACCTCACAGGGTCGTTGTTGGAATGACAAACTGCAAAGGGAAGCCGCCGGGGCTCCATGGAGGAAGAATGGGAAACAGGGCGCTCCTCACGCTGCCCCCGCCAGGAACGCGCGTGGGTCCGTTCAGACGGGGTTTGACTGCAGCCGGGATCCTTCCGGAGCCCCCACGCACAGCTCCCAAGCAGTCGCTTGGACCCCACCCGCCGCCCGGTCTTCTCCAGCTCTGCAGCCCCGGCAGAGATCGCGCAGGAGAGCTTTGTGCCGCCGCGGCCGCCTGGCCTGGCCACGTGGGAAGCGGACCGGCGAGGCAGAGCGAGCCCGGGAGGGACCCCGCCAGCAGCACCCACCCCCCAGCCGCCCGCCGGCAGAGGCCCCGCTCCGCCCTGCAGCTCCGACCTCTCCAGCCCCTGCTTGGCTCGGCCCGCCCAGGCAGAGTTGGCCAGGTCATGCATGGCGGCCGCCGGGGCTCCCGGCCTGGATGCAGTAGCTGCTCTTGTCTAGGGAATGTTCTACAAAAGTGGATCCTTTGGACAAAAATACATTTTAAGAGCAGTGGTTGTTTTCTGATTTGGGGTTTCCTCCGTGTTGTTGACTTCTGATTATATAATATAGTGGGTCCAACGCAACGAAGAAGCGAGGTGGTAGTGAGCATAGCTCTTTATTAAGTACAGCATAATACAGGGCTGCACTGAAAGCCTGAGGAACAGGGCCAACGGGGCCAATTTATATATGCTTCACGCTAGCACGCCATTGGATCCTTGAAACCTGCAAGGGGCCAGTGATTGGAGAAGGGCAGCAGGTATTTGGATCTTCTCAAACTCAGTCTTTATGGCTCCAATGAGCCAGGCAGGAACAGCCATAATAGCCTTCACTTTGGTCCTCACACATAAACAGATTAGCATGGGTTCTTTTCCCTTGTTCTCCACTGGCTCTTTCACATGACCTAGTAGACCTGCATTTAGTGCACATACAGCCTCCCAGGTCCTTACCGTTCCATTTTCAGCCCCCAGTGGTTTCCCACCTAGCTACATTACAGACAGGCAGAAATTGAACATATGAAGCTGCCTTATACTGAATCAGACCCTCGGTCCAACAAAGTCAGTATTGTCTACTCAGACTGGCAGCAGCTCTCCAGGGTCTCAAGCTGAGGTTTACCTGAACCCTTTTTACCTGAACCCTATTTACCTGAACCCTTTTTAGTTGGAGGTGCCAGGGATTGAACCTGGGACCTTCTGCTTGCCAAGCAGATGCTCTGCCACGGAGCCACCGTCCCTCCCCAATTCAAATTGAAAGTGATGTTTGAGTTATGCAGGGGTTTTTTCTTCTGTTTTGTCCCTGTCTGTTGTTAGTGTTTTAATTGTATTAATACATAATATTTTTGTTAGAGAAGGGTGGGTAGAAAATGTTGCAAATAAATAAGTAAATACATAAATTATTGTGTATCATTCATGGTGTCATGCTTCTTGTCACCCAAAAGTTGCTGCACAGCATTGAGTTTTGATTGGGAGGCTGGATTAGGCATTTGTTGTTGAGCTGTAGATTAGTACTACCCACTTGATGTTCGCTTCTGGCTCCACACCTGCTCAACCTATACATCTAAGCAAACAGATCATTACACAGCATCCAAGGAAGACTCCTGCACATTCTCTGGCTTGCCCTGAACTTCCCACCACACAGAGGAGGGAGGAATGCAAAACACAACCTATGCTTCTCTGCCAGCTTCTGTAAGGTGTGCTTGGACTTCATACCGCCTAACCAGTTGAAGTGTGTTTAGCTCTTGTCCTCAGAAGGCCCTTAAACCACTTTCCAGAGCCAAGGACTATGAAAGACTGGAGCCCTACCAGGACAAGATCCTGTGGTTGTTTGATTGAGGGATAAATCCCCACCCTAGCCCTCAGGACAATTCTTGAGCTGGCTGGCACTGGGCCCAGGCACAGCCACTGGGACTGGGCCAGCCCCTCTTCGCCTTGCTATTGGACAGCCTTCTAGACTGTATCACAATAGCAGCCTCTTGGGATGGAGAGAAAAGGGAACATGATAAACAAGCACAAGCAGCACTGCTGAGGAGTTTTTCCCATGGTGTAGGAAGAACCAGAGGGCATTAAGGAAAGGGAGTGCTAAGAGACTTCTGAACCAGACCCCAATGGCCAAACACATTCAGTGGTCCTCTGCCTACATACAGGTTTTCTGCATGAAATTGGGCTCCCAGGCAGATGAATTGCTGCTGTGCTGGGGCAGGGATGGAGGCAGCAGTGGAGGATCTAGCTATTAGTTGGTTGTGTGAACCAGCAGGACCAACTTATTCGGATCGCATTGAGCAGAGGGACAGAATGACTTTGACCAGTGACTTCCATACACTGTACATGAAGCAGCCCAGAAGGGGAAGAATAACAAGCCCTGTTGGGAAGCATCTCTCATTTACCTCCTGTGAGTTCCCTTGAACTTGGTCATAAAGACGTGGGCCCAGATTCCCACACAGGCATGGCACTTGCTGGATGAGGCAGCTGCTCTTGCTCAGACTCACTGGGCAGCTGCAAGGCAAAATCAAGGGAAGGACCCCACATGTCAGCCCAATATCCTTGGAGGAAGGATGAGATTTAAAAAATAACATGTAAGACATTACATCCCATCTGAAATAACTAACTCTAGACTTTATGTATTTATTCATTGCCCACTTTTCTCACCGAGACTCAAGGTGGATTGTATGGTATAAAACAATGCAATCATCAGTATAAACAACACAAATAAGAATCAGACTTGATATGTCAGTCAAACAATACAGCAGATGGGTAAGAACAACACAGTAAAAGCAGAATAATGCATATAGTACACAGACAATACATGCACCATACACATTGGCATAGACTACAACCTTGTTTCCTTTATAAAAGTTCTCTCCTAAACAATTCTGTTTTATGTAGTTTGCAAAATGACAGAAGTGTGGGAGCCTTCCTGACCTCTTCAGGCAGGCCATTCCATAAGATGGGGGCCACAACAGAGGATGTCAGCCTTTGAGACCAAATGAAGGCTGTGTCCAAATATTATTGGATATCCTGCTGTCCTTGTGCTATAGCAATCATTAGCAACTGGATTATCCTGTGTGGTAGCAAATGAATGTTATATTGCAACCATAGTGCAGTGTGCAGTGATGTGTGGGTGCAACCACTAGCAGCACAGCTGTCAATCTGTGTTTGTTTAAATCTGTGATTACCTTATGCAAAGTAGCCCTCCCTTTAAGAACAACAAAGCATTTCATAGCATCTTGAAGTCACAGACTGCCAACTGTGACTCCAGAAATTCCTAGAGATTTGGGGGCAATGTCTGGGAGTTTGGGGAAAGAGGGTTGCTCTGTGGGAATGTGAAGCCATAGAGTTCACCCTATGAAGCTGCCATTTTTTCCAAGGAAGCTGATCCCTGTAGTCAACCAACATGTTATAATTCTTTGAGAACTCCAGACTCTACCTGGAGGTTAGCAACTCAACCTTGAAGATTAACAACTTCATTGTGGCCAAAGCTTTTGTGTCCCAGAGCCAGTTTGATGTAGTGGTTAAGAGCAGCAGATTCTAATCTGGAGAACCGGGTTTGATTCCTCACTCCTCCACATGCAGCCAGCTGGGTGACCTTGGATCAGTCACATTTCTCTCAGAGATTCAAGTGGGCAGCCATGTTGGTCTGAAGCAATAGAACAAAGTAGGAGTCCAGTAGCACCCTTAAGACCAACGAAGCTTTATCCAGAATGTAAGCTTTTGTATGCATGCATACTTCTTCAGACAAGGGATGAGGTACAGTGAACAGAGCTACATATAGCTGGTGGGCAGTGGTTTAGAATGCAAAATTTCTCTCAGAGCTGTTCTCTCAAGAGCAGTTCTTGCCAAGCTCTCTCAACCCCACCTACCTCACAGGCTGTCTGTTGAGGGAAGAGGAAGGGAAGGAGAATGTAAACCACTCTGGTACTCTGAGTGAAGGGTGGAATATAAATCCAATCTCTTCTTCTCCTTCTCCTCCTCCATTAATTCTTAACCTCAGTGGAGGAAATGCTTGTCCTAGTGAAGCCAGCACGCAACACAATCCAAGAGGCAGAATGCCACAAACACCTACAAATGAGATCTAGTCAGAAGAGTAAAATATGTGCTCAGAGTAGCTGCAGGTGGTTCCAGTCCATAGGCCCCAAGCAGAGGTTTGGTTTGTAGACAACATTATGTGAGGTGCTGGAGGCACCAATAGTAAATGATGTTTTGTGCATAGTTGTGCAAAGGTGTCCAGAAAGTCAATCTACTGAAAGGACTGGAAGACATTCAGAGTCTCCCTGGAATTTCCCATGGGTCTCCTCTCCATGAGCCCAAGCCAATGATGTCATTAATGTATCCCAAGTAAGAGGAGAGGCTATTGGGGATGGAAAAATGGCTTTAAGTCAGGCACATTGGAGTGCTGGGTGGATACAATGCCCTTGACTTGAAGATGCAAGTTGTCTTCAGAAATGAAAGCTATGAAATGCATTGGTCATTAATGGAGAACATTGCCAAAGAGATGTGCAAATGGCAGTCACCTGGAACATGCATCCCAAGCAGGTCAGGGCAAAGCTTGTGAAAGGAGAAAGCTGAAAGCAGCCACTTGGGTTTGGCTGGGGGGATCTGAGAATGCTGATGCTGCTTTAAGGCTAGCGTTGCCTGTCTACAAGGTTCCTTGTGTCTGCACTCCTCTAGTCAGCTGAGTCCATTTGTAAATAAGTAGATATTCTTACAAGGACACAATGCCAATGTGGTGTTATTTTCTCTGGAGGAAGAGCGGACAGTTTCTGTCAAGGCAGCATGAAATGCCTTATTTGCCAGGATGTATGCCTGGCTTATTAGTTGTTCTGTCTTGGAAAGGGGGCAGTGAGTACAGACTGAAAACAAGGCCCTCTCCCTTGTGTTGCATCACAGAATTAGGATCTCTGTGAAGAGAGGGGACTCTGTCTCTCCTGCCCTGTGAATCAGCCACAGCCTCTGCCCCTCCTGGAGGGGACGCCTGAACTGTCTGAAATCTAGCATGAGGGAAGACGCCACAGCAACATTGAGTCAACAATCTTTTTGCCGTGCAACTGAGTGACCGTAAACAGCCTGAGGAAATCAGAGGTTTCTGTGCCAGGGTGTATGTTTCCATATGGGCGCCATTTGCACAACCATTTGCTTTCCCTGAGGCAGGCTGGCTCAGGCCACGCAGGCAAGTGGACTGCCACAGCTCTCCTGCTGCTGTGCTTCATGGAGCAGACTGGGCCACATCCTTGTGTCCAAAAGGAGGGGCGGCAGCCTTTGTGCTCAGGCATTTTGTTGCCTCGGCAGCCTTTGAGCAGCATGGCAGTTTCCCAAAGCTGGCTTTGCATGGAGTGGAATCTTGCATGTTTGAGCAAATCGAAGTCAGCTGTGTTTACACAGGAGGAGAGCGCAGAATGCAATCCCTAATCTCTGCTTACATAACCATACCGTTTTGATAGCTAGAGCCACAGGCAGTGTCTGGGGAGGAGTATGTAGGTCAGTGACATTCAACTGAAGCTTTTGCCAACAGCCTTGTCTCCTGAAGTGAACCTGAATGAGAAAGTGCTTGGGGAATTGTGCAGGAAACCAGGTGCTCTCGGCAAGTCATTTCCCAGAATGATTTCACCTTCCTGTAGCCTCTCTGGGGCAGAGGCTTTTGATTCCTCAAGATGTCAATGCCCAGAGCTTCCTTTGCACAGTTTCAAACATCTGTGGGCCAAACTAGGAAGGACCCTGAGCTCTTGCACATAGCTGCAACCAGAGTTTTTTTGCAGCAGGAACTCCTTTGCATATTAGGCCACACACCCCCTGATGTAGCCAATCCTCCAAGAGCTTACATGCCTCTTAGTACAAGGCCTACTGTAAGCTCCAGGAGGATTGGCTACATCAAGGGTGTGTGGCCTATTATGCAAAGGAATTCCTGCTACAAAAAAAGCCCTGGCTGCAACTACGTTGTGGGTGCCCATTCTTGACCGCAGGGGTGGGGGCAGGTTTGGTTCGCAATTTATCTATTTAAAACATTGATAACCTGATTTCTCTTGAAAGAAATCAGAGGACACTAATGATAACACTAAAATACAAAAGTAAAATGTTACCCAAGAGCAACAGCACATTGTAACAAGGCTGCAGGCTTCTCTTCACGGGTATGAAAAGAAGAGGCTGGATTCTCATTTGCTCCAAGGCAGAGTTTGTATATAATGATACAGCTTTTTAACTGTTCCTTGCAGGACTGGAGAGAAGAAACAGATGACTACAACACACAAGTCTGAGAACAAACAAACAATCATTATGCCCATTCCACAGAGGGAGGAGGAAATGAATGAGGTGACTGCATCAAAGGGCTTCAAACAAAAAAAATGTTTTTGCATCATAATTGACAACCTCCTGCTGTTTGTGAGACTTTCTATATGTTCTGATCAGGTTGCTACCAGAACTTAAGAGGAGACTGTATGCTGTCAGGGGCATATATGCCATTGGCATCAGCTGTATGTTTTTGCACACAGATGGCTCACCTAGAGCTCAGGTGGTGTTGATAGCTTGAAAGTGAAGGGCAGTGAACAGTTGCACCCAGACAACGCTTGGTTGTTGCCACTCTGCTACCTCCTCCTGACGTGTGCCTTGTGGAAATGCTCCTGGGTTGTTTTCTCTAAAAGTTCCCCCCACCCCCATCCTTTGCTTCGTACCATCTCTCTGCTTCTGGCCCTCTGAATTGTTCAGGTTAGCCCAGGCTGGGTGGGGGGTGGCCAATGGTCTTGGCTCACAGCTGCACGGCGAGACTCAATGACTTGTCACCCACAGTTCTTTAATAATTGTAAGGGGAAAGGGAGAGGGATCAGGAAGTTAGGCAAGGGGAGGGTTGAGAGATTCAGGAGTAGGATCTGTGTGGAACTGGACATTACCAAATACCTTCTGGGCCTCAACCATGGATGGAGTGAGACATGTCAAAGTTGTATCGATATAACTTGATGACCACTAGTGGGAGGTCAAAGATTGGCTTCCAATATTACGTGTCCAAGTCCCAGATATACCCAGTGGACTCAGCTGAAAGGTATCAGGACAGGAGACCCATCACACACAAGGACCGTGTCTTGTGCTCTCACCCTGGAAGAGATTCCACCATTTCTCTGACCCAGAACTCTACTCTGTAACAGTGGCAATTAGTGTTAGCACAGAGGAAGCTAATTCCTCCCTCTGCCTTTGGGCCCAAGCACTGCTTTCTCTACTGGAGCCGGGATCTGTGCCAAAGCCGGTTAATGTCATCCAAGAACAACATGTTCTCACTCTGCTTTTTTGGCTTCTTGGGAATGGGATGGAGGTAAGGGCAATGGGAGCAGCCATACCCTTTTGTAAACAAAGAGAATGGGCCACAATTTGGGCAGGGGTGGAAAGCATACTTGCACATTCTTTAGCTTTTCACAAAGCACAACATGTGACCAACAAAACCAGAGGCATTCTTAATGATTCCAGGTCCCTAGGCAAAAGTGCAGGATGGGGCCCAACCAAGAATTCCTATGAGCCTTCTTGCTGAGGCCAGGCAGGGGCAGCCACTTCCAGAAGCCAGCTGCCTGAAAATAACCACATAAAAAGAGCCCTGCTGGGTCAGACCAAAAGTCCATCTAGTCCAACATCCTGTCTCATGCAGTGGCCAACCAATTCCTCTGCCATTAGGCAAACTAGGCAATTGCCTAGGGCAGGGGTGGCCAATGGTAGCTTGGTTTTTGTTTACAACTCCCATCAGCCCCAGCCATTGGCCATGCTGGCTGTGGCTGATGGGCGTTGTAGCCAAAAAACATCTGGAGGGCTACTGTTGGCCACCCATGGCCTAGGGCGCTGGCCTTCTGGGGGCACCAAATTCGATGCCCCCATGTGGCTCAGCGACGTTATCAGTGCGGGGCGGGGCACCAGAAGTTAGCCTTACCTGAGGTGCCAGACAGTTTAGAGTTGGCCCTGTCCAGCTCACACATTTTTCGTCTTAGTCCAAGAAGGATGGCCCCAGAGCAAACTAATTTATGCAGTAGCCAAATTGCTCACTTACAACTTTAATGTCAGTAGCTCACAAAGTAGAATTTTTGCTCACAAGACTCCACAGCTTAGAGGGAGTAGTGGTTAAGACCACTACTGAACAAAATGTCCAGAGGGTGCCTGGTATCAAAACCAGGCTTGATGCTGTTGAGGGAGCCTTATTAGAAGCTTCCCATTCAGAACCTCTGCCAACGACAAAGACCCAGACAAAGTGGCTAGGAAAGTACCATGTAGTCTGGGCTCCTGGGACACATCATGGGTCACCTGCAATTGCAGCTACATACTTGTAAGGACTGATTCTAAGCTGTTTCTGAGCTTTGCCAAAACCACTGCCCTTCCACTGCAACACTGTTGCTGTCATTCCATTGTGCAAAGCTTCTTTTTAGCTTTGACTCAGCCTCTGCGGGTATTTCATTCATGGCTAAAGGATCACTTCAGCCATTGGAAGGGTCAGCTTGTGACCACTGGCAAGGTAGGGGGCAGCTTTGTAAGTGCATTGGGCAATCTGAGCATAGATCACAGGGCTTTTTTTGTAACAGGAACTCCTTTGCATATTAGGCCAACCCCCTGGTGTAGCCCGTCCTCCTGGAGCTACAGTCGGCCCTGTACTGAGAGCCCTGTAAGCTCTTGGAGGATTGACTATATCAGGGTGTGTGGCCTAATATGCAAAGGAGTTCCTGCTACAAACAAAGCCTTGGATGGGGGTGGGCAGGCTAAGTGACAACACAAGATATACTAGTACTTTAGCAGAGACCAGAAGCAGCTGAGGAAGCTGTAAGTATTGCTAGCAAATAAATTGGAGTAGGAGGGGGCAAGGATGAGACTGAGTGGGGCACTTGGAAGGTGTTGGTAAGATTCCTGCTCAGGTCCAAACTCATAGAGTTTGGTGCTTTCCTTGTCCATTGATTCATTCAGTCTTCAAGAGACCTATCTAATTCATGACCCTCCACTGCCTGTTGGTTTTAATCAGGCAACAAAAATGGGAGTCCATTCGTGGGACCTATTAGCCACCTGTGTTTTCCATCCGTGGGTAGCTAAATCTGCAGACTGGGGCCATGTGGAGGCTAAACAGATCCTTTCTCAAACTTAGAGCACTTCCCAAGTTTGCAGAAAAATCTTGGGTCTCTCTCGGCTTGGCTTCGTGAACAAAGATTTAAGAAGGGTGCAATAGTCCACGTCTGCTGCAGGCTCGCTGGTGGCTGACAAGACCAATGCGGGACAGGCAGGTCCGGCCACAGTGTCTGCAGGGAAAAGTCTGATTTAGGGTTGGTGCTGTAGCAGTGCGATTCTTCCTCAATCTCCTTTTGTCCTCAAGACCAGCTATGCGTGCGTTCTCAAAAGAAGAGACAGCCTGGTGGATGGTGTGCCTCCATGCTTTGCGATCTGAGGCTAGGTCAGACCACTGGTGATGGTTGATTTGACAGGTGCCAAAGGATTTCTTCAAGGAGTCCTTGTACCTCTTCTTTGGTGCCCCTCTATTTCGATGGCCGGTGGAAAGTTCGCCATACAGAGCAATCTTGGGAAGGCGGTGGTTTTCCATCCTAGAAATATGCCCTGCCCAGCACAGCTGCGTCTTCAACAGCAGTGCCTCGATGCTGGTAACCTCCGCCCGCTTGAGAACTTCAGTGTTGGTCACAAAGTCACTCCAGTGGATGTTGAGGATGGTGCGAAGGCAGCGCTGATGAAAGCGCTCAAGGAGTCGCAGGTGATGACGGTATAAAACCCACGATTTGGAGCCGTAGATGAGGGGGAGGAGAGAAATACCCAGGGTTTAAATCCCCTCAAAAGGGGGATTTACCTCTGGTAGCTGCAGTCCCTGAGTCATGCAGCACAGGCGGTCCACTGGGTCCAGCAGCAGCTGCATAGCCCAGGACCCAAGTGAGGCATATTGCTGTCATTTGCATGGCCTGGGAGCCCCATCGGACCTGGTGATGCAGCGCAGGAGCCCAGTGGCAGCTGCTGTGTAGCCCAGGAGTCATGTGTGGCATGTAACTGCCTGCAGGTCTGCCACGGGCACAGTCCCTGAATCATGCTGGGCCCAGTGTGGTGGCAGCACAGTCTGGGAGCCACGCAGAGCATGCCACTGACAGTGGTGCAGAGTCATGCTGGCAGGCACTGCCCAGCCTGGACCTGGCGAGGAAGGGGGAATCCTTCCTGCAAGTATCACAGGCCCACACTGTGCAGCTGGGGTAGTGGGTCACAACAAGTTGCACAGGTTAGGTTTCTGCATCCCCTTATACGTCATAGGATCCCAGGGTAGCCAGGGTGAGACCACCCAGTCCCAGAGGCATGTACAGGGAGCAGCTGAAAGTACTGCTGGACTGCAGAAGAGTGCTCAAAAAAGAACTACATGCAGTGTTGTCAAGAAACAATCTACCTTTGCTAACTGACCACTTGCCATTTCTAGAGGCCAGTGGCTCTGTTTCCTGAGCCAGTGACCTGCCCTGTTGCCAAGCAGGCCATGGCTGTCTCTGCCAGGGCTCCAACCTCTTGTCAGCAGCAGAGCTTAGCTTGGAGACAAGTGTGGAGGATGCAACTTGGTGCCTTTGTCTCCCTAATTACAGCCCATCCCCACTTTTTGCACCTGTAATTAGCAAGCCGGGATCCTGGGACAGCATGAGAGGGTGTCTTCCAAGAAGGTCTGAATCCCAAGCACCTCCCCTACACACTCTCCCCTTGTGCCAACTGATGCTTTTCACTCTTAGCTCACAGTCTTAATAGTGCATGTGGCGGAACCGGCCCGATTCTGCCTTCAGACCCGGTCCCGTCAGCTCCCTATGGAGTCGCCAACTCCTGGAGGGAGCTATGTCTCCTCCTGCCCCTTGGGCGCGCTGCCACCACCTGCTCAGTCCCGGGGTTCAGATTGAGAGGAACAGGACTCCCAATCCCCCTCTCCAGCTGTGAGGCTAGGCCTCCAGGTCCTCTGCCACCCTGCACTTGGGTTTCACAGAGACCTCAGCACTTCTTTGGGGCACCCCTGGAGGATTGGCACCTTATCCAACTGCATGCCTTCCCCCTTCCCCGGGGCCCCCTTCTTAAAAACAGCGTGGTCTAAAGCGGTCTGGGGATCTAGGTGGTACAGAGATTAACTGCCAGCATTTAAAACAGAAAAAACATTTATTTAAAAGAGAAAAATATAGGAAAAGAAGAACACCAAAACAAAAACAGTTGCATTTAAAAAGTTAGCACCGCACAGCCCAGCACAGCACAGCCCAGCACAGCACAGCCCAGCACAGCAAACAGCATAACAAAATAAAGGTGGTTTTTAAACGCATCGTATGGTCCCTGGTCTATACTTGATCTGCCTAAGAGAATGACTTACTTTGTCTTACTGCCTGGATCCTCCCAGGCAGGAGCCCACAGGCAAGCAGCCTCCCTTCCCGAGCGCCTGCTGCAAACTGAGAAACTCTTCCTGCCTAGCACATGGCAAGAACAACAGCCCTTCCTGCCTCTCTAGGAGACTTTCCCCCTAGCGTTGTTGGTTTGGCTCTGGAAGGGAGGGGGGGAGTGAGGGGAAGGCTACAAAGCCGGCTGAATGGATTTACTGATCCCTGCCTTTTTGGATGAAGCACCAACACTCTCAGATGGCGTTTCTCCACACGTCCCCCTCCTTAAATTCTGAGCCGGAGGGGTTGCCTCCTACAGAGGTGACCCCGTAGCAGAATCCAAACAAACAAGGAGAAACCCGTTAACCAAAACATTACACAAACATTCAGGTATTTCTCCAATAATACACAAAGTCCAGCACCCTAGGTGCCCATGTCCTTTCTGGACAAAACGTTGCATGGCTGCATGCAGCAGGAATGTCCAGTCTTTAAGATGTACTCCTCCGTCTCCCAGGACCACCTCTGGAGTTTGGTGCTCTCCCTCCGTTGCTGCTGTTGCTGGGGTGAGGGGTCCATCAAAGGAGGAAATCCCTGGCCCCACATATGGGGTTGGAAACTGCCCAGTTCCCACACAGTTGCTTCTTCTTTATCCCTCATTGGTGGAATGTTCCCTCTGTCCACTCTGTCCTCCCAGAAAACCACCTCTGGGGCTCCAAACAATTGCTGTCCCAGCTTCTTTTTGTCTCCTTCCTTCCTACCTCTATGCAACACCATGGACCTCGCAGAGACTGGCTGTGGTACATTCACCTGCACCACTTGAACTGCCTTTCCCATTTTCTCCATAGCCACCACATAAGTAGCATCGCCCAGGTCATCCACAATCACATGGGGTCCCTCCCATTCCACTTTCCATTCACCAGTATGAAGTGGCAGGAAATCCATCACCCTATCCCCTGTCTCAACTTCTGAGAACTCCACTTCCTGGTCCCTTGCCAACTCACACAGTGGTTCCAGCCTCGGGTCACTTTGAACCTCAGACAGGAACATTTCTGGCTGCCCCAGACTTCCTATCATCTGTTCCTTCAAGCCACCCCTAGTCCCACTGTGTCCAGAACACTCAGCCAAAGTTTGATCTGGGTTCTCCACCCCCTCAGTTGGTTTTTCAGTGTCAACCAACTGAGCTCCTTCCTGCCTGGAAGACTCCACAGTATACTGCTGCCCTTGCGGAAATTGGCACCCCTCTTCCCATTGGGCACACCCTCCTGCAGGGTTTGAGACAGGCTGGTCCTCCCCCTCCCTGGTTGGTGGTGAGGTGGCTTCCCTAAAGTTGCCCTCCTCCCCCCACCTTCCCCTGAGGGTTTGGCTTGGGATCTCGGTCCCCTCGGTTGATTTTTCAGCACTACCAAACTGACCCCCTTCCTGCCTGGAAGGTCCCACAGCTTCCCAGGATTCCTGTCTGCCCTGCTTCAAGACGACCTGTTTTGAGAGCGTCTCGGACGATCCCACTTCCTGATCCACAGCTACTTGGTGAACCGGTTCCAACCTAAGGCCGCTCCGGACCCCCTCCTGGAACCACTCCCGTTCCCCCAAGCCTTCAGCTATGTGCCCCTCTGAGCCCACATTAGCCTTGCTGCTCTCAGAACCTCCTGTGAAATCTCCACTCTCCACCTTGGTCTCTTCAGCATGCACATCCTTTATGCTAGACAGGTTCCCTTCCTCGCTAGGAACATCCACAGCTTCTTGCTGCACTTGGGGAAAGCTACACCCCTCTTCCCCTTGGGAACACCCTACTCCAGGACTTGAGACAGGCTGGTCCTCCCCCTCCTGGGTGACTGCCCTCTCTTCATCCTCAGTAACCTGGGCTACCTCCCCCTCCCTGGTTGGTGGTGAGGTGGCTTCCTTAAAGTTGCCTTCCTCCTCCCACTTTCCCCTGGGGGTTTGGCTGCGGGGTACAGCCTTGATAGAGTACTGGCCAACCACCAAATCCCGGCCCAATAACACTGGAACTGTTTGTTCCTTCATTACCCCACATTCAGAATAGGATTTACCTTCTTGTGGAGCCAAACCCCTGAACTGCTTTCGGGAGTGGTCTGGCCCCAGTTTAAACCTTTTAAATACAGTGGCTTTATAGGCCGCAAAAGTTATCCCCCCATCTTCCACAGGCATGCTGCAATAGATGGCTGAAAGCTCTCCAGTCAGGTTGCTACAGAGGTAAGACATATAGTCCTCCTCTGCAATCCCCCACTGTTTGGCTGCCCTCTCAAAGTTGGAGAGGTATGTGGAGGGGTCTTCTCCCTCCTTGTACACTGCAAAGTCTTTGGGGTTGACTTTGATCGTTCTGCTTAGTTCAGCTTCCAGACGTAGCACCTCAAGCTCATGGCGACGTTGCTCTTCCTGCTCCCGTCTGTGGATTTCAACTCGTCTCAGCTCTCTCTCTCGTTCCTCCTGTCTGCGGACTGCATCCCTCTCTGCTTGTCGTTCCTCTCTCTCTCGTTCCTCCTGTCTGCGGACTTGGTCCGCCTTGATACGCATTCTCTCCAGTTCCATCTGTAGCTGCAAGATTACTTCTGACTGGGTGGGGGCCACTTTTGCAGGGGCCCCTGCATGCTCAAGATGCTCCAACAGGAGGACTTGCATATCTACTACAGTCAGGTTGTCACACTCCAGTTCTTGCTTTGCGCACTCTTCCTGGAGCTGTGGCTTTGTCATCTCCAGGATTTCCAGTTTCTTCAGGATTTCCAGTTTCTTAGCACGCTCCATCCTAACTAGCTAAACTTTCCCTACTCCAGTTGACCCGAAAAGAAAACAAAACCGCTGTTGCTTCCTCTGGGTGCTTGCACGCATCAAAAACCAAAAATGCCTGGCCAATCAAGTTCTCTGTTTGTTCTCATCCCACCGCTGCCGCCAAGTGTGGCGGAACCGGCCCGATTCTGCCTTCAGACCCATTTCTGCCTTCAGACCCGGTCCCGTCAGCTCCCTACGGAGTCGCCAACTCCTGGAGGGAGCTATGTCTCCTCCTGCCCCTTGGGCGCGCTGCCACCACCTGCTCAGTCCCGGGGTTCCGATTGAGAGGAACAGGACTCCCAATCCCCCTCTCCAGCTGTGAGGCCAGGCCTCCAGGTCCTCTGCCACCCTGCACTTGGGTTTCACAGAGACCTCAGCGCTTCTTTGGGGCACCCCTGGAGGATTGGCACCTTATCCAACTGCATGCCTTCCCCCTTCCCCGGGGCCCCCTTCTTAAAAACAGCGTGGTCTAAAGCGGTCTGGGGATCTAGGTGGTACAGAGATTAACTGCCAGCATTTAAAACAGAAAAAACATTTATTTAAAAGAGAAAAATATAGGAAAAGAAGAACACCAAAACAAAAACAGTTGCATTTAAAAAGTTAGCACCGCACAGCCCAGCACAGCACAGCCCAGCACAGCAAACAGCATAACAAAATAAAGGTGGTTTTTAAACGCATCGTATGGTCCCTGGTCTATACTTGATCTGCCTAAGAGAATGACTTACTTTGTCTTACTGCCTGGAGCCTCCCAGGCAGGAGCCCACAGGCAAGCAGCCTCCCTTCCCGAGCGCCTGCTGCAAACTGAGAAACTCTTCCTGCCTAGCACATGGCAAGAACAACAGCCCTTCCTGCCTCTCTAGGAGACTTTCCCCCTAGCGTTGTTGGTTTGGCTCTGGAAGGGAGGGGGGGAGTGAGGGGAAGGCTACAAAGCCGGCTGAATGGATTTACTGATCCCTGCCTTTTTGGATGAAGCACCAACACTCTCAGATGGCGTTTCTCCACAGTGCACGTACTTCTCCAGGATGTTTTTAAAGTGCCCTTTAAACATGTTTTTGAGTGCTGCATTCATTCCTAGAGTCACCTGAGGTCTCCCTGCCTGAAGCTGCAGGTCTCTGCTACAAGCCCTTATTGTGCACAGGCCAAAATGTGAGCTGGCTCCCAGGGTGTTTGGCCGGAGGCAGAGGAAATGTTCCATCTACAGTCACGTTCCATCTTCCATCACATTCCAAATACAGTCCAGAGACTCCATAAAGAAGTCAAGCATTTGATCTCTGAATTTTGGGATCAGGGAAGCAAGGAAATCCCAAAGAGCAGGTTTCCTCCTGCAACAAAAAACGGCC
Organism: Heteronotia binoei; assembly: GCF_032191835.1. Classification (NCBI taxonomy): domain Eukaryota; kingdom Metazoa; phylum Chordata; class Lepidosauria; order Squamata; family Gekkonidae; genus Heteronotia; species Heteronotia binoei. The sequence continues at coordinate 48,083,357 of NC_083233.1, forward strand.
ATGTGTTGGGGAGGAAACCACTGGTGTGCCCAGAGGGAGTCTCTAACCAATGCAGGAAAGCCTTGGAGAGAGCTTCTGATCCATGGCTACCCACTCACTGCATGAGTTAAAAGGATTCCCTGACTTGCATCTCCTGATAATAACCACAGCAAGAACAGATACCACACAATGGGTGGCTAGGAGTTTGAGCTGGAAAGCCCCCCATTTCAGTGCCACTGAGTGGCCTTTGGAAATGTACTCATCTTTCTCAGGCTCTGCCATTACAGCTATAATATTGGGGGGGGGGGGGAGTACCCTGTCTTAAAGAAGTGTCGTCCCAGTTACTGAGCCAGTGCTTTGGATACTAAATCTGTGGTCTTCATCCCATGGGTTGAAACCCTCAACTGGGCCACAAGCCCCTACAGAACAGTCATTTTGTCACGGCTTTTGTATGCATCTCCTGCTAGTGCACTTGTGTGGAAAGCATGAATGCCATATCCCTTTGCGTCCATATGAGGAGCAGCTAGATCAGTGAGGTGAGTCACTCATGTTGCAGGGGATTCCTCTTTAACACAAGGCAGGCAGGTTTAGATACTTCCCACCACCACCACTGCAGAAGCTATCTCCTGTCTTGTTTCTCTTTGCTCTGCAGGTGCTTGCAGAGCAGAGTCATCATCCCCACTAGTTAAGGTTACCAGCCTCCCAGTGGGGCCTGGAGATCTCCTGGATCAGTTTCCCCAGAGAAAATGGCTGGTTTGGAAGATGGAGTTTATGGCATTATACCTTACTGAGGTCTTTCACCTTGACAAACCCAACCTGCTCCAGGCTCCACCCCCCCCCCCCCCCAAATCTCCAGGATTTTCCCATCCCAGAGCTAGTAACCCTCCCACTACAAAGTCATTGCTCTGGCTCCTCCTCTTCCCATCACATAGCTAATAATAATAATAATAATAATAATAATAATAATAATAATAATAATAATAATAATAATAGATTTTATTTATATCCCGCCCTCCCCGCCTAGGCGGCTCAGGGTGGCTAACAACAATTCAACATTAACATAAATAGGTAAAACATTGAATTTAACAATTAAAATTAAACATATAAAAACCAGTTAATTAAATTAAAATACATAGTTTACATAATTTACATAGCTGCAGCTCAATGGTTCTTAGGCTGCCATCTGGGCATTGGAAGATGAGTCCTGGGCCTGGAAAGGTTGAAGCATTTGGCTAATGTAGTTTTTCTATTTATTGGCAATCCTAGAGCTTTTAAATCGTAGTCATTTATGCAAGGCTTTTTTTGTAGAAGAAGCCCAGCAGGAACTCATTTGCATACTAGGCCACCCCCCTGACACTAAGCCGCCAAATCTGCGTTCCTGCTCAATAAAAGCCCTGCATTTATGTATTTTGTTCTGATTGTTTTATTTACAGTGTAGGCCACTTTGAGTTCCCTAAGGCAGAAAGGCAGCTAATAAATGTTTTAAATGAATAATATAATTAAGAAATAAGATCATTGCTCTAAAGCAGTCTATCAATGTAAAATACTTGGTCCACAACCAGCCATCTTTGCAAGTGGTTGCCTCATGATTCAGTGATTGAAATAGTTAAGGGGGACACTGGACAGACCTTTGTTGGTGTAGGAAAGCACCGTCTTTGAAATCAGTGGCACAGAAAAGGAGAGCTAATGTTGACACGCCAACCACCTCAGGGTGTCTGGGCAAGAGGCTCCTCCTTTCCTGCACAGAGACCATGTGCTGCTGCGGTGCATTTCCCATGGAGAAACACAGGGCCTCTTGGACATCCCCATATATGGCCAGGACAAGCCCCAGGGAGGGAATCCCCGGCAGTCTGATAGGACGGGGCCTGGCTTGCTGAGTCATTGTTTGTCCTCTTTGCTGCTTTGTGTTGCCATGGGAACTTTCTTCAAGAAACATCTGCCAGCTCCCCACATCAACATGTGATTATGCACTCACTGCCTCCCCTGCAGGAATGTCTGCATCTGTCCCCATGGCAGCCTCTTCTGTTTCCCTGCATACAGTCAATACCTTCATTTCTCATAGATTGGATTGGGTAATAAGTTTGACTAAAAGTGCAAATGCGATCGGTGTGCTTTGCAGAGGCTGCAGAGTGACTCTGACTCTACCATGTTCCCGTAGGTTCTCTGGAGCCTCTGGAATCTCTGGTCCTCCCTCATGGCTGAGCAGATGAGAAACACCAGAGGTGAAAAGTGATGCATCTTGACCTGCAGTTACTAAATAACTGCTCTTAAGAACAGCAATAATAGAAAAGAAGAAGAGGGAAAATGGAGGGTGGATCACCTGTTCCTGGAAGGCATTCTGCTGGAGGAAGGACCAGCAGGATGTTTCCATGAAGTGTGCTGCAGGGGGGGGAGGGGGAGGGAGCATGTGGGCAAGGCCTAAAAATGGCACCACTTGTTCTCCTCAGTATCTATCTATCTATCTATCTATCTATCTATCTATCTATCTATCTATCTATCTATCTATCTATCTATCTATCTATCTATCTATCTATCTATCTATCTATCTATCTATCTATCTATCTATCTATCATCTCTGATCAGAAAATGGCCACATTGGCACAATTGTTCCAGATTTTTCAATCTAGCCAGGAAGTGTGGATGGAGAGAGAATCTTCTGTGCAATTCTCTCAACAGAACTTCTAACAGGATGGCTGGGGTGGAGGTGTAAAAGAGTTGGCGTAGCTGAATGGGTCCAAAACTAAATCCCTGAACAAAAGCCACATCATCCCTTTGATTAGACCTGGCCAAAATTACACAACACAGTGCTGAATCTTTCTGTTTCTCCAGACATATTCAATGGACTGGATGTTTTTAAAAGGGAGGAGAGAGAGAGAGAGAAAAGATGCCTCAGGCTATGACCCTTGTTTTCTACAGGACACTTCCAAGATCTGACACATCTCTTTCCCCTCTTCCCTCCCCTTCATCATTTTTAAACATACAGCCCGAATGAATAAGAGTTCTGGAGAAAATGACACAGTTTTGTGTCATTTTGATTGGTGCTTATAAAAGGATTACGTGGATGGCATTTTTGGATCATGGTGGGTGTGTGGTGCGCACATACATGCACAGAGCAGATGCATTGCGTCAGGAATAGCTGAGCTGAAAATATCTTTTCCTGTAATAGCCAAGCCAGGCAAATTGTAAGAAAAGTCTCTCCTTCTTTCCTGGCCCACTCCAAGCTCTGCACATAGTCAGGCCTGTGCAACCCCTGTCCTTGCCAGCAGCCTCCCCCACATCTGCAAGCACCACAGTTCTTTTGCTGAGCCCATGGGTCACCTTTGTGTGCTTCAGAACCAGGCTGCTTTGGATCCTCCTGCAAAGGGAAAGGCAACCAATGCCAGAAGGATGGAATGTCCATAACGGGATAGTGAATTCTGCAGAGCTCATGGTGTAGCAACCTTGCCTGAGATCTTAGACGTTCTTTGGCTTTGCTCCCAGGTTTTTTGAGGAGGGGGGAGTGAGCGGTCTTTTATGCTTGTCTGGTGGCTGCTGGTGATGGCTGAGCACCACCTCTTTCTCTCAGCTCGTGGCTCTGGGGCTTCTAGGATTTCACAGCCTGAAAACCCAAATTCTGAGATTAAATTAATCAAACTTGTAATATGTAACAGCCTATTTGGTCCAGGAGCCAGAAAGTTGGAGCTGGAAGTTCTGGAAGTCAGTTCCACCTACCATAGCCTCAGTGGATGGCCTCTAATAGCCCTTTCTCTCAGTCTCCATTCCCCATTGGTAAAATGGGGATAAAGGCTGGTGTCGAGTCAGCACAATCACAGTGTGATATAGACCCAGTAGCTCCTTTCTGCAGATGGAATTGTGTTATGCTTGGGCATGCATGTATACACTCAACAAGACAGCACACTTAGTGTGGGGGGCGGACCTGGAGAAGACCTAAATAGGAGTGATGGATGAGGCCTTTGAGAAGGTGAATGATGAAGAATTTAATTTTTTCATTAAGGGAAAAAAACCTTCTGTTGCTCCTCAGTATATGCAAACTTATTCAGAGGAATGCAAAGGCAAAACTGCCCCCGGCCTACCTGGAGAATAACCTAGTAACAGCCAATGCAGATGCTCCGCTAGCCAAAAGCAATGCTGGCCAAGAAGCCAGTGGGAGAGTCCTGGCTTGGTGCGCCACTTTGCCAGGGTTCAGCCCTCCCCCCTCATCTCTCCCCTCTCCACAGCTGGGCTGGAGCCTGGTTCAGATCTTCCTCTGCTTCATTTTTTCCCTGCTCTCTGGCAGCTTGTAATTTTTGCTCCTGAATGGGCTCCTTGTGCAGACACCTGCCACTGCCCTGAGCTCATTTCCTCTCAGCTGAGCGCTCGCTCCTGAATCCATAAAGCGCAATCTGTGCACTGCAATATCCTGCTGATGGAGCAGCCAAAGGTGTAAGGCTGTCATGCTCCTGGCATAGCTTACTGTCACGTCCAGAGTGCAACGCGGAGTGTGGGCTCCAGCTAGGAAGGAATTGCTCACCTGCAGTCATAGCTCTGGACTTCCTGAGCTCAGCTATTCATGGGACTAGTTAAGTTGTACTTTGAGAGGCAAGGGATATTGTGCTGGTTTGGATCCCTGCTCTTGCCTGGTCTTGGCAAACCTCTCTCTGCCCCTCTGGGGTCAAGCCAGATAAGATTAAATTGCAACCAAGGGATTTCCTAATGTACAAAACAACAGCTTTGTGCAATGCTAACAAAACGATGTGCAGTTCTCAATCTGTGGTCAAAGAAAGAAGATATGAAGAAAACAAATTCCTTTATCCAATAAACTTGTTGCAACACATGTTCAGGGGTTTGTTTTGTTCTCATCTAACCCTCAAAAATAACTTGGGCTGCTGGCGTCATCCTTGAAGGTGCCAAGAAAAAAATTTCCTTTTACACTTAGCCTATGGAAGGACACTATGAAAAGATGTCTGTTCTTTGCCTTTTGATTCTTGGCAATCAATTTGATTTCCTGAAGATCTCTGAGACCCAGGGTGTGCAGTAGTGGTTAGGATGTGTCAGACTGGGCTCTAGAAAACCCAGGTTCAAGCCCTCACTTGCTATGAAGCTCTCTGTGTGCCCTTGGGCCAGTCACTCTTTCTCAGCCTATCCTCAAACAGTTGTTGTGAGGATAAAATTGAACAATATGGTAAACCACTGTGGGTTCCCATTGAGTAAGTAGGGCATCATATATCTAATGACAAACCAGGCCACAGAGTGTAGATCAAAAATCTGCACAATTGAGCCTGGAGCAGATGGGAGATTTCTTTACAAACTTGAAGGAAGCCCAATGTTTGCATAAGAAAGTGAAATCTAAAAGGGGGGAGAAAACACTAGAGGATTAAAATGCCCTCAAATAAAAAAAAACAATACCTGCAGCTTCAAGAATGTCCACTGAAACTACATGAAATCTGAGAGACATTTCAGGGGGTTGCTAGACAGCCACAACTCTATTGCCCAGCCTCCAAGCCTTGGCTTCTGAATAAAGCAAAACACTGCGAGTGGAAACAGGGGTGGACTTGGAGGCCAAAGCAGCTGTGAAAAGGTCCTTTCCTTCTCTCCTGTCATGTCCTCCTAATGGAGGAGTTGTCACAAGGTACAGGTCCAGTGGCAATCATCAAAGACTCTCTACCCACACAACTCAGCTGGTCAGGCAGCAGCCTCTGTGCAGCTCTGCCAGACTTTTCTTGGGGAGAGGCTGCCAGAGGGAGGGTGGGAGGAAAAGCTGAAAACTGGGGTGGGGGAAGGTAGGTTCACTGGTGGGTGAGAATGTGAGAAGGAAGCAGGAAAAGGAGAGATGCTATGATAGCTACCAGAGGAAGGAAAGAGAACCTAGTAGGGAGGGAAGAGGAGGCAGGGAGAAATGAGATCCCCCTTCTGCAAGTCCTTAGTTGTAAACATCTAGATTAAATTAAACCCATATGCACACTGGCAGCCATCCTGAGAATGCTGTTGGGGATGCTCTGCTGTTCCGTATTGGTGCTGTAATACCAGGTTCCCCCTAGCAACTGGCAGAGGAGAGGGGGGGTAGGGTTGCCAGATCCAGGTTGGGAAACTCCTGGAGATTTGAGGATGGAGCCTGGAGAGGACAAGGACCTCAGTGTGGTAAATGCTATAGAATCCACCCTCCAAAGCATCCATTTTCTCCAGAGGAACTGATCTCTGTAGTCTGGAATTAGCTGTAATTCTGGGAGACTGGCATCCCTAGCTGCGTGACTTGGCAGTGAATGCAAGAGAAGCGCTGAGGAAATCCTGCTGTACCTTCCTTCTCTTCCTAGTATTTAGAAAATTTTATTGCCATCTTTCCAGGAATATGCCCCAGGCAGCTTACAAAATGGTAATAATAATAAAACAAAAACTACTTGTGCCATATCTACATTTTCCTGATCTGGTGCTATTGCAAGGCAAGGCACTCCTCAGGGTTTGGGTGTGCAATTCACTGTTAGTCACTTAGAACAGTGTACTCAAGACATTTGGGTAAACCTTTGGATAACGATACTCACGTTCCATGTCCCTGATGTATCTTCATACCTGCTCATTTCTTCTGAATACACCTGCTATCTCTGCTCTGCCATCATGGCATTTGGGCATCAAAAGCATAGGGTCCCTGTGCTTGAATAGTTCTCACTTTCTCATTTTTGTCTTTGGTTCTAAACTGATTGCATGTATTACTTTCACCTTTGGGAGATACATTGAGTGAAAATGTTTAAGTAAGATTATAAAATACCTGTATGGGCACTGGTGGACTTCTCTGGCAGGAAAGGATCTCCGAACATTAACAGAGCACATTTCTGACCAGCAGATATCCTCTCTCCCTTTTCTGTCTGAACAGAAGTTGGTTAGCATCTGGCTGGAAAGGGATTACCTTCATGCCCCAAGCTGTGCTCCCCGGGTCCCTGAAGCTCTTTCCTCCCCCCGCCCTCACTTTTACAATCAGTGAAGCACAACACCCAGACAATCTGGGATAGGAAACCTATGGCTCCTACTAGAGAGGCTTTCCTGTCAGAGGACTCCTGGGTCATTCTGTAACTGTTGAAGAGAATAAGCCCATTGGAAGATGAAAGGGTTTTGGCTGTATGCCTGTTGCTGCACCCTTTGTAAACTGGATTAATGTTGAAGATGCATTCTGTTTAAGAAATTATATGATTGGTACCCATTTACTCCCACAGGTCTCTTTCTTTTTTTGACTGTAACAGAAGGGCTTTTGCATAAACATACCCAAAGATAAAGTGTTATGAAACTGACTAGTGGATGTGACTATATATCTTCTTGGAAAAAGGAACCTGGAAAGGCTACTGATTATATCTGGAAACCATGTTGGACCTCTTTGACATATTCTGGATGACTTCTTTTGATATTTCATGGACTCTGGACCTTGTTGATATTTTTGTGATTGAAACGGACTGCTTAGAGTATTGCTTGCTTAAGATTTCCCCCCCTTATGTTACAGATGTTAGGCATGAGCTATTCTACTGTATAGGTATTATGTTATTTCACTAATTTCTAATATAAAATTACACATACATTTCTCATAAAATATTTGAATCTTTATTAAGATTTTGAAAAATTGTTGTAATTAGGTATTGGATGTCTCTTATCCACAGTGTATCTTTCTAGCTGTTGGGTCCTACATTCGAACAGCTACAAAATCCACCAGTTCCCTCAGTTCTAAATTTGTCTTAAGGAATCCCATTAAATAAAACTCAGTAATGATAAGGAGTAAGCAGTGTAAACAGCAGGTGTGAGTAAGAGAGCACAATGCTTCAGTCCTAGGACTGGGCCAGAGAGGAAGACCCCCTAATTGCCTGGAGAGGTGAAAAGGTTTTTCAAATGCTTGTCACACTGGTGATTCTGGCTCCAGAGGAGGCCAACCCACCACCCTAACTATGCCACTCTTTCATGGGGCTATTCACAAAATACACAGATGGATTGCTGGCTGCAATCCTCACCTGTAGGCTACAAGCTGTAGCAAGATCTAGGCAGAGGAAAGAGGACTGAAGGGGACATGGGAGACATGACAAAGATGGATATGAGAGGGCATGAATTTCATCTGTGATTTTTTTTTACCCTAAGTAAGTAAGTAAGTAAGTAAAATTTTATTTATATCCCGCCCTCCCCCGCCAAGCAGGCTCAGGGTGGCTAACAACAGCAAAATAACAATACATTTAACAAAACATTAAATTAACCCCAAACCGATTAATACATTAGTTAAAACAGTTACTAAGTCTAAAAACATTAAGTTAGATCTGACAGTACCGTTATTAATTGACGCTATGCCTGTCAGTTTGTGTAATGATGGCGGATCTCCAGACTGGACCATTTTGATGTTTCTTTGTGGACTTGGTCAGCCGTTCATGAATGCCTGTTTGAAAAGGGTGGTCTTGCAGGCCCTGCGGAACTGATCAAGGTTCCGCAGGGCCCGCACCTCCTCTGGGAGTTGATTCCACAAGGAAGGGGCCGCGGTAGAGAAGGCCCGTGCATAGGTAGTCCGAAGTTTAACTTCTTTTGGCCCAGGGGTGGTCAATTTGTTTTTACCTACTGACCTCAGTGCTCTCTGGGGCTCATACGGGGAGAGACGGTCCCTCAGGTAGGTTGGTCCTCGGCCATATAGGGCTTTAAAGGTAATCACCAGCACTTTGTACTGGACCCGGTATACAATCGGCAGCCAGTGCAGTTCGCGTAGCCCCGGCCGTATATGCTCCCATCTTGGGAGGCCAAGCAGCAGCCTGGCCGCCGCGTTCTGCACTAGCTGCAATCTCCGGGTCCGGCACAGAGGCAGCCCCATGTAGAGGGCGTTACAGTAGTCCAATCTTGAGGTGACCGTCGCATGGATCACCGTTGCTAGGTCCCGGCGCTCTAGGAAAGGGGCCAACTGCCTCGCCCGCTTCAGATGAAAAAATGCTGACTTGGCAGTGGCTGTTATCTGGGCCTCCATTGATAATGAAGGCTCCAGTAAAACACCCAAGCTCTTTACCCGCTGCGCCGCCTTCAGCGGCGCACCGTCAAAGGTCGGGAGAGATATTTCCTTCCCCAGAGCGCCACGACCCACACAGAGAACCTCTGTCTTCGCTGGGTTCAGCTTCAGCCCATTCAGCCTAAGCCATGTTGCAACAGCCTGTAGGGCCTGATCCAGGCTCCCCGGGGCAGAGGCGGGCCGGCCGTCCATTAGCAGATAGAGCTGGGTGTCATCTGCATATTGATGGCAACCCAGCCCAAACCTCCGGACAATCTGGGCAAGAGGGCGCATATAGATGTTAAATAACATCGGGGAGAGAACTGCTCCCTGGGGCACCCCACAATCTAGTGTGCGCCTCTGGGATCGTTCACCCCCAATTGCCACCCTTTGTCCCCGACCCATGAGGAAGGAGGAAAGCCATTGTAAGGCCAACCCCCTAACCCGTATGTCGGCGAGGCGGTGGATCAGCAGCCGATGGTCGACTGTATCAAATGCAGCCGACAGATCTAATAACATCAGCACTGCCACACCGCCTCGATCCAGTTGCCGTTGGAGGTCATCTACTAAGGCGACCAGAACCGTCTCCGTCCCGTGGCCTGGCCGAAACCCAGACTGGCATGGATCTAGGACAGAAGCGTCATCTAGAAAGCGTCATCTAAACCCTCCAGACGCACCCATGTTCCAACCCTGTACAGCCAGATGCAGAGAGGGCTCACATTGTGCAATCCCTTCTCCTCATTGCTGGTTTTCCCTCTGCTCCAGCAGGTCCCAGGTAGGTTCTTAGCATCATTTCTGTGGCAGTGTCCTCCTTTCCCTTTGGTAATGGCTTCTTTTGCGCTACTTAAGTACTGTTGTTGGTAAACTGAGGAGAAGCGGAGGTGTAGCCAGCCTTGAGTTAACAGAAACTGAACAGAAGAAAAATGAGCTGCAGGCTTGTCAAGATTCACAGACAACAGCTGGTGCAGAGCCACCAACAACCTCCAGCCCTGATTCAGCAAATGAACCTCAGTTGGCTGTTCCCAGCCCACCAGTATCAGTCACACCCTTAGAGTGCTGCAGACAGAGGCTGAGAATAGAGCTACAGACAAGACAGCAAAGTGCATGTCTCCTGGCCTGATGCCAGTTGTTTGCTGATAACAAAGATGAGTAGCTGCAGGATTGCTTTGGAGCAGCTGGCTGTACGCATGACCCTTAGGTATTGGGCTATAAAAAAAAGCCAAGAAAAGTTCTTAGACCTGGGTGTAATTAGTAAGACAGATGCTAAGCCACGACTCTACCTCGCCTGACTTCTGGACCACTGAGATTGAATGACTCTGCCTTGCCTGGCTTCTGGCCCCCTGACCCTGGACTGAACGACTCTGCCTTGCCTGACTTCTGGCACCTGGTACTCAGAGCCTGCAAGCCAGTACAAATACAGTAATTATCCTTTCCATGGCCAAAGATGCTCAGGCAAGTCAGCCAACCCCCACACCCCACCCCACTCCAGGCTCACTGTACTCACTTCCCTGCTCTGCTTTCCAGAGATTAAGGATTTCTTGGAAAGCTGGTCATTAAATTTGCTCTACTTTGGAGAAGGCAGATCCTAACAGCTGCTGTGGCCTGGAGCGAGGGAAGAAGTTATCATCCCAGCTTTCCAAAACACAAGCTGTATATGAAAACCAGTTGTGGTACTTCACCCCTGTTGCATAACCCTGGAACTCACCATGAAGGATGGCATTGTGATGATGGCACCTGTTTGTTCAGTTTCCTCTATACCTGCTTGAAACTATACACTATACAATGATTGCCATGTTACAGATCCCAGAGGCACCCAAGCAGACCAAAATCACATGCACCAAAACCAAACCTTTCTGATAGGTCATGAATTCATGCAGAAACCCAGCAGTACAAGTGCGTTTGAAACTGATGTTCTTTGTGCATCATAATACACAATAGACACATTGTATACACAATATTCACACGTTTGGAACGTCTTTTCTCATTTTCACATGGGAAGAAGAAAGGGTGAAAAAAAGTCTTAAGCAGCACCGGTGGATTTAGGTTTTATTGGTTTGTTTATTTACATCTATCTAAAGCCTGCCTTTCTCACAGAGACTCAAAGTGGATTGTGTAGGGTAAGTCAATACAACCAACTGGACAGGATTTCCAGTAAACAGTGTAATAGGATGTGGATTGCAGAAATTTGAAACAGAGCTGAAACAAAGCATGAACATTGACATGACCCATTAAATCATGCAGAAATCACATAGTAGGATCATACAACAATGGACAGTACATGCTTTACGCCAGTGTTCCCTCTAAGCTGAGTTAGTGTGAGCTAGCTCGCAGTTTTTTAGCCTCTGGCTCAAACATTTTTGTCTTAGATCAGGAAAAATGGTCCCAGAGCAAGCTAACGTATGTAGTAGCTCCTAGCTTTAATGCTAGTAGCCTTTGCTCACAAGACCCCACAGCTTAGAGGGAGCATTGCTTTACACAATAATATAGTCCACAGTCCCTGTCCCTTTACCAAAGCATCTTTCTGAACCATTTAATTACAGTACAGTCCCAATTACCTAAAAGCCCTCCTGAATAATTCAGTTCTGCGTACTTTGTGGAAAGCCAGGACAGTAGGAGCCTTCCTTGTTCCCTTGAACTGACTGAGCCAAATCTGGCAGCCACTTCCAGCAGACAGAACTGTGAGTGCCCTGAGAGACCTGGAAAGTGTGGAATACCAGTGGCAAGAGAGACCTAAGTGACCATTTGCTTTCCCAGAGTAATTTATTTGGGACAGGTCCCACCTAAGCCAGAAGCCCTGCACTAATGTCTGTTGACTATCACGGGAATTAAGTTTCTTGTCCTAGTCCTGAGGGTTCAACTTGACTGCCTCCCTGCAAAAGCAGTCAAGGGGGGAAATAGAGCCCCAGACAGTGGGAGAATATCAATCCCTCCTCATGCACAATGACTTCTAAGGCCTCCAGCCAGCCCACATGAGGGGCCTGTAAACCAGTCTACTCTCCATTCCAGGGCTCATTGTGTAGATCAGGAGGGTCCTCTTAAATGTAAAGTGTGGGGATTCAGTGCAGGTCGTTGAGTGTGGGAGTCTGTTGTCAGCGATCCCTCTATTATTCAAAGCACACCCCCAGCCACAAATGCCATAAGAAGTGCCCACTGCCAAGAATAATTCCTGCTATGGCAAAGAAGCCGGACCATTTCTCTGCTGCTGGCAAGAAACATCAGCCAAACCTGGAGCCTTTAGAATTTCCTCTAAACAGCCAGCAGCAACTGGAATAAATTATTAGCCTGGTAGGTATTAAAGGACTCTTTCTACATTTCCTGCCTGCAGCAGCTTTGACCCACTCTCAATTTTTGAATAGTCCAGATTTTCCCTCCCAAAGGGCAGCGGGGGTCCAAACTGGCCCTGGGGACTGGATTGAAGAGTGGGAAGAAGTTCCGGAGAACACTCTGGGTTGGACAACCCAGCAGCAAAGATGGCGGGGGTGGGAGGCTGGGGAGTGAATGGCCAGCTGGTGGTTGAGCTTCCATCAGTCTGTTGCCATCAGCCTGTTAGTGTGCACTGTTGCTTTGAAAGTGCTTCAGGGGCATTTATTGCATGGCATGCTGGCAGTTCTGTGGAGGGTGTGAATGCAATCCCCACACTCACATATGTAGAAAGGGAGGATATACTCCGTTCCCCCCACCCCTGCTGATTAGGAGGCTGCGGCAAGGAGGCCAGACAGGGCTCAGTTGGGCATGAAACCCCACCAACCACCAGTAACAATCACCCAGGGATTCCAGGCGTCACTGTGGGGCCCAGCAAGGGTGGGGGGTTGGTGCCTGCCTCTGCATTTCTAGGCCTTAACTAGGCTTGGCTGACTTTGAAGTCGGGCCTCCATTCTGGATTCCCTGGGTTTCTAATTCTTGGCTTCAGTCTAATTATAGCATGATTTCAGTAATGAGTGCTTTCCTCAACTAAGAGCGGCCTCCCAGGGCTTCATGGGGGAGCTCACCAGATGCTTTGGGGTGGTGTCAGAAACACACCAGGCAGGTCTTCAAGGAAGTATGGGGCTGATCTGGGAATGAAAGCCCAATTGCTTGCAGCTCCCCTGCCCTCCCCTGGCACTGGTGAACTGCGGAGGAAACCGTGTCTGAGACGGGATGCTAAGTCCAGGAAATGTCCTTTGACCAGAACTGCAGAGATAGCAAGACAAAGCAGCTCAGGCCTTTGCCCCTCACCCCACCCGTCCCATTCTGGACCAGTGTTTACTCCTGTATTGCTTCAGACAGATTGCTAAAAAAGGAAACAAACAGCTCAAGGAGTTATGGCCCTTAACTAGGGGGAGATAAACTGAGAAGGGGATTTGGCTGGTGAAATCCTGAACGTTCCGGATTCTGAACTGCAGCTGAATCCCTGGACTCAAAAAAGGGGGGGGGGGGGCTTGCAAGGACTGATTACATTGGTTGTGCTTGAGGAAGGTGTTTGAAAGTGTGCAGACAGAAGGACTGAGAAGGAGACTTTGTGGGCTTGGCTTGGTGAGGTGTTTGATGAGGCTCTGAACCCCAACAAATTTAAACAGAGCTTTAAAAATCTTGGAGAGGGGTGGGGTGGAAGTTCTCATGCAAATCCCCCTAAATTTGCTTTGATTGCAAATATTCAAATTGTTGTCCTAATTTTATTTTTCCCCTGTTGGCTTTTCAGCAGCACAAACAAGTTCCAGCTGTCCCTATTTATCAAGGACAATTTTTAATTTCCCCCTGGAAAAACAGAGTACTTCTTTGTGAGATGTCTTAGGGTTGCCAGCCTCCAGGTGAGGCCTGGAGATCTTCCACTTTTACAATTGATCCCCAGCTGGCAAAGATCAGCTCCACTGGACAAAATGGCTGCTTTGAAGAGTGGACCTTATGGCATTGTACCATGCTGAAGCCCCTCCCCAAACCATGCCCTCTCCTGGATCCACCCACAAAGTCTCCAGGCATTTTCCAACACAGACCTGGCAACCTTATGTCATGTGAAAATGTCTTGCATTCAATTGTCATTCTTCAGGGTTAATTTCCCTCCCCACAGTCTCCAGAAGTCCATTCTCTGAGTAGGAGGAGCAGGGCCGGCCCTTGGCTCTCTAAGCAAGGCTAACTACTTGTACCCCCCACTTCCTCTGGGGTCACTGTGGACACATCTCTCTATTCTATCCTATGGAGAGATTGGGTCCCCACTGTTGTGTGACCCCAGAGAAGGGGTTTAAAATTTAAAACCCCTTTTGTAACATCACACCTCAGCAGCTTCCCAATCCCTCCATTCTATCCCGGTATGGGATCCCATTTAAGGCCCTGTATGGACCTGCCTACCTTAGGGACCATCTCTCCCCACACGTTCCTCAGAGGATACTTTGATCTGGATCTCAAAATCTATTAGTAATCCCTGGGCTGAAGGAGGCCAAATTAAATATCATTAGAAAGAGGGCCTTCTCGATTGCAGCCCCCTACTGGTGGAAAACTACCAGAGGAAGTGAGGGTCTTGCGGAACCTTGTCCTGTTCCGCAAGTCCTGTTCCGCAAGGCCTGTAAGACCACTCTTCCAGTTGGCTTTCAACCGACGCGGATCATAGGGAAACTGAAGAAATACCGTCGCCACTGAAAATAATATCAAAGAGATTAGTATCAAATTATTATGATTGTTTTAACTATTGAATGTGTAATTTTTATAATGTGTATTGTTTGTTGTGATTTTTATATTGTGAGCTGCCCTGAGCCTGCTTTGGCAGGGAGGGCGGGATATAAAATAAATAAATCCTATGGAACCATAGGATAAAATGGAGAGGAAGCTTTGAGTCCCCGAGAGGTGTGTGGGGGAGAGATCCTTTCCCTGGTTTTGCACCCCAGGGGTGCAAAAGCAGGGAGAATGTCCCACTGCCCTCACCTCTTGGAGACTCTGGGAGGCCTGTGCGGGGGGAACTCGGAGAGGTGGCCAGGCTGGGCAGTGGTGTGACCTCATTGAGTCACATGGGGGGCGCTCAATTTGGCACCCCCAGAAGGCCGGTGTCCTAGACAATCACCTAGTTTGCCTAGTGGCAGGGCTGGCCCTGAGGAGAAGCATGCCTGTATCTTATCTATCATGCACATGCCATCAAATGTGCGTGCATGAGCACAAAGACTCTGCATGGTGCACAGCCTGCTGTTTCACAACCTGCAGCAGCTGAAGTACAGTTTGAAATCTTGATAACTTGCTGTACAACAATTCTATTTTTTTCTAGTATAGCGCTGATAGAGCGAACAATCACTCCCTGGGCTTTCAAACCAATTGACGACATAAACTGCAGAATAAATGGATTTCACCTCAAGAAAGCAAAGCCCTCAGTGATGTGGAAGAACAATTCTTAGTGTGAGAATCAGTGTTACAACAAGCATTATCCCAGTTTTCATCGGTGATGTGCTGAAGGGTATGCAGGTGAAAAGCATGCAGAAAGTTTCAGGTTCAAACCCTGGCTTCTCAAGAGAAAACCAGCTCAAGTAGCAGGCTAGAAAAGACATGAGAGAGCTGCTGCCACAGACAGTTCTGGGCTGCTTGGACCAATGGTTTGATTTGGTATAAGGCAGCTTCCTAGGTTCCAAGCACTTGCTACCAAACCAGAAATGGAGTTGATGGGGGTGGGGGGCAGTTTAAGCATCCAGTAAGCTGTTGCAAATCCCAGAGAGGGCCAAGGCAGCTTAGAAACCCAGCTGTCAGGGAGCATGGGGATATGGCATTCCCACACCCCCTCCCTGTGCCATCCATCCAGCATAAGTCTGACTGTAGAGATCTCCCTAAAGCCACTTAGTTTGCACATTCAGCTGCCCTTAGCAGTGTGTGGGTGTACATCTGTGTAAAATACCTGTGGCAAGTAGGATGGAGAGAGAGAGACATGCGAGTTTTAAATGGATGTTAATGGACAACTGTGTGCCTTGCAGATCTTTCTGTGGGGCAGATGAGGAGCACTGCCATTAAGCAAGAGCCATGAGAAAAATAAAAGCTCACAGTCTCTTTTGCAAGCAGGGCAGGGTGCGACCTGCCTTCCTTGCCTAAATGGCATTTAGCTGTCTCTGCACCACAAGCAAGGTAGACTGCCTGGGGCCTCGCTGGGACACCCTTGAGCACAATGGATTGCAGCAAGGCAGGCAACCCCCTTGCTGAGAGAAGTGACTGGCTACAGCCAGCCTCGGCCAGCTCTAATTGTAGGTCAAGTGCTGAGCTGCCTGCCACCGATTATTAGCTTGACTAATGTGGGGGTGGGGTGGGCTGTACGCTCAGACAATGCATTGATTGACATGTCATAAATACCCCAAGCAGATGGGAGATAGGAGCAGAGGTAGCAGTCAACTTCATCTCTCAGTGTTCTCTAGGTGCTGTGTTACCTCTGCTTGTGTGCTTATGTGGGCAGAAGTGTGGGTGTGTGCATGCGTGTACACAAATGTTTCATTGTGTGCCTGTGGCTGGTCTGCCCAACATTAAAGCATTTCTTAATGCTGTACTTCATCCACGTAATCCCAGATCAGTAGGAATGGGCAGTGGAGATGCACTCTGCACATGCTCACAGCACAAACAGACAAGGATTGCGCTCCTATGAAGCTGCTTTATATCAAGGTCCATCAAGGTCACTTTGTCTACTCTGGCTGGCAGCAGCTCTGCACGAGGTTAGGAATCATATCACCCATCATCTGTGTTTTTAACCGTCAGGGGCTGCCCCTGAAACCTTTTGCATGCAAAGCAGATGCTCAGCCTCTGAGCCATAGTCTCCTCCCCTCCCCCCCGCGATGAGCACAACCATCCCAGGCTGTACACATCCAGGCAAACGTCATAATTCATTTCATAATTGTGGATGTCTTTCAAAGGCAAACCAGAGGCAGTGTCTGGGCTTGATTCTGCCCTGTTCTGATCCTCAGCACCTCCCTACACCACAAATGATAGCCAAAGCACTCAGGTGTCTGGTCAAGCCCTCGCCAGGCTATTGTCCTTGTAGATGTTGTTCATTTGCACCCACCGGAGTTAGGGCACAGCTGTGGCCAGAGTACCTTTGACATGCCAATTTGCTTAACATCCACGGCTCCTGGACACAGCGGTCGGGCACCAGGAGCTGCACTAAACCACTTCCCTGGTACATTCAAAGGCCCAGCTGGGAAGCTGTTTGTTTGTGGCTTGCAGAGCAGGAGAGCCCTGGGCATTCCAGACCCTGCTTTGATATGTTCCAACAATGGCAACCCTCAGGAAAGACAGCCGGGGGTTGGGGTGGGGGAAGCATTGGGGACTCTCTGTTCCATAAAAGTCCAGGTGATGAAGGAGAGGGCAGAGACCCTAGAAGGGCCAGAAAAGATCCTAAGGTGACAAGTCTATAAATCCTGCCTGGCTGCTTGTCCAGACAAATCGCCTTAATTGGAAGTTCTGGACTGGGGAAGGCGGCTGCTGGCTGATGGCACGTTGCACTACAAAGGCAGGGTTCTTCCCCACATTCCTTTACATGCAGGAGGTGGCCAAAGAGGGAGGCGGCACAATCTGGCTATGCCACAGTTAATGCAAAGCCCTCTAAGAGCCTTTGACCATGTTGACAAAAAACAAGGGCAGGGGAGGGGAGACACGCAGGTTAGGTTAAAGAAGGAGCTGATCAAGGATTAACTGGGTGGCTGGAAGGAATTCAAGGCTCCCCACAGGGTTGGTTCAGGGACACGTTGTAGGGCTCCTTCACTATGGCATGCCCAGAGAATGGACCAGGGCCCAGGGAGGGTCTCACAAAGCAACTACAATGCATCAATGCTGCTTGCAGAAGTTACCCAAATACTGCAAATGACTCCCGGCAACCTTCTAGCTGAAGGTTTGCATGGCCATCACCAGGGGACTCAAAGGCCTGGGAAAAGAACAGAACCAAGAGGGCACATAAATATCAACCATGGCTTGGTGCATTGCTGCAAAACCTGTGGAATCTGCAGCAGAGGAAGAAGATGGGGAGCATCTTGGTCACAGCAGCTGACTATAATGTGGGCTGACTTTGTTTCTCCTATGCTTGCTGGTATTTAGTCAGGGTGTGGCCTGGGTGTGGCATTTGGGCAAGAAACAAAGGGCTTTTTGGCTCATAGCCCAAGGCCTTGCTATGAGTCCGGCTGGTGGATCCAGGCCTCACCCAACATTGGGAACATACTTGTTTGTTTGGTCCAGTTTGTTTATTCAGCTCGGGTTTTTTTTTTAGAGCCCTATTAAGGAGACAAATGGGGTAAAAGTACCTATACACAAACAAATAAATAAAAAGATGGATACTACCACCGAAAAAGCTAAGGATCCTGTAGAGACCAAATGTGACTCTGGAAAAGCAGACATTTTAAAAAGGAAAACACTGGGCCATCCTAAGTTGGTGAACAGGTACGTATACACCCAATTGAGTGTTTACAATTGAACCTGAACCCCCTTTAAAGCATTAACTCAGTATTGCAGCAGTTTTTCACAGAGCCATAGCAGCCTGATCCCTTAAATCTTAAGGCAAAATGTACTGAAACATAAACAAGCTCCCCCCCACTCCAGTTTATTGGGGAGACTGATATAATGACTTAAACGGATATACTTTGATTGAGAAAAAATGTAATGGTGCCTTTTGTAGAATTCAAAGGCAGCATTGTGTATTAAGAAACATTGATATAGCAATAGAAAAAGAAATACAAGGAATATTGTCTTTAGGAGACAATACAGTGAAAGCAGCCCATGGGATGCACCTTAAAAGCAGCCAAGACAGAGGGTACCTTGAGCTGATCATGGTGCCTGTTGGACCCTTAGCCTTCAGGAGAAAGTCAAGGTCTTTCTCCTCCTGGTGAAAAGCAGGGTAGAAATAAGTCTCTTGCCAGCAAGGTGCAGTGGTCAGTGTATTAGCTAGGATATGGGAGATCTAGGTTTGAATCCCCACTCTGCCATGGAAGGTTGCTGGGTAACCTTGCCTTGGGCCACTCACACACATGCAGCTGAACCTACCTTACAAGGTTGTAATGAGGCTAAAGGAAGAGCAACGTTAGCCACTTTAGGTCTCATCGAGGAGGAAAGCAGCTATAAATGGAATAAACACATACAATCAAAATAATTACTAAGATGTAAAACTCTGGCTTTTAAAGTGAAATCTGGGTTTCTGCTTCTCCTAGATGCTCTGAAAGAGAAGGCAAGAAAACCTGTTCCCACCGCCCTAGTCTATGCCTATGCCAGACACTTGGCCACGGGGGACTCAGCTGGGAAGTGTGGGGAATGTCTGCTCCAAGACTAATTGCAGACAAACCCAGCAGGAGCCTGTGTTGTGATTTTGGGCTCTTGGGGAGGGGGAAGGAGGAAAGGCTGTCCATATGATATGCTGACTGGCACAGACAAGTAGCAACCTTTCTCCTTTTTACCCAACTGGCACATGGTGGAGGGAAACTGGAATCTGGGGGGAGAGGCAGTGTCCTACTAAGGTTTTGGAGTATCCTGGCTCAAATCCCAGCTCAACCCTGAAGCTGACCTTAGACCAGTCACTCACTCTCCAATTAATCCGCAGGTCAAAATGGAGGCCAGGAAGAGCCAAATATTCTAATCTGAACATCTTTGAGGAAGGATGGAATAAAAAAAGACAGTAGACGGGGGCTCAAGAGCACATGAAGCTGCCTTATTCCAAGTCAGGAGACTGGGGTCATCATGGTCTACTCCGATGGGCAGAGACTTCTCAGGTGTCAAGAGCCACTCCATTTTGTTCCTCTTGTCGTATGTATTCAATCGTACAATGCTATGCTGTGCTTGCTATGCCTTTGATATAACTAACTTGCTGCTTATCTGGAGGAGGATGGCATCTCTGGGAATTCAGACATAGCTAGTTGCTACGTAACTAAGGTCAAAGAGCTGGAGGAGATGCGAACCATGAACTGATAGTACATACCTGTGGTGATGAGAGCTTAGCAAAAACCCCGCGCAAAACCCCCGCTTTTGCTTGGCGCGTTTTGGCTTGAATTATAACGGTCAGGACAAAGGTTTATAAGTTGGAGGGACTGACAGAGAGGTCAGTTCCGACAATGCATGTATACGCCCATGAAGCTGGAATAAAGATCTTGAACTTCAATCGCCTTTTCCTTGACTCTGGATCTGACATTTTGTCGGAACTGCCTATCACCCTGGCCTAGCCTAGTTGGCTGGTGAACAGGACCAGGCTAAGGGGATTACTAAAATGGATGGGGAGGATGAACCCAGGCCTGAAGGGCCACAGGTCACTCTGGTCACCGTGATGATGCGGAGAAAAGACTGGGGCTCCATGGATTTCCGGGAGAGTATTATTGGAGATCTGAGAGAGGACCCCCAGCAGCACCACCGACTTTTGGGGCTGTAACACTCCTACCACCCGGGGGGTTCCTGGGCAACGAAAGTCGAGGAGAGGACCCCCGGACTGGCGGGCCTGGAGATGCAACTGCGGAGTGGATGCAAAAAGCTTTAGCCACTCAAAGCACCCAATTCTGGGAAGAAATGCAAGCCATGCACACCTTCATGATCCAAGAGATGGAGAACCTTGCAGTAGTGAGATGCAGCGGTGTACATTGGCAGCTGTCCCCGGGGCCCGGTGGCCCAGTGGTATGTCACCCTATTCAAAAGGCGATCCCCTCTGCTGATCTCAGCCACGGACCTCTTGAGGGCTCTACGACGCCATTTCGAAGACCCTCTACAGGAAACTAACGCAATAGCGGCCCTGCAAGACCTGAAGCAGGACGCTGGGTTGGTCCAAGAGTACCTCGGCGAGTTCAGGGTGCTGAATTCCAAGGTCCAGCGATGGGACAACGGGGTCAGGATTGAGCAATTCAAAAGGGGCCTCAACTTTCACATATATGGGGAGCCCTGAAGCTGGGGGAACCGCAAGATCTGGTCGGGTGGACCCAGATAGCTTGCGAGATAGAGGATTCCAACAAGATGATTGCCCTCCATAACAAGCCCTGCCCCCCCCAAAAGAAGCTTGGGAGAAGACACCCCGACCCAATCTACCCAAGCGTGCCCCTGAACAGCTTTCGCATGAGGAGCACAACTGGAGAGCCAAAGCAAAGTTGTGCTTCAAATGCAGGGGGGGGGGAATCACATCGCCAATGAATGCCCCAGCAAGTTGAATGAGCCGCGGACACCCCTAAAGCCGGAGGCTAAGAAGAAAACCGGTGGTGCTGGAGCTCCAGTGGTCAAGTCGGCGGTGCTGCAGTTCTGGGAATTGATTCCCGAGGAATCCGAGGAGGAGGACGGAGGGGCTCAGCTGTTGGGAAACGACCCAAACCTGCTGTGAGGAGCGTGCAACAGCAGGTCAGAGCTACGGCCACGCCACTACGGGTGAGATTATCTGGGACTTTGTATTATGTACCCGTAACACTAGTAAACCCTGTTACGAAACGATTTTCCTGCATCAGGGCCCTAATGGACTCGGGATGCTCCAAAGACTTATTATCCCCGAGTCTGGTGGAAGCATTAGGATTAAAAACGGTGCCCCTTCAAGAATCCTATGTGTTTGAGCAAATGGACGGGAGTCCAATGAAGGGGGAGCCATGTAGGACGGGGACTGAAGTGTGTACCTTGGGGGTGGCGGAACATTGGGAGCCTCGCACGTTCATTATCGCCCCAGCCGCAAAATTCCAAGCCATCCTCAGCCTGGAGTGGCTGGCCAACCACGACCTGCTTGTCCAGTGGAGTGGGAGCCAGTTTGGTGTAGTGGAGAGCCAGTTTGGTGTAGTGGTTAAGTGTGCAGTTTTGGTGTAGTGGTTAAGTGTGCAGACTCTTATCTGGGAGAACCGGGTTTGATTCCCCACTCCTCCACTTGCACCTGCTGGAATGGCCTTGGGTCAGCCATAGCTCTGGCAGAGGTTGTCCTTGAAAGGGCAGCAGCTGTGAGAGCCCTCTCCAGCCCCACCCACCTCACAGGGTGTTTGTTGTGGGGGAGGAAGGTAAAGGAGATTGTGAGCCGCTCTGAGACTCTTCGGAGTGGAGGGCGGGATATAAATCCAATATCTTCTTCTTCTTCTTCTTCTTCTTCTTGGATCCGTTGTGCGAGAGTCACCGGTGGAATAAAAAATGGGGCCCACAACCCCTCCCCAACTCAAGAAACTTTGTGTCACCAGAGTTGAAGTGCCCAGTTTGCTCCCTGAGTATCAAGACTTGCAAAAGGTGTTTGACGCCCAGGAGGCGGATGAGCTCCCCACCCACAAACTGTGCCATTGAACTGGTGGAGGGGGAGCCACTACCCAAAGCCAAGCTATATTCAATGAGTTGGGGGAAGAGGGAGGAATTACAGAGATTCCTGGAACTCAACCTGCGTAGGGGGTTCATCCAACCCGCCCAGTCCCTACATGCCACTCTGGTGCTGTTCAGAAAGAAAAAGGACGGCATTTTACGGCTTTGCACTGACTTCTGCGGCTTGAACGCGATTTCCATGAGTAATGCGTACCCCCTCCCCTTATACGGGATTTCTTAGGGGAGGACCTCAGAGATGCTTACTTCTGGGTGTGCATCAAGGAGGGGGATGAGTGGAAAACAGCCTTCAACACACCACTGGGTCAATACGAGTACTTGGTTATGCTGTTTGTCCTTAAGGGAGCTCCAGGGGTATTAATGAACTTAATCAATGAAGTATTGCACAAATAAGGGCGTGGTCTGTTACCTGGATGATGTTTTGATACACTCGCAAGACCTGCCCTCACACATCCAGTTGGTAAGAGAGGTGCTGCAGACACTGTACGAGCACAAGTTATTTGCCAAACTGTCCAAGTGTGAGTTCCACAAGACAAAGCTCGATTTTTTGGGGTACCGCATTTCCACGAGGGGCCTGGGAATGGATCCTACGAAAGTACAAGCAGTGGTGGAGTGGGAGCCCCCTCAAACCCGTTAACAGCTCCAGAGTTTCCTCGGGTTCGCAAATTTTTATATGGGGTTCATTAATAACTTTGCCGAGATCACCCTTCCCCTCACAGAACTGCTGAAAACCAAGGGGAAGGGGCCACAAGCCACAAAGGGTAGCTCTAGCCTCCTGTGGACGGGGAAGTGGCAAAAGGCATTTGATAAACTTAAGGCCTGGTTTACATCCGAGCCCTGCCTAATATACCCCGATGAAAACAAAAGATTTGTGGTGCAATGTGACACAAGTGACGTTGCCCGCATAGCCGTGTTACTCCAGCAGGGGCCAGATGGCCAGCTGCACCCCTGTGCATACTAGTCAGTGTGGGACAAGGAAGCCTCCGCCATCAAACTGGCCCTAGAAAAGTGGAGGCACTACTAGACGGGGTGTGGGAACAATTTGAACTCTGGACAGATCATAAAAACTTGATCGCTCTCATTGCCACCCGCAACCTCAACAATAAACAAATACGGTGAGTGGGGCTGTTCCCGCAGTTCAATTTTAAGCTGGGGCACAACCCCGGAAAGCTGAACTTTTTGGCAGACGCGTTGTCCTGCCTTCCTCAACACAACAACAAGAGGGAGGAAGTTATCGACTCATTGTTCACGCCCTCCCAGCTAAGCGCATTGGTAATCACGCATGTGCAAAGCCAGAAGGAAAGGGAGCCCCCTGATGGGTTCCTAACCAAACTGAAGCAAGCTTTCCTCGACAGTCCCCCAGAGGAGGATTTACAAATAACAAAGACAGAATGGGCTTTGGCGCCGAGCGGAGAAACTCCACGTGCCCCCCTCTTTACGTAAATTAGAGATCCAGAGGGTGAATGACTCCAAACTGGGGGGGGGGGCATTTTGGGTTTGTAAAGACAGTGCATTTGATTCAAAGACAATTCTGGTGGCCAGGTCTGCGTAAGGATGTGGGGGAATATATAACAGGATCCCCCGCCTGTATCATGGCAAAAAAGAGGGGAGGGTTGCTGCTGGGGCATTTACAACCTCTTCCCCCACCTCGCGCCCCTGGGAATGCATATCCATGGACTTCATAACTGACTTGCTTCCCTCAATGGGGAAGACAGTGATCTAGGTTGTGGTGGACACTTTTTCTAAGCAGGTTCACTTTGTGCCTTGCAATCAACTCCCCACGGCCAAGCAGCTGACTCAGTTGTTTATCTAGCACATCTTTCGGCTACGTGCTTTCCCTGCTAAGGTGGTCTCCGACCACAGCCCACAATTCATTGCCAAATTTTGGTCACACCTCTGTGAACTAGCAGCAATGGAGCAAGGGCTCAGCTCCGCCTACCACCCACAGACAGACGGACAGATGGAACGCACCAATGCGGTGCTATACGTCCTTCCAACAGGACAACTGGGTGACTCTGCTTCCTTTTGCAGAGTATGCTTACAACAACAGCGTGCATAGGGCCACCAAAGTGAGCCCCTTTCAAGCGGTATATGGATATGAAAGCAAACCGTTACCTGAACTTGCCCCCCCCTCATCAGACCCCGCGGACTTTACCAAATGGTGGCAAGAGATAGCAGGAGGTTGGGCGGTTATTAGTAAACAACCACAGAGTGCACAAGAAGCCTACAAAACCCAATATGATAAAAAACACTCTGAAATTTGGGACTTAGCAGTGGGAGACAAGGTGTACATTTCGACCATGCACTTGCCTAATGCACAAAACTGTAAAAAGTTGGGGATGAAATATTCGGGACCTTTTCCAATCAAAAGGATTATAAATAAAGTAACTGTTGAACTGGAACTGCCAAAAAATCTTAAATATGTCCACCCTTGTTTCCACGCCAGCTACTTGAAGAAGGACCCTGGACCCTCGCTTTGGCACCCCCAGATGAAACCACCCCCCCCCCACTCTGGTTCGTGGTCAGATTCATCATGAAGTGCAGGAAATCCTTGATGCCAAGATCAAACGTGGTGAATTGTTTTATCTCATTAAATGGACTCACTTTCCATTAAGTCAAGCCGAATGGGTCAGTTCCAAAAATACCAACTGTAAAGCTTTAATTAAAGGCTTTTACAACAAACATCCTGATAAGCCCAGGGGAAGGGGGTCTTAGGGGAGGCAGAATGTCAAGAGTCACTCCATTTTGTTCCTCTTGTCATATGTATTCAATTGTACAATGCTATGCTGTGCTTGCTATGCCTTTGATATAACTGTAACTTGCTGCTTATCTGGAGGGAGGATGGCATGTCTGTGAATTCGCTAGTTGCTATGTAACCAAGGTCAAAGAGCTGGAGGAGATGCGAACCATGAACTGATAGTAGGCACCTGTGGTGATGAGAGCTTAGCAAAAAAACCCCGCTTTTGCTTGGCACGCTTTGGCTTGAATTATAACGGTCAGAGCAAAGGTCTATAAATTGGAGGGACTGACAGAGAGGTCAGTTCCGACAACGCGCGTGTATACCCATGAAGCTGGAATAAAGATCTTGAACTTCAATAGTCTTTTCCTTGACTCTGTGTCTGACATTAGGGACAGGTCTTGGGTGGTCTTTTGCATCACCTACTCTCTGATCCTTCTAGCTGGAGATGCCAGGGATTGGATGTGGAACCTTCTGCATGCAAAACTCTAGTGCTGAAAGGGTATCATTCAGGCTACAGCCACAAATTCAAGAACTGCTGCTGGGCATCTGCTGCATCCTGTGTTTTAGAGTTGCCAACAACTGCTGCTTCTAGCAGGTGGTTTTTGGAAGATTTTTTTTTCATAAACCACGAACACAGATTTAGCAACACAATCTAGTACTAAAACTATTTTAAAAGGCATGTCCTTTGTTAACTTGATATAGAGGTAAGGCTGGGAGAATGAGTCTTCCTGCATGGAGACCAAACAGTGAACGTTTTCCCATGGGCAGAATATATGTATTAAGTAGCAGTGGTAAGCAGAGTAAGAGAAGCATCCATTCAGTCCATATAACAATATCCATATAATGTGTGTGTCTTTCCTTCCAATGTATATCCAGTGTGTGTGTGATGTGGTTTTTTAACAACAGGAATGAGGGCCTGCCTTGCACTTGCCAAGCCTTTTGTGGGAGCTTTTTGGGAAACCACTTGCATAGTGTGTGGTATCATAAAGGGGATGATGAACTGCTAATGGCGATGATTTGAAGAATGTGCCTGCCTGCAAGAAGAATGACAGGTATGCACAATCTGGGCTGCTCTGAGCTCTCCTCTTCTCTTTGGAATTAGCTTATCTGTAACTCTGGCTAAGGCCACAAAAGGACAGCTGTGCCTGCTGGGGGTCATTAGAAGCAAGGGAGTGGCTATTAGAAGCTCTCACTTGCCTTCCTACAGAGCCCGTCCAGACTGTTCCCTGACGCAACTATCATGCATTGATTGCATTGATCCAGTGTCCCCTCCAACACCCCAACTTGTCTGGATGCCCAGAAATCTTTCCCATGGAATAGTACTGGGGGCCTTTCTCTGCCAGGGACATGACTTGCGTCACATGGGGACGGGAGCTAATATTTACTGTGCTCTCCTTGGGGATGTGTTCGTTTGCTGCAAGGACAGCTGACCTCATTGCTCTCTGTGGTCCTCATTAGCAGTCCCACTCCTCAGCATGGCGTGAGCAGCTCAGCTGCTGTACTAAGCTCCAGCCTCCACTTCTGGGAGCCAAGTGGGCCACTGGTGTGTTACATCCTTCCCAATGAACAGGCTTCCAGTTTGCAAAGTTGTTACTATTCTGGTCTTGCCCTCCTTGGACGTGATGGTTATTAAAGAGTCAAGCTTTGGAGGTCCACCCAGGATCCTTCAAGCAGTCCACTGGCAGTTGTTTTCATGCCAGACACGTTTTGGATAACCTGCAGGGCACCCCCCCCCCCGCAATTAATTGCTCAGACTGTACAAAGGAGAACATCCAACTGTGTAAAATTACTTGCCTCCTGTGCAGAGCATCACTTCTCTTAACAGCTTATGGAAGTGAGATGAAATGGGGCCCATTAGAAATCCCTTTGTTCTTTGCCCACTAAACAATTGTGTCTGGCTTCACTGCTTGAAGGACTACTGCACAGAGGGAAGAAGCGTGGCAGCTAGACATCAGTTCCCCCAAACAGGCTGAGTTTTTGATCAAACAGGAGGCGCATGCTAGAAAGTAGGCATTCACTACCTGCCATTCCTGTCCAAAGATCACTGTTCCCAAAGGGCATATTCCAAGGAACTGGCACAGGGACAGATCACACCCCTGGCAGTGACACAGCACGTTTACCACTAGCCCCCAAACAAACTCCTCCCTACTGCCCCAGCCTGCTGTTCTCCCATATGGATGGTAAACAGTCCTGCCTATAAAAGGAATGTCTCCAAGACAAGGGAAAGGTGGCACCAAAGCCCTGCCAACTCTCCTCTTTGTAACATAATGTACTGAGGCAGGTTTGCTTTGCTTAATCAGGAATCTCACATCTCATATCTCCCCTCCACAACCTGTTATTGTAACCCTGGGGTTGTGAAAGGATTTTGCCTGGGAACAAGAAGACAGAATCATGGAAGACCAACAAATAATACAGCCTGAAGGCAGCAGGGTGGGCTACAGCCACAGCCAGCCCCGTAGCTAGGGGCCATGAGGGGAAGAGGCCATGGTGGACTGCAGGGGGAGAGGACCATTTAAATAATTCAGGAGGCTGGTGACTGCTCCTGCCACCCATCCCATGCTATTTGGACCCCACCAATCAGCTGATTTGTGGGCCCTTTAAATGGCATGAGAGGGGCAGTGGCTGCTCCTGGGTGCCCCTCCCACCCAATTTAAATTGCAAAGGAGAGAGGGGCAGTTTGGGGTGAGCCCCCCCCCCCAATTGTCAGGGGGCCAGGCCCCATGGGCCCCTGGTTAGCTACAGGTCTGGCCGCAGCTATTATGACTGGGCCCAGCGGCCTCAGGCAAGAAAATGGCCACACTCTGATTTGAGGGTTTTGGAGTCTGCAATTGCCAAATGGGTTGGTGAATGCTGCAGCCATGGCCTGCAGTCTGATGCACAGAATAAGAGTTAAGCTAAACTTACCCAATGTTACCCTTTTGTTTTGCACCAAGGAATGGTTTGTATGTTCTCTGCATATATTTAAAACTGGACAAGCTTTTGTGAGGGCAGAGCCTGGGCTGAATATGACCAAGACACAGAGAACCCTCCCAATTCTAGTGTTCAATGCTTTGGTAACGTTTCTAGAAAGTATGACAGCTGGGGAGGGAGACACCCAGGTGACAGGGACAGGATGCCATGTAAAAACCAAGATGGACAGTGGCAGGTGGGCACATCCCCATGCCTTTTTGTTCCTTTTATGATCCACAGTTCATGCTGAAACACAATGCCAGGCTCACCTTGTTAAACAAACCCGCCTACTGCAGGAATGCAGAGACTGATATTTGCAGGGCACAGAGAGAGTTCCACTGCCTCCTTCAACAGATCATGGTGACCCATTACATAGGGAATGACCAGATGTTGCTAGGCAATGCATTCTTTATCTCAGAGGATGGCACATACTCATCCCATGATGGGTAGATGGCTGATCTTGTATCAAACATTGAAAACTTTAAGACTATATCTCTTTAGGACTAACCATCTTTCCAGAAGGATGCAGAGCTATGACCACAGCCACTGCTTGACATCTCCCACATTTGGACTGCTGCAATGCCATTTTGAATTGGTTTGCTGGTCCTAATCCCGTTCACTAGATCCATACGCCACAGTTAAGAAGCAAAGATATTACTTATCCAAGAACGTCTCTTGTGCCTGGGGGATTGTGCAAATGTCTAGGTAAGGCCTGCCAGAACTGGCACAGTTATTGTGACCTGTTGGTAAAGTGTGCATGTCAAGATTCTGGCTCTTGGAGAATTTCCTGTGAGCTCAAGTCCACTGAATCTCAGCTCCAAAACGGTTCTGAATACAACACTACAGGCCTAAACGAATGCAAAGCCATACTAGGTATGAGCAACACACATTTCTTTCTCCAGTGAGCCACCACTGCCAGCCCCACCAGGGTTCTGAGTTAGGTGCTGCGGCTTCCTGCTGGCTTGTGTCTCTGCATCTCTCACATACAGACATAAGCTGTATTGAACCAGTCCATCACATTCACTATTATCTACTCTCACTGCAGCAGTTCTCAAGGGTCTCAGGCAAAAGTCTTTCACATCAGCTACTACCTGATCCTTTTAAGTGAAGATGCTGAAGACTGAACCTGGAACTTTGGCCAAGCAGATGCTGTACCATAGAGCCATGACCCCTCAAGTTCTCATCTTAGAAACCCAGAGAGGTTGTAAATGTACCTCTCCCATCATTCTGTTGTCCCAATTCTACTGCTGCCTCAATCTACCAAACAGGCTTGGCCTAAAGTGGGGGAATCAGAGCCCATGACAAAATGAATGGTAATGCTTCTCAGTGACTATAGCCACAAAGGTCCTTAAAGGTAAAGGTAGTCCCCTGTGCAAGCACCAGTCGTTTCCAACTCTGGGGTGACGTTGCTTTCACAGCGTTTTCACGGCAGACTTTTTACAGGGTGGTTTGCCATTGCCTTCCCTAGTCATCTACACTTTCCCCCCTGCAAGCTGGGTACTCATTTTACCAACCTCAGAAGGATGGAAGGCTGAGTCAACTTTGAGTCCGCTACCTGAACCCAGCTTCCGCTGGGATCGAACTCAGGTGGTGAGCAGAGCTTAGGATTGCAGTACTGCAGCTTTACCACTCTGCACAACAGGGCTCTACAAAGGTCTTTAGAACATGGAAAAGGGAAGGGGCAAACAAGAAAACAGAAAAGGGGTATAAGCAACAGGTCAAGAAGTTGCATCAGCTTGTTCTGAGGCAAGCTGCAGCACAAACAGATCTAAAATTTCCATCACTGGAAGAAAATTTATAAGCTGCAAGCATCCAAGCAGGTTGTGGTTAAGTGTGCGGACTCTTATCTGGGAGAACCGAGTTTGATTTCCCACTCCTCCACTTACACCTGCTGGAACTGTCTGGGGTCAGCCATAACTCCGGCAGAGGTTGTCCTTGAAAGGGCAGCTGCTGTGAGAGTCCTCTCAGCCCCTCCCACCTCACAGGGTGTCTGTTGTGGGGGAGGAAAATAAAGGAGATTGTGAGCCACTCT
The DNA here is from genome assembly GCF_032191835.1 of Heteronotia binoei. Classification (NCBI taxonomy): domain Eukaryota; kingdom Metazoa; phylum Chordata; class Lepidosauria; order Squamata; family Gekkonidae; genus Heteronotia; species Heteronotia binoei. The sequence continues at coordinate 48,113,234 of NC_083233.1, forward strand.
GAGATTGAGAGTGGAGGGCGGGATATAAATCCAATATCTTCTTCTTCAAGCAAAGTGCTGGACTCATGAAGATGAGCATAAGTGTATGAAGGGGGAAGGAGTGGCTCCCTCATCAGAAGAAATAAGGAGCCATAAGACTAGATGGAACAGAGCCAACAGCAATCATTGTTCTGTTTGTAGAGGCTGGCGAAAGTTGCCTTTTCTGATTTCCTTGTCTGCTGTTCTGCTCACTCAATAGGTAACAGGATTCTGTTAATCAATGTCTCGATCCTCATAAGCCTGCAGGAACCACTCCAGAGCTGGTGTCAAAGGTGCAGACTCTGGAAGCCTTAACTACATGGGAAACTACCCTGGCTTGGAAAGAGCAGTTACCTAACCTGGCAATGGTGAAATGCAAGCAGGAAGGAGGCAAAAATAGGCATGCACAATTGCCTGTATTTTAAAATACTGACAAGGTTGATTTGGACTCCTCCCCTCAACTTGGAAGTCTCTACCCATTGTCATGCATGGTCTAGAAGCCCTTCTTTTCATCCTAGCCAATAAGTGGGTCAAAAAAGTTTAATATTTAAATAATTTTTAGATCATTGTCTTAAATATATACTAAAGGATGGTCTTGCATGCATTTACTTGGAAGCAAGGTCTATTAAAGAGAGCTCCATGGTGCAGAATGGTAACGCTGCAGTACTGCAATCAGAGCCCTCTGCTCACAACCTGATTCCAGTGGAAGCTGGTTCAGGTAGCCGGCTCCAGGTTGACTCAGCCTTCCATCCTTCTGAGGTAAGTAAAATGAGTACCCAGCTTGCTGGGGAGAAAGTGTAGATGACTGGGGAAGGCAATGGCAAACCACCCTGTAAAAAGTCTGCCGTGAAAACGTTGTGAAAGCAACGTCACCCCAGAGTCAGAAATGACTAGTGCTTGCACAGGGGACTACCTTTACCTTTTTTTTAAAAGGTCTATTAAAACCAGTAAGCAGTGGTTTTCAAAGTAAGCAGTTTTGGACTGAGAAGTTAAAAAGAATAGTAGATTTATGACCTTTTTTGATCTCTGACTCAGAGCCACAAATATGAGCACATCAACTGGTCTTAAAGAGACCAGCTGAAAGACTGGCATTCATTTTGGGTTATGATTTCAAAGAGACTCCTTGCTCAGGTATTTCTATGTAACAGCTCTGACATGTCAGCACATATGTAGTTTGCAAACAGTGCACCAAAACTTCTCTGTGCTACTACAAGGGATACCTCAGTGCATCTGCCAGACCGCACAATCCTTCATGGGCACTCTGAAATGCAGTGCTGCTCCAAATGACTGCTCAGGCTGATGGCATGACACTGATGCAAAAAATTAAGAGGTAAGTAGTACCTTAATGACTAACAAACTTAATGGTGGCAGTACACTACACTGTAGTACACTACAACCTTCTTCTGGCCTCACACTGCAGTAACACTCCCTTGTCTTCAATGTACAGATTTGGCCGCCTATACCACAATACATTTGTTAATCTTTAAGTTGTCCTGCAAAGACTATCTGAATCCTGTATGTGTAATTCCTTACATGTACCAAGACACACACACTTGATTCAGCCAGAGAAGAGAACCACACAGCTCTTTGAAAGAGGCAACAGGATTTTCTAAGGAAGAATTCCTATGAAGCAAACAGCACTCCAAATTAGGAGCTAGAAAGAGCAGAAGGCCTGTTGGAGAGGCTTGCTATGGGGGGGGGGGGGCAGGGACAATATAACCTCTTCAGAGCATGTACAGCTATGAGCTTCCCTGGATGAAGGAGAGCCAACTACTCTCCATCTGCATATTGAGAGAGAGGAGAGGGTGTTCCTGAGAAAGAAGCCTGGCTTATCGAGGCAGCTTCTGGCACAAGTTTGTTTATTCTCTTTGAAATAAATGGGATACATTGTCAGGTTATTAACTGGAACTGGGAGGGGAGCAAGTTACAGTGAGAATATTTGAGCCTGTCTTAGGCGTGGGAAAGAGGGCCATGCACTACATGGGACATTGTAGATGCATTATTGGGTCTTCTAATATGCAACTCAGCCTCAACAAGCGACTGGGCTGATGTTGTGAACGTAAATCAGGGCCATGGTGTTAGGGGTATTAATTTTACCCCCAGCTGTTTTTAGGCCCAGAAAAGAAATTATATGGATACCTATTCTTCCCTATCAGGGCAAAAAGAAGCAGGATGGTAGTGATTGTTTTGAGCAGTTGAATGGTACACAGGAAGAGTTTAACTTCCCTGGCAGGCCCTACCCAGTGTCTCCTTCAACATGGCAGGTGTAGTTTGGCCCTCAGTCAGAGTGCTAATCCACCTAGGTCTGTTTTGTCCAACTAGCAGTGGCTCTCTAGGGGCTCAGGCAGCAAAAGATAACTGGAGACTGAACCTGGGACTGAGTGTTTGTGACTGGCGGAAGACCATTTTGTTAACTTCATGGCTGACATCTCTCGTGTCAAATCTAAACATCCAACCATGCCAGTTCTCTTGGAGGTCCACCCACTGGGTCTCCTCCAGGAAAAAGGTAAAAACTAGCAACTTCCTAATCAGAAAATAACAGAATCAGCCATTCACCCAGGATATCAGCAGTGTGGAATTTATGTTTTGAGGGTTCTGGAGTACTATCCTCAGCTCAAACATAAGACCCTGGCAAGCAAGTAAAGGGAGGGGGAGAGGGAGCAAAGAGGATCTTACAAGAAAAACACTTTGCGCTGTTTAAGGTTCCACCTCCAGGTCTTCATGCTGCGGATCTCGGTTTAGCATATGAATTAACTCAGGCTTGCCACCCATTTTCAGAAATAAAACTGAGCCACAGGCCAGGGGAAGCAGCCATGGCTGAGCACGTAGGTAGGGTCCATTTCCCTTCATATGCAGCAAGCACAACACAAGCAACCCTGACACAGTGGGAAAAGGGGAAGAGCTTCTCTGAGTGGGAGCTGGTGACTTCCCAGGCCTCTCTTTGTAGAAGAGGAGAAGGTGAGATTTGACAGGGAAAGGGTGAGACCTCAAGACTAGGTCTGCCTGGTTGCTTCTTTTTCACATGGCCTGCTAAGAAACTTCATCTATTTCTGCAATGATGTTCCAACCAGATCTCACTGGAGCAGCTGTGGTGTGTGACGGCAGCATGTCTGAAGTCCAGATTCCCAGGAAAAGGGCCTGTCAATCATGTGACACCCTTCTTACCCACATGGTTTACTTTTCTCCACTCTGCCTGTCTCACGCTTGATTTAAATGTGAGACTGGCAACGTAAAGAGTTTCTCTGTTACATGGGCTCATTGTCTCATTTGAACTGTGTTGCAACCCATGCAAATTACCTATGCCTGTTTGCATAGCACCCAACTCAGTATCTCCAGTAGCTCTAATATAAAAAACCAACAGGTATAACTTCTTAGCACAGATTGCAGCGCTGTTTAAATGTGAGACACACGTTTTGTGGAAGCACAAAGTCCCAAAGATGAACTCTTCTACCTCACTAACATCATTTTAAACCTGGTCACCATACAGAATAGCTGGCATGGGGGTAGAGAATCACATCAGCCTATGTTATAAAACTGAACTACAGTGTATTATAAACGTAAATTACTGTGCTAGAGTTGTTGCTAGCTGCAACCCAAGCAATTTAGAGCATTCTTGGAATTTCTCTGCGGAAAGACTAAGCGAATTTTTGCAAGGGAGAAAGAAAAGGAGAAAGACAGAATTAGTGACAGCTATGGGATGAGGGGAGATTGCCTTTTGAGTACTTGCTTCTGTGCAAGCTGATAGAAACTGGAATCACCCCTCCCTGGGCCAGCATTACTTTCATTAGGCTCTGCTGCTTTCCCCACAAAGCCGTGCTTCCCACAAGACTGACCAGGATTAGTAAACTCAAGGTGAGGCCAGGCCTGGTGCTCTCCTGGAATTGCAACAGATCTCTAGACTAGAGACATCAGTTCCCCTATTGGAGGCTGGGCTCTATGCCAGCATATCCCTCCTGAGGTCCCCCTCCTCAAACGTTGCTCTCTCCAGATACTGCCCCAAAGTCTCCAGGGATTTCCCAAACCAAAGTTGGCAGCTTTAGGATTAACCCAAGGCTTTCTAATACCTTCTGATCCATACCTTGGAGAAAAACAGCCAGAAAGGAATCAAAACTAAAAGAAATATCAATTAATAAGGCAGATGAGGATAAACCAGCCAAAAACCGCCCCTGGGGCTGAGGCTCAAGTCTCCTAATAAACAAGAGGCCTTCACAAGCACCTGATTCAATCTATTAAATTCACAAAACGAAAAATGAATTCTGTATCGAAGGACACCGAAACTGTGGCGGTTTCGCAGGAGAGGTGCTGCCACATTAATGCCGCCTAAATGGGTAACAAGTCGAAGGAATTTAAGCCAGAACCGGACACCTGACCTCCGCCAGAATCCCAGAACTCGGGGGGGGCGGGGGCGGCTCCACGTGTTTCTCTTCAGGCTTGGCCTGGGCTAGCCGGCCTCGTCCCTAAAGCCGTTGGGGTAACCTGAAAGCAAGTCAAAGACAACTCAAGATACCAGGGGGTTCTTCTGAGCAGCGAGAGACCTCTAGCCCCAGGCGCAGTCTGGCGTCCACCCAGCGTTAACCCGGCACCCCGCCTCCCCATACCGTGCGCCTTAAAACTGTGCGGCAATATGCTGAGCCCGGGCCAGATTGGGGTCGGTGCAGTCCACTCTCCCAGGCCATGGACCAGCAGCCCTCCCGCAGCCTTGCCTCCACTCCACCCCCTCCCGCCGGCAATCAGCAGTTTTGCGCTCCGCCTCTTGAGTAGCCACGTGTAAAAAAACGAACGGGGAGGGAGGAGATGGGCTTGGCTCATCCTTGGGCGGGTCTAGCATTTTCAGCTGAGAAATTTGAGTTTGTGGGGAGGTTTTTTCAGGCTCATTTAAATTGATCTGTAGATGGAGCTTCAGGGCCGCTGGGCTCCTTCCTCATGCAGGCGGGGCCTATGCAATCTGCGCCTGGGCGGCTCAGAGGCCTTTGCTGGCTTTTCTTACTTCCATGTATTGTCGCGCTCACGACGGAAGCTCTCAATCGCCTCCCACCACCCCTTCTATTCTTGCATAGCGAGCTTTTGTTCATCAGGAAATATACTGATTCCTAACACCACTCCTTGGGGAGAGGGTTGTCCAATGAAAACGAACCTGTGCGTGACGTCACCTCTGCAAATCACCATTAATTGCTACTGTTAATTGTTAATCTCATTACATATGCTAAAGCCACTTTCACCAAGTGGGGCGATATATCCACAGTATTCCAATGTATTTCTCTTTTAGGGTAGTGTATCAGAATAATGCTTTTGTATTGACATACTCAAACTGGGGATATTGGCTGTTTATCTCATTACATATATTAAACACATCTTCTACTATATTTTAATGTATTTTTTTCATGATGGCAAACTAGAATGATGTATATATTTATGTTACATGTTAAAAGGTAAATTAGTTGGATAGGAAAAACTTCTGGGAAAGAAATGCCTTCTTTTTGACCCAGGTTTATTAGCAATAGAATAATTAACAGGCATTCTCACATTCTGGCATGTTACTGTTTTATGGTTTCCCACACTAGTTCAACCCAGATCAAAGGTTTTCTGAATTTGTTAATGTTACTATTCTGCTATTGATTTTTAACTTTGTACCACTTGGCATTCCAAACCCCACCAGCTATATGTGGCTCTGCTTACTGTACCTCATTCCTCGTCTGAAGAAATGTGCATGCACATGAAAGCTTACGTTCTGAATAAAACTAAGTTGGTCTTAAAGGTGCAATTGACTCCTATTTTGTTCTACTACTTCAGACCAACACGGCTGTCTATTTGGATCTGTTAATTGTTTAGATATATATAGCTCTTCCCATCCTTTCTGGATGGGGAGCAATATTTCCATCCCTTGCTTTCCTTCACAATCGATTCCTGTGAGTGCAAAGACTGCTGCAACTATTGCTCATCTGTGCTCAGAGGATGACTTAAGTCTGGGCAGTACCATTTCAGAAGTTGGAGGGCTCACAAGTTTGGACGCTGCTTCAGGCAAAAGGTGCCAAGCACGTAAAGAGCTAGTGTGGTGTAGTACTTAAGAGTACTGGACCAGAATGTGGGAGATCCAGGTTCCATCCCCCAACTAAAAGAGAAAGTTTACCAGGTGACTCTGAGCCACTCTTGCTCAGCTTAACATACCTCTCAGGGTTGTTCTGAGGCTGAAATAGCAGCAGAGGGAATGATGCTGTAACCCAAGCTGGGATCCTATTGTGGAGAAAAGCAGGACAGCAGAACTCTTTAGGAACCTAGAAACATGATTTTAAACACACACAACGAAAGCTTTCATAGGGTGCTGAATTTCCAGGCCTTGCCAAGCTCTGTGCTTTTGTGAGCTGTGATACTACCATTCCATATTCACTACCAGTAGCAACATACTGACATTATACCTGCAGGTAATAAATGGATGAAGGAAGGGATGATATTTGGATATGAAGCAGATTTTACAAGCAGGTCTCCTGGGACCCTACATGCACCACCAAGAAACTCTCCACCGTGTGGAAATGAATAATTTCCATAACTGGTGGAATTACCCACTGTGGGTTCATCATTTCAGTCTAAAGACTGACTTGAGTTCAGCAGAATTGAAAAGCTATGGTATAAAATCAAAGGAGTGGAAGAGAAAGCAATTGAGATTCCAGAGAATGTCTTGAGAAATCACTTAATGCAGAAAATTGCTGAGTTGAGCAATTTGTGATGCAAAGATTGCTGCTGCTGTTTGCGCTCATGCTTCTATTTAAGGGGAAAAAATTGTCATTTAGCAGTTGGCTCGATATTGCACATAGAAAATTGCATGGGAACTGGAGGCTTTGTATTCAGCACATTAGAGGGATAAATGAATAGAACTGAGCGATCATAGCACGCAAACACAGAACTTGGCAGAGGCTACAAAATGAGTACCCTGAGAAAGCGTCTGTTTTGTTTAAGGATGATGTTCACAGGTCCTTCACGCTGCCATAGATGGCCCTGGATAGCCTTATTTCATTCACTCTCAGAAGTTAAGCAGCTTAGTGCTTGGATGGGAGATCCCCAAGGAAGTGCAGGGCTTGTAGACAGAGCCAGGCAATGGCAAACCATCTCTGAACTTCTCTTCCCTTGAAAAACTTACTGGGTCATCATAAGTTGCCTGCAGCTTGTTTGCACTTTTCCACCTCCATGTCATAAGTCCTTAAGGCTAATGGTATCTTTTTTATGCTTAAGTTTATAAATCGCTTGCAGTAACTAAAATTTTTTATAGCACTGTATGGTTAGTTAAATTGTCTATATTTTATCTTTTATGATTGTAATTTTAATGTTTTATTATGAGTTAGCTGCCCAGAGTCTGCTTGCAGAGTGGGTGGCATATAAATCCAAAGTAAGTAAGTAAATAAATATGTGAATTTGCATACTTTCTTCCCCTGTGTAGAGACACCAATGGCCCCAATGGCTCATGCATGCTCCTGTGGGGGGGGGGATGAGAAAGTTTCCACTTTGCACAACACCTCAGGAACTTGCTCTTGTTTCCCTCCATACCAAATCTGAAATAATTTAAAATGTATGGGCAATGTCTAATGAAGTGTGGGGAAAAGAGGGGACTGATTGAGATTTCCATTAGCAATGCTGGCGCTTCTGCTTCCTATGTCTGTTTCTGCTTCTCTGTGAATCAGAACTGGCTCCATTACGGTGCTGGTAGGAGGGACCGTTCCCTTGCCTCACAACCAACATTAAAATCAGCTGTGGAGGATCGCTTCCTTGCTTTGTTCTCTTAATTTGAACTGGCTGTGCTCATCATGTTGAGTTTTGTAATGCCGCAAATGGAGTGGGGGGCCTTTGCAAAGAGGTGGGGTCTGGGCTCAGTTTGCTGGGCACAGCAATTGCTGTGCAGATGGCACAGCCCCTGCAGCGTGGCCAGCCAAGTCCAGAAATGTAAAAGCAGGAAGCAGCTCCTTTGCTTCTGACGCAGATGTGGCGGTTGCTATGCTGAGCCGGGAGCATGGTATAGCACGAGATGTGCACTCACATCCCACCATGTGTCACATGAGCTCTGCGCGAGCTGCTATTGGCTTGCTGTGGCTCATGCCACGCCTGGAACAACCACAGTTGCTGCAGTGACATTGTTTTGTTTTGTAAAGCAATCCCCTTGCAGGCATGTCTCAAAACACAACTCATGCCTTCTCATACTCCGATTTAATGACTGCACTTGCCACACAACTTGGGAGGTGCCAGGAAAAGCGGGTAACCCCAGTACAGCAGCCAAACACAAAAAGAACAGGTGATGCTTTCGGCAAGATCAGCAAGCAGGAACATGCTCAATCGAACATTAAGGACATGCCCCTCCCCCAGCTTCTTGCTTCACTTGGCCAAAGTTGCAAAGATGCCATTCAGCAGTTCTGCTTTACAGCATAAAGCAAACCCCCTTCCCTTCACTCTCCCTAAGGAAGCATTGATTCAGAATGAATGAGAGACCACCACATGTTCCTGGTCCTGCTCCAATGCTTTCAAGGGCGGAAAACCAAGACTTTTATTAGCTCTGCTCAGGAGCTGTAACAAATGCCAGAAAGGTTTGCTTGACTTCTGGCTAGAGGAAAATCCATTGGTTTGCAGCAATGCCAGATGCCAACAAATCCACCACCTAATCTTCTGAGCACTGTGAAAGGTTATGGGAAGGTGAGCTGGCAGCAATGGAGAAGGGAAACTGGCCCCTAGCTGGTCAGGCCTGCCTGGTGCTCTTTCACCAGGAGTAATTAACTCATACCTCACCATAGCTGTGTAATGCCCATCCATGTGTATCTTTGGCTGGCAGAGGGTCAGAAGGGGACAGAGAACAGCATCATGGTGGTACCAAATTGGTTGCTGAGTCATCCAGGGTCTGAGCAGGTCTACTATCCCTACAGCTTCTTGCCCATCCTATAAGACCTGGGCAAAACTCATGGGCTCAGACATACACACTTCATATAACCATCCTGAGAGCCTCAATTTAAGACAAAGCAGGCACCCTGCAATTTCCCCTGCAACCAAAATTATCTGCATGGAAGAAGCAGAATTCAACCATCCTGTTGGTAAGCAGAGATCAAACTTCTTCCACAGCATCTGTTATGGGGCAGACTTCTTTGGGATAGGGAAAAGATAAACAAGGAATTTTACATGAGAACCTGACTGTTTTCATTCTTTGAAAGTTTGCCAAAACACTGTACCTGTTCTTGCAGGGAAGAAACTCTGGGCTTGAGACTCATCAGAAATCTGACTGCAGAGCAGGTGCTGGATACAGACACAGCATAGCGAATTGGCTGCTGCAGGACATTCCTTTCATTGGGAAATCATTGTCCCAGATTCTAAGAACTTGAGAAGGCCTCAGCCTATGAAAGCTTGCCTTTTATGCTTTGTGGAACATGTCTACATCAACGCATGAACTGCCACAGAGGACAAATGAAACCACAAAGTGGGATCCTGCAGAACAATACCAGCCTCTATGGACTGGCTAAACATTGCCAGTGAATGAAATCCCTCAGGAGGAAGCGTCTCTTCATGCAGTCCAGGCAGCTCCCAAGGCCTTATGCAAAGACAAGCACTCCATCATAACTCACCACCCCAGGACCAAAATCTTCCCACTCTCCACTACAGCCTCCATTACAATCCTTTGGGAAAGTCATCTGTCCTAATAGCATTGTGTCAGTGTTATCCTGACACCCTTGGAATGCCTCTGAGCTGCACATGCCTTTCAGATACAGATATCTGAAAGATTTGCAAAAAGCCACAGAAATCAGGCAAGCCTCTTCCCCCAGGGCCTTTCAAGAGCGTGGTTGATCTGTGCGAAGACTGGATAGGAATAATGGCCTGAACTGGGGGAAGATTCCACTGTCTGCCTAATTCCAGTGAACAATGCAGTGGAAATTTCTTTGCTGGTGAGCAACTCCAAAGCTGTACTGCTACAGGAACAGAGCTGACAACATGCCGTATAGAGGAATAGAAAGCAGCAGCAGCAACTTTAGGAGAGCCTTGGTTTCTACATCTTCTTCCCCCCATAAACTTCCACTTTCTGTTTGGTTTGTTTCCATCTCCCTGCACGCAGAGCACTTTTCATATGAGGACTCCCCACCTCCCCTTAATAAGAACAAAGATCATCTTGAATGTATTTATACAAAACTTAGACTTTATTGCAGTGTCTCAGGATTTACACCATCAGTTAAAGAACATGACAAACAAGCAAGATCCCATCCTGGAGGAGGAGAGGCAGCTCCCTGAGTCAGCCTAAGACTCCTCTTGCTGCCCCCCCCACCTCATCCTTGACCCACCACTGCTTTGCCCTTGATCTGTCAGCAGCATCATGGGCTAGGGTCCACCAGGGGACTCGTAAGGCAGCTGGCACCAAGCACCTCCTCACACAAGGGTTGTCTGCGTCAATGTTATCAGGTGGGCATAGCCCATCCTTTGCTGTTTCCATGCAATGGCACATTCTCTTTCCAGTCTGAAACCCTGCCATATATAGTTAGTTAGGAGTGCACAAGTCTGTTCATAAAGCAGTTCTGCACCTCTGGTAACAGGAAAATGGGCTGCACACTTCACAAATAGAGTCTTATAATCACCGAATGGCTGACTGTCCAGGCCATGCAGCTGTTCTCCATCCCCCGGCAGGTGGGGAGGCAGCCCTCTCTTTCTATTTTTTTTTAAAAATAGCTGTCTTCCTCCAGTTAACAGTCTTGTGCCAGTGGCCGGGAGATCCTTTCCTCCAGCACATTGTCCTCTTCAGAAGGTTGTGAGCAGGGAGGGACGGATGGCAAGCCTGCAACTCCTTCGGGCAAGGTTGCCTGGTTGTGCAGGGCTCCCCTCCCTTGCACTCTTGACTTCAGGAGACAGTCTCTGGCCAACCCAAGTTAGCCGGCCAGGAATTAACCAGCCCCCTTCGGGGCATCATTCCAGCAGCAGCTTTGGCTGAGCCAGAATCCTCCAAAAGAGAGATGAGGAAACCACTCAGAAGGAGATTAAGTAGAAAATGTTCCGTGGCTCTGCCCACCCCAAGGACAGAGCCACCTTACACCGCAGAACCCCCAGAGTGCTGGGCTGGGGCAGCTGCTCCTCGGCTCTGCTTTTCAGGTGTGGGCGAAGGCACCTCCAGCGGCAGCCGGGATTGGAACTTTTCCAGCTGCTCCGGGCTGGCCAGGTTCTTCAGGAGGCTGTTCTCTCGCTCCAGCTGGGAGTTCTTCTCCACCAGCTCTTTGATCTGCTCTTTCAGTACCTCCACCTCCTCTCTCACTGCATACATCAGGTGGTTCTTGACTAGATCCTGCAAAGGAAGAGAAGGGTGCCCGGGTGAGTCAATGGCATCCAGCCCTACTCCAGAGAAACCTCCCCTTCCCCAGATGTTACTCTCCAAAGAAAAGCAAAGGGGCTGTTAGTTAGGAATGCTTGCCTCCAAACTTATTCAGACAGGAGCATCACAAGACCCCCAGTGTGGGACTAAGCCTAGATGAGTCTTTTTGCAGATTGGGCTTGGTCCAATTGTTTTCCTAACTTAACCTACCTCAGTGGGGCCGTTGTGAGGCTAAAAAGGGGAGACAGAGAAGCAGGCACACCAACTCCTGCTTCTGGAGAAATAATAAATTCTAAAAGTACTAAATAAGTCATAAAAAGACCAGGCTCACATTGCCCCAAGGATCTGAGACTAGCAGCTAGGGTGGCCTTATGGCTGGAGGGCTGGTCAACAGGCAGCACAGCTGTCCAGAAGTTCCAGGGATTGTTATGCAGTTGCACCTACTCTTCAATGGACAAGGTAGGTGGGGAGGAGGAGGAACCCTCAGAAAGGTTCAGGAGCTGGGTACAGTTGTCCAGGAGTTCCCTATCTCCATTCCCAGCTGGGCAAGAATGTCAGTGAGGTGGGAAGGGGCATTCCACAGCTATCCACCAGCCAGTGTGACTAGCTTTACACCTCCCCTCAATAAATGCTAGGAATGATAAATATAGACTTAATAGTTGTTCACGTGCCTGTTTATAATGCTTCTGGACTTTTATGGCTATTTGACATAAAGGGATAAAATGCAGTTGGGGTTTGCCAACTGCCACCAGGACCTACAGCTTGAAAACGCAGAGCTGGTTTAATGAGTAAGCCTTCAACCAGCTATGCACATGACCCAAAGGTCTCTGCTGGTTCCTGCATTTCAAGGCACTGATTAGACTCCCGAGAGTTTGCCGCAGAGCTGACAATAGAGGAGGGCAGCAAAGAATGCGGGGTCCTCCCCACCCCCTCCAGCGAGGCGATCACAGATTGCTTCGGCCGCCCTTATCTAAACGGGAGGCTGCCGCGATGCAGGAAAGGAAGTCCTGGCTACAGGCGGGCGGAGGAGCTGCAATGCGGCGTGGCCAAGAGCAGGCGGCAAACAAAGAACGACCCCTCCCTGCTTCCCTCCCTCTCCAAGCCAGACTCACCATTGCCTGCTCGATCTTGTTGTCGATGGCGACCACGCTGGCCCCCGACGCGCTGCAAAGAGACAAAGAAGGCTGAACGTGAGAAAAGCCGCCAGGCAAAGAGAACTATGGCTCCTCCCCTCCCCCCTTAGCCGCAGCCCCCCCTCCCCTCCCCTCGCGCGTCTGTTGGGCGCTACCTGTTGTCCAGCTTGACTGAGACCACATCACCACCCAGGAGGGATGAGAAGAAGGAGATAGAGAAATTGTGCAGCTGGTAGACAGCCACCTCCATCGGGGACTGGTACATGCCGGTGCTCATAGCCACGGAGCAGGGCTGTTTTGAACTTGGCCCGGGGAACAAAAAAAAAAAATAAGGAGCCCTCAAACACTAACCCTACGCCGAACCGAAACTGCTAGACTACTGCGCCTCTTCCGCCGGTCGCTCTTCCTTATATAGCACGGCTTCCCTGACGTCACATGGTGTCAGCCTGGCATGCAAATAAACCCCACCCCTTCAGTACAAACCGCCAACGCGCCGGCGCGTTCCCAACTAGGCACTTTCTTTTCCCCGCCCTCTCCCTGGCCTTGTGCAAATAGGGAGCAAATATATATGCTTGGCACAGCTCAGGAATGCGGCTGCAAGGCGATGCGCTCGGAAAGGCCGTTAAGCTTAAGGAGAGCATTATTAACGCTTCCGATTTCAGCAAAACTATAGACATCTCCAGTGGCTTCTGTTATTAGTAGCCTCTGTGCTTTTCTTGATCTCTGACAGTCTTTTACATAATTACAGTCTCAAGTTGAGCTTTATATGCAAAATATACGGCACAATATAAACCAACTCTTCCTTGCATTTCGTGGTTCACCCTGAAGCTTATGTATTTTCTCTCCAAGATCCTCAATAAATGCTTGCAATAGTAAAAGGTAAAGGTAATCCCCTATGCAAACTCCAGTCGTTTCCGACTTGGGGGTGACGTTGCTTTCAAATTTTCATGGCAGACTTTTTATGGGGTGGTTTGCTATTGCCTTCCCAGTCATTTACGCTTTACCCGCAGCAAGCTGGGTATAGGACCCACTATAGACATCTGACCACGAGTCATTTTGTAGAAAAATAGGTGGTGGAGCTCATTAGCATAACTCATTGGCCTAGGGTGCCCCCCTACCAGCCAAACACAACCGGATACAAGAAAGAAGTGCCCTGGGTGAGCAAGCCCTGCTTGGGCTGACTAGAGATCCAGCCAGCCCAAGCAGGCCTCACTCACCTGGGGCCCTCCTTGGCCACACACCCCCCCCACACACTAAGGCCAGCAAGCCACCCACTACCCAAAATCACATATGAAGTGGAGAAAGCGTGGCATGGGCTTCTCCAGGGGTTAATGAGGGCTGCTGGGGGTGTGGCAAAGCTCCTAGTGGTTGCCCATACTCCTAATCCAGGGATTGTTATGCAGCTGCACCTACTCTTTAATGGACAAGGTAGGTGGGGAGAAGGAGGAGGGGGAACCCTCAGAAAGGTTAAGGAACTATGCTGCTGTGAGCTCCTGCTGAATTCAAGGCCTGCATCTGACCAAATGGGTTCTCTAGAGTCTAGACCACGAAAGTTTTAAGGCGGAATACAACGGTGACAAAACTTTAAGGTGCCCCGAGACTCCTTTTTATTTGAACTTCAGGAGCAAACCGTTTGCCATCAGTAGGATTGCTTGACTTAACAGGACCTTGACCGCAGATAAAGCGGGGAATGGGGGAGAGGCCGAACATCGCTTTGGTAAACTATGATAGGCCTCTGATCTGTAGCTGTGGCAGGGCAAGGTGGTATCCTGGGGAATGCCGCTGGCTTCTCTCTATCTCATATACGCATACATAAAAGGCCTGCTACTAGGTCAGACCATCTAACTCTGCTAAGCAGGCAGCAGCTCTTTGGAGGCTCCAGCAGAGAAGTCTTTTCAACACCAGCCTAAAGTTCCATTTTCTTGGAGCAGCCAGGCAACTGACCATAGAGACTAATAACTGCAAAGCTGGCCTATTCTAACAACAAGCCCACCTAGTTCTGCTGCTTTGTCTACTGTGACAGCAGCTCTCAGGCAGAGGAAGGGTTTTTATTAGCATCTGGAGATGCCAAGGACAAGCCCTGACCTTCTGCATGTAAATCACGGTATTGCCACTGACCCACAGGCCCTTCGTGTGCAGCTCAGTGTCTTTCCTTTGGAAAGCACTTCCGTTACCACGATGACCCCAAAGAATTTTACTTGGGACTGCGATCCGATTGCATGAATGCCAAAAAAATTGCTTCCGAGCAAAAGCCCTTCGGGCTGCAAATCCCAGCGCTTTGGTTTAATTGAGTTGGCTGCCGTTAGGCAGGAGCAGTCACAACTCTTCCCAGGCCTGAAAGCTGCACAGAGCAAAGCTCAGATATGTTGCCAAATCAATTAGCGCCCCACTGTCCGCAAGCGCCTTCCTGGTCGCCTTGCAAGTGTATTTTGCACATGTGCAAAAAATACAACCCGCGCCCGTTTCCAGCAAACAAAGCCCAGGGCATTACAACACCAGAGTCTGGTTCCAGAAATCCAAAGTATCGCCCAAGCGCAGAACTAGGTCGAGGCTTAAGATTACATAAGAAGTTACCAAAACATGTTGTTGTGTCTTTCGTCAGATCCAAAACGGGCCTTCCAGCCCGGTGTGTCTCTGGTTTTAGGATGACCCCTGGCGGTCACTAGCAGCATGTGCGGGAAGTCATGGAGCAGCTGGGCTTATAGGTTGTAATAAACACGTTTTGCATGCCGAAGATCCCAGCCTCTAACGGCCTGATGTGCTCAAAGGCAGCCTCACAGTCGATTGACTTTCTGCAAAATGCAGAATAAATTAGGGGTTTCATGGTTCACGGGAACGGCTGGGTTCCCAGAGTAAGAAGCAGCACCTAAGCAGGCATCCTCCTTTGGGTTTCTGGGTGGGAAAACAAATGGACACCCACCCACATTATGCCCACCTAGCTGCAGAGACACTATTTTAGGGATGCCACTGGGGCACCAATTGTAATCAAATACATTGCACTCCACCCCACTTCTTGCAATGTCACCTAGCTGCAATTCAAATTGCATGTTATCGGAGCTGTGCTTTCATTCTCACAAATGTACTGAAAAATGCATACCTTTGCACACATTCACATCTGGGGAAGGCAATGGCAAACCACCCTGTAAAAAAGTCTGCTGTGAAAATGGCGTGATGTGATGTCACCCCAGAGTCGAAAACAACTGGTGCTTGCACAGGGGACTACCTTTACCTTTTTAAATCAAGTCTTTGACTCTGCCCAGTGCATAATCTGGCCTCTTTTTCCTTTGGATTAGGAAGCCAAGTGAGGCTGGAACAGGACAGAAAACTGAGTGTTTCCAGGAACAGCCGTCTTGTGCCCCTAGGTCCCCCGCTGCCCTAATCATAACAATGGTCCAGTCCACAGTTCTGCTGAATGGCAGGAAGGCTCTCTGAAGGCTCTATGGCGGCATGGGAAGCAGTGTGTGTGTTTCCTTTGAGCCACAGGAGAGCAAAAAAGCAACACCAAATAATAGCTGCCAAAATCTTCTGCTTGGAAGGACTGCAGAGAGGCCAGGCAGGGAGCCCCATAGAGAGGGCCAGGTGCTTGGTTGCCATGCCACCTTTCTAAATGGCAGGGTTTCTGCACCTTTCAAAACTGTGCAGTGGGCAGAAATAGATTCTTTGAGCCAGGCATACCGTGTTGCAGCTTCACAGCAGTGAGCAAATGTTTTCAGAGCTGTGGCCATACGCAGCCACATCTCCTTTCCTGGCAACATTGTGTGCGTGTCAAGAGCAGCAGGGGCTTCCAATAGCAAGAAGAAGACTGCAGATTTATACCCTGCCCTTCTCCCTGGATCAGAGACTCAGAGTGGCTTACAATCTCCTATATCTTCTCCCCCCACAACAGACACCCTGTGAGGTGGGTGGGGCTGAGAGGGCTCTCACAGCAGCTGCCCTTTCAAGGACAACTGCGAGAGCTATGGATGACCCAAGGCCATTCCAGCAGGTGCAAATGGAGGAGTGGGGAATCAAACCTGGTTCTCACAGAGTCCGCACACTTAGCCACTACACCAAACAGGCTGTCATATTGTTCATGGCAGGCCCAGTGGCTATTGCTAGACTCGGACCTGTGGGGCTTAGGCTCCAATCCCCAGGACTGGATCTACATGTTTTTTGAGGAGGGGCAAAATTAAAAAATGATGCCCCCTTATGGGCCATTCTATCTTATGGTCCCATAGAATACAATAGACTCCATACCAAATTTGGTGCCCCCCCTCTGTCGGCGCCCAGGGCAAGCACCCCCCTCTGCCCCTCCCCCCCAGATCCGACCCTGCCAATCCCTGCTCACATGAGCACAGGTTACTCCCACGGGGCCTGACTTCCCCCTCTGGAAAACAGCCCTTGTTATCAACTTCTACATGGATGGTGCTGTAAGGGCAGACGAGATAAGGCATTTGCAAAAGTGCTGCATAATGATGGCTGCTATTAATAACTTGCTCCCCTCCCGCCCCTTTGGTACTAACAGTGGGGGCAGCCAGGGTGTCGGTGCCCCTCCCAAATCAGACCCTGCCTCTCCTGGCTGGTTATTTTTCACTGCTTGCGTCTGCGGCGGGGACTCTGCCTGCTGGCAGGCTCCCATTTCCAGCTGCTGGGCGGCTGCTCCCTTTGATAGAGGCCTTGGCAGTACTCCCAGTTCTTGGTTTGCTGGCACACCAGCACACAGCCAGGAGGGGCCTCCAAAGCATGGCTGCCTTGTGCTCCTTAGCACTGGGACGGGCTTCCTTTCTGCCTCTGCCGCAAAGCAGCTTGGGGGGGAGGTGGGGGAGAAGAGGAAGCCTGCTTTGTTTTGCAGCAGCAGCTGTGTTCCTTCTCCCCCAGCCCTCCCTCAAAGCGCTCCTTTATCTACCTCATCAATGGGACTCCTCTGGAGCTCAGCACTGCTTGGGAGAAAAACCTTTCTGGCATCTGAACAGAGCAGAGACTCCCTGGATACCACCATAAGTCAGCTGTGACATGACGGCACTTTCCACTACTGTAGCCTCGCTAAGGTCTCCCCCCCTCCACTCACCAGTGGCTGATCACAATGCATGCAGACCCTTCCACAGAGGTTGGCTGGGCCCTCTGCTCAAGTAGCCAGGGAGTCTCTGCTCACCACATGGTTTTCCAGGCAAGAGACATTCAGCGGTGACTGCCATTGCTAACGCTCTGTGTAGCAACCTTGGACTTCCTTGGTGGTCTCCCATCCAAATACTAACCAGGCCCAACCTTGCTTAGCTTCCAAGATGTGATGAGATCAGACTAACCTGGGCTGTTTGTCATATCATTTGGGTTTGCCAAGACATTTCAAAAGACCAGCTCCTGAGAAAGGATGCACTGCATTCTTCTTGCTTCATTGACACCACCTGCCCTGTCTACCCGGCGAGGCAAAGCTTAGCAGAAAAAGAGGAGCCTGGAATAGGAAAGGTGCCACCAGCAACTCCCTGGCAAGGACACTGAGTGAAGGCAGTTTCCTTTTCTATTGTCTAAATGGGAGGGAGAAGGGACAGGCATCTGTACGACAGGCCAAGCACCTCTAGGTTCCTCCAGATCATTTCAGAGACATTCAGTTTGCTTGAGCTGGGATGCTTGGAGGGGTGGCAGAGGCATCCTCTACTTCTGTTTGTACAGGGATGGAGTGTCAGCAGCTCATAAACTATGATCACAGCAGCCTGCAGTCCAATTACCCATGCAAACCTGAAGAAAAGACCCCACTGTTCTGCAAATGGCTTCTCGCCTCCAGAGGAAAATTAGACACCAGCTTTAAATATTGAGGGTAGCTAATGCTTCAGCCTCACTTTAGTGCCTTGACCTCATCAAGAAATCAGAGGGGGAAACCTTCAAATACAGTAGAGGCACCTTCAGACATATTTCTCCCAAGGAAGAGAGCCATAGTAATAATTACAGTATAGAGACCTCAAATGGCTTTTATGGTGGGGAGGTGGAGAGAGAGAGACGGAAAAGGGGGGCAATTTTAGCCCCTTCATTATTTGCTTCATCTATTCTATACTCTACCTTTCTCTCCCTTGGCGATCCAAAGCAGCTTACATCATTCTCCTCCGTTTTATCCACACAACAACCCTGTGAGGTAGGTTAGGCTAAGACTGTGTAACTGACTCAAGGTCACCCTGTAAGGCTCCATGGCAAATCAGGGATTTGAAACTGGGTCACCAGACTGGTCTCCACCCAGCCTTCCAGGTTGCAGCTCTGGGAACAGCCATCAGTGGTCCTTTTCTTGAAATAGAAAAGCGCTGCCAGAAGGAAAGAAGGGATAACTGCCCTCTCATAACTATAGCAGTCATTCTTCCACAGACTAGCTAATACTTCAGGCATAGTGTTGTAACCAACTGATACCTCCTTTTTAAAGCACCTTTCTGAGGTTCAGCCCCTTTAGTATGCGTCATTTATAGGTAGGAACTACTCCATTGCCAGCAAGACCCCCAGCAGTCTGTCCACTGGGACAGCTTCAATGCTTGTCTGTCACTGGATCCCTCCCTCCCATGTCAGCCTGGAAGGGGCTTTTTCTTGGGCTCAGGGGAGATGAATAAAGGAAGCTTCATTGGTCTTCACAACTCCTGAATCTGCAAGGTGGCATCTAGTTCAGAAACCCTCCATGTGGGAACAAGATGATGGTGTCTCTCCAGTGGCTTTGGACTGATGGAGGGGGGATTTCTCTCCCTCTTCCCTTCAATCATCATGGGGGCTAGTGCTAAGCAAGGAGAACCACAGCAGGGGATCTGTTTCCCTCCCATGTGCATGACTTCCATGCCTGACCAGATGGGGGCTGGTGCTTGCTGTCTTCTGATGATGTTTGGGGGGGAACAGAAGGGCCACAACCTTTGGGGAGAAGTATTTCTCTGCAAGGGTGGGGGCTCTCTTCTATCTCCCCGGTTGTGGCTCCAGGTGCACTGACATGAACCACACCCTGTCACTGTCCCAGGACTGGCTGACTGAAGGCAGCTCGGTTCTCTTGATAATACACTCCGAATCCTGTGCACATAGAACTCGAATGTTTGCACCAAGCAAAGCCACCCTGGGATAAAGCAGGCAAATTAGGCCAGCTGCAGGTGCAAGCGTTGAGTGTGCATTTTTCACAGGCTGCTCTCCAGTTGTATAAGAGCCGTCCGGTTGCTCCTTGGGCCTCTGCCAGGTCTTGAGTGAATCACCACCCGCAGCAACTCTGGCAAGCTGTCCTCTGCCTCCTGAAGACTTGACTGCTTCTTCTGCCCCCAAAGCCTCCTGTGAACTAGGGGATGGGCGAGGACTCCAAGGGAAACAGGCGCATTTGTTCCAGCAGGAAGCAAGGCCAGGAGATTCCCACCTGCCCAACAAGGACAGCGAGTTCTGTGTCACTGGTGGACAAAGCCACTGTCCAGAGGCAGCTGAGCAGAGCCTCCTGGCAGCCAAGGCCCCAACTGAATATGCCCCAGAAAAGCCTCCTATTAATAGCTGTTTTGGCTGCTACAGAGAAGCTGACCTTTTATCAACGGAATGCTTTCTCTTTATTTTCTGTGCACTTTTGCTTAACCTTATTCCAAATAATAGCTATAGACTTGGACCACAATCAAGTTTAGACTGGCATGTAATCTATAATCTTGCCATAGAGTTAATTGATACCAACTGGGAACAAAATTTAGCATCCCAAGAAACTTAGCTTCCATTTTCTTCCTTTAAAGAAAATAAAAGTTCTAGTCCTTTTAGCAGCCAGGGCAGACTGGCCATTTAATTTACAGGGAAAGTTCTAAGTGGGCAACTGCCCTGGAAAGTTGCCAACAGCTGGGAGAAGGTGAGCCAAGCCCCCAGCCTGGCCAGCAGCACCAGTGATGGTTATTGGCCCATCAGTTATCAGTTGTTGCCCACCCCCCCTCCTGCACTGCTGCATTGGTGGTGCAGGAGGTAGCTCATTGTTGGCATCACTGCCTTGGTCTGAGTGGTCCTATGGCACTGGCGTGTAGCACCACAGATGCTACTCAGCTTGGCTTTCTCCTGAGCCTTTTTTTTTTGACTTCCTAGTCTTCTTGTACAGGCTGTGTCTGCAAACCCCCTTCCCAAAAAGGTTTGCAAATGCACAGGCAATCTTGGAAGCCAGAGGGGTCCAAATAGGGAGGGACTGAAGCTCAGTGGTGGATGCAAGCACCTGCAAAAGTGCTTTATAGCTAGTCAGATGACAGCTGCATCTAGCTTGGCATTGGTTGTTTCAGAGGAGAACTGTGTTGGTCTATAAGGTGCTACTGGACTCAAATCTAGCTCAGTATTGCCTACTTTGCTGGCAGCAGCTCTGCACTATCTTTCCCAATAGCCTTTTAAATGAAGATGTCCAGGATTGAACCTGGACCACATACACCATGGCTTCTCAGAGGCTTTGTATGCACAAGGTCCTGGGCTCAGTCTCTGGCATTTCCAGCTCAATCTGCCATGGGGCAGGTGTTGGGAAAGGCTCATCTCTGTCTGAGACCCCAGAGAGTCTCCACCAGTTAGAGTTGACAATACTGAACCAGACAGACTGAAGCTCTGAATCGAAAGAAGGCAATTTCATATATTTATAGTACAATCCTACGCAAAATTACACTTTTCTAAGTCTACTGACTTAATGGGTGTAATTCCATTTAGGGGTGCACCATTAGCTAAGTGGGATATTCAGGGGTGAGGACATTAGTATCCTGTACAACAATATGTCCCACCTCTTGATTGTTAGAAGAAATGTTGCCATATAGGTGCAGTTTATATATGAAGCAGAATCCAGCTTTTCTTGGTGCATAACGGTAGTTCTGTATTTGAAAAAGACATGGAACCCTGTGGCACAGAGTGGTAAAGCTGCAGTACTGCAGTCCAAGCTCTGCTCATGACCCGAGTTTGATCCCGGCAGAAGCTGGATTCAGGTAGCCAGTTCAAGGTTGACTCAGCCTTCCATCCTTCCAAGGTCCGTAAAATGAGTACTCAGCTTGCTGGGGGTAAAGTGTAGATGACTGGGGAAGGCAATGGCAAACCACCTCATAAAAAGTCTGCAGTGAAAAAGTCGTGATGTGACATCATCCCAGAGTCGGAAACGACTGGTGCTTGCACAGGGGACTACCTTTACCTTTAATCTATTCTATCTGACTTGGCTCTTTGGGGGAACAACAAAGCCCTAATCCTTTTAGGGGATTCCTACAGACCTGGGCCTGGTATTGTGAAGCAGGGGAAACTGAGGCCTAAACTGAGGGGGAATAAGGAACTATTTGTGGGTTAGATTTGGGGAACTCAACATTTTTGGCATTTAGGAAGTGAGTCATTGTGCCTGATCTCTGCCTGGAGTAGGCTGCAAACCCGTAGTCACGGTTTTAGAAAGATGGGAAACATAATTTGGCTGGGATTGGTGACGCTCCATCCACCAAGCACCGCTTTAGAGTAGCACTTTCTGCCTGCCGCAGGCAGAGACAAAGGTGAATAGGGTATTCTCAGCTCAGTGGCTGGCTATCTCCTTCTAACTGAATGAACCACCAAAGCAATTCTAAAGATGCTGATCAGAGGAGCGATTTTATCCTGCCCAAGGCAAGTGCTGCACTCCTCCCACCTCTGAACAAACAGGCAACAAGCAGTTTGACCATGGTATCAATGCCATGTAAGACTGGACATGCTAGGTATTGATTGGCATCACCTCTCCTACAACAGACCCTATTTTTGCCATACTCAAGAGGCAGCCACAGAGCAATTCAACCAAGAGAAGGTAAGCAAACCCTGTTGCTTCTCGACAGTCTGCAAATCCAGTGAGTTGTCAAATCTGCTCCAACAGAGTGCCAAGATGAATGCCACAAACACCATGGAGGGACTTCTGATTCCTGAGCTGAATAAAGCAAGACCTCTTGTTCTGTTGCTAGCTGCCTGGTTCTGGGGCAGTGTGTTCCCTTGGGGAAGCAGCATTCAGCAAGGACATCACCCAGCATGTCTTCATGCCATACACAAATCTTGGTCTTCTCTAAGGGCTTAACTGCACCTTTGGCTTTTGGAACCTGAGAAGCTACATGTTTTCCTGAACACAACCCATGGTCAGGCTATTTTCATGGCTCATTTGTTTGCTCTCATTCAGCCATACAGGACTTCTTCAAAACGCAGGTTAAATGGTCAGAAAGCATTTTTGGCAGGGGAAGCCTAGACTTTATACTAGCAGCAAAACTGTTTTAAATCATTTTAAATTATTTAACTGTTTTTATTAACTGTCGAAACTCCAATGTTTTTCATTGTTTTATTGTTTAATCTTGACTGTTGTGAGCCTGCTTCAGTGGGGAGGGCGGGATATAAATCCAAGGAATAAATAAATAAATAGACTGCCCTCACTGGGTATGTAGCTGAGAGGCAACCTGCAGTGTCTCGACTTCTCTCCCAGAATGCAGGATGTACAGAAATCATGCAGACACCCCCAAATGGCATATTTTATGGAGGTTCTCGAGACACAATTGGGGTTGCATTTTGTTTTAGTGTAGAATACTTAGTGCTCTGTATATAGCATTGCGAACTGTAAGTTCTTACTGCTTGCGTTCTTCCACACACAAGCTCAGCTCTTATTCACCCTTTTACCAAACATGAGGTCTTATTGCAAGTCCCATAATAGTAATATTAAAAACATCCAGCTCTGCCAAAGTGGGAGTAAGCTTTAGGATTTCTGATGTCCTAAATGTGTTCCACCATCCCACTACCCAAGAGTATATAGGGTAAAGTTTTATGCTGATGGATCAAAGGGTCTGCAGTCTTCCCACAAGTAATTCCACAGCCCTTCTCCAGCCATGCATGTACCACCTACTCCTGCAGATTCCATATAGATGCCATGCCTTGGAACAGCTCACCATGTACTCAGATTTTAACAGGTGCCTGGAGGCAGTTTTGGAATGGACGGGGGCTAAGAAGCTGAAACTCAATCTCAACATAATAGAGGTGCTGCTGGTGGAGAAGGAGACTTCACTCGGGATATCTCCGGTTCTGGATGGGTTTGTGCTCCCTCTAATGGAGTAGATTTCTAGTTTGGGGGTGCTACTGGACCTGGGCCTCCTGTTGGAAGAACAGGTAGTGGTAACAGCCAAAGGTGCCTTCTACCAGCTACAGCTGGTAAATGGGCTCCCTAGTGGGGAATATTTAGTTCCTGTGGGGTATGCCTTGGTAGCATTTAGGTTAGATTACTGCAATGTGCTGTACATGGGCCTGCCTTTGAAGACTGTCCAGAAGCTACAATTGGTATGGAATACTGGGGCCATAACATTGAATGGAGTGAGTGATTGGGACCATTTCATTCCAGTGGCTCCTAATTTGCTTCTTGGCCCAATTCAGGATGTTTGGCTTTAGAGCCCTATATGGCTTGGGGTCAGCCTACTTCTCCCATATGAACCTCCTCATTTACTGCAGTCATCTTTGGAGGTCTTGCTTTGGATGCCTCCAGCATCTGAGGTTAGATAGGTAGCAACCTGAGAAAAGGCTTTCTTTGTTATAGCACTGAAACTTTGGACCTTCTTCACCAGCAGGATTTGTCTGCGTCATCTCTGTTATTTTTTTTTTAACATTTTTTTTTATTATAACATTGCACAACATATTGTTATTATCTTCCACTGGCAGGTGAAGACTTCTTTGTTTTGTTTGGCATACCCCCAGCAAATTCTTACTGGCCCTCTTCCCTGATTGTGCTGTGTTTGTACGTCTATATATTTTTATTGTATTGTTGAATACAAGTTTGGTGTAGTGGTTAAGTACGTGGACTCCAGTTTGGTGTAGTGGTTAAGTGCATGGACTCTTATCTGGGAGAAGCAGGTTTGATTCCCCACTCCTCCACTTGTACCTGTTGGAATGGCCTTGGGTTAGCCATAGCTATCGTAGAGGTTGTCCTTGAAAGGGCAGCTGCTGTGAGAGCCCTCTCAGCCCCACCCACCTCACAGGGTGTCTGTTGTTGGGGGAGAAGATATAGGAGATTGTAAGCCGCTCTGAGTCTCTGATTCAGAGAGAAGGTCAGGGTATAAATCTGCAATTCTTCTTCTTTTATGTATACATTTTAAATATGGTTTTAATGTTTAAAATGTTTAAATGCCTTGATATTTGCCACCTTGAGGACTCTTTTATCTGAAAAGGTGCCATGGACATGTTTCAAAGAAGGAAAAGATTTGCTGGACACAGGCTGGCCTGTAATCTGAGCACATCTCAAGTTGCCCCCTAGCCCTAGATGAATGCTGAGCCCTCAAACAAGAAGTCTGTACAAATCTCACATACGGTGGGAAGTGGCAAGCTCTGTATTTTCAGCATTCTTTGCCACAAGTATAAAAGAAGCACCATTGTTTGTTTCCCAGTTTGTAAAGGCATTTTAAGAGGAGATTTCTGAGTCACTACTATCAAGTCTCAACCCGGTTGCCCTAAATCAGCTGAGCCTGTCCCTCTCCCTGTCTGGGTTTTTCCTGCCACAGAAGTCTCAGGAAAGACTACTGATCAGGTCCTCTGGGGAGGCACACCCTTGGTCCTTTTCTTTCTTACAAGTTCCCCATCTGGCCCCTTCTGCCTCTCCATCCAGACTGTCACAAGTGCCTGACAGGGCACAGCAGCTGGTGGCTCTTCTTAGTCACCCTGGGTGAGGGGTTGTTAGCTGAGCCTCCCTCCCTCCTTTCTCTTTCCAACCCTCCGGGAACACTACAGCTTCCCTCTCAAAGAGCCAGCCCAGCTACAATTCAGGGTGCCACTGCTGGACTCCATCCAGAGAGCCAGTTGCAAAAGACCAGGCCCATGTCTCTTAGGGATGCTCCCAATTAGACCTTGACAAAGATGGATTCTCATCACCAGAAGCCACGGAGAGGCTGCACAAGAACTTACCATGTGGCACCTTTAACCATGTGGTGATCTGCCATGCAGATTACCTCTTCTCCATTTCCAGGAAGAAGTGACAGCACAGATGTGCAGCTAAGAAGGGACAGCACAGAGCTTCACCACATGGCTGAAGGCTACAGCCCATTGAATGGTGCATTTTATGGCATGACCCTCCCCGACTCTTTGTACCCCATATCAGATATTCAAGGTTAGACTTTTTAAAAAGTAGGCAGCCCTGTTGATATACAGCAAAAAATGAAAAGTAAAAGCCATGCAATACCTTTTACTAAGACCAACCAAAATAGCACAACACAGTGTATGTGTCTTTGAATTCTCCAAAATTCCTCATCAAGCTGAATGTAAAAAAGGGTGTGTGTCGGGGGGGAGGGAGATGACAGACAGCCTCTCATATAAAATGCTTTGCTGGCTTCAGTGGGCTCAGAGTGTGGCTGGTTAGTATTAGGCTGCAACCTAGGCATGCCAGGAACAAGAAGTGAAAACAGGAGCCCCTTCCCAATTGAAAATATATAACAGCCACATGTGTCTCAGGGGTACCCTGCCTTTGAAAATGATGGTTCCAATGAATTTTCATGGCAAACAGGCATTCACAGGCCTGATTTCCCCTCCTTGGCATACCTTGGAAGGCAGTTTATCTGAGTGACCCACAGACATGCACCTGGTTGGCATCTAGGGATGCCACAAAGAGCACTTCAAAGCCATCCAGGGAAAGCTTCTTTGCATGTCAAGCCAAGCATTCAGATGGACCACCTATCAGAGAGGCCTGGAGCTGAAGGAGACCTTCAAACTCAGTGCAGGAAATGCAAAGTTAGAGCATTCCTGACCAATGGCTACCCAGCCTCTAGCTGGGAGGGACAGCCAGCTAACTCTAAAGGTAGTTTGTTCTCCTGTTGAACTGTTCTTGTGACTAGAACATCCAGAATCCAGCCTTCTGTGACTTGTGCATCCAATCTAGTCTTCCTTCCTGGAGCCTTAGAAAACAAGTCTCTGCCCTATTGCCTGGGATAACCCCTTCAGCTATTTCGAAGGCATGACTATGTCACTCCCTGTGTCTTCTGTTTCCAGGCTAAGCATACCAGTTTCTTTCAACGCTTTTTCAGAGGACCCGTTTTCCAAACCCTCAGACATCTTTGCCACTTCCTCTTAAAAGTGTGGTATCCACATCCGGACACAGTATTCCAAAGGAGGCCTGCTTAGTATGCAGCAGAGTGTAACTATCACTTCCAAGCAAGTGTCCTCACAGTTGAAAGAATGTGCCCTGGAAATGGCCTCTGGATGACAGCCTGCAACATAACGGAAGAGGTATATCATCGACCCGGGACACAGCCTCCGTTGCCATGGGAAGCCTGCAGTCTGGCAAGGAAAAAACCCATCAGGGGCTAATATTTGGTCTGCATCCCAAGGAGCTGCCCTTGGCCTAACCTAGAAGGAAGGGAGACCAAGACAGAGGCAGCCGTCTCTCACTAGAAACAGTCTCCTACATGGCTCTGGGTTGCCAGCTCCTGCTTGGTTCATTCCTGGAGATTTGGGAGCAGTGCCTGGGGAGGGAGATCAGCAGGGATGAGATTTCATAGAGTCTGCCCTTCAATTCCAAAGTGGCCATTTTCTCCAGACAAACTGCTCTCTCTATAACCTAGAAATCAGCTGCAATTCCGTGAAGGTAGTTTCAGAGGGCGGCTGCTTTAGTAGACAGTAGAATAGCTAGATTTGGGTCCAGCAGCAGTGTAGAGGCTGACAAGATTTTCAGGGTTTACATGTTCAAAGCAAAGGGATCTGACTCATAAAGGCTCACCCCCTGCAAATCTTGTTCTCTCAGGTGCTACCGGACTGGAATCCAGCTGTAATTCTAGAACCCTAGAGATGGGGAAGCTGGAGTTGGGGAACCCTAGCTGGGCACATCTGTGCAGGGAAGATAATAAAGGCAGAGGGGGGAAGCAGTCTATATCTGTCTGTAGTTTGCAACTTATCCTAGCCCCTCAAAAAAACCCTTCTCTATCTTTGGTGCAGAAAGGAAGGGGCCCTCTTCCCCTTTACAACACGCAGACCCCACTGGTCCACCCACTTGGGGAAAGCATGAGATGCCAGGATGCAGCTGGCACTGTCCTGCCCACATGGGCACACAGGAAGGATTTACTTCCCTAGGAGACCAATGTGGCACTCTTCAGAAAGAGAAGGCAGCTGCCAAGGTAGGAGAATGACTTTGCCAGACTGATCTCCTTTCCCTTTACTGTTGTTTTGGCTACAGGCAAGGCCAGCACCCGTTTTGCACTGACACAACATGAACGCCTATTGGAATGCACCTTGTCTCCTCCCAGGGCCTTATGTAAGGCCAGAAAGGGTGGGTCCTCTTGTTTTCAACAGCCTGTTGCAGCACCCGCTTGCCTCTCAGCGCCACCCCCTCCAGCCGGCATGCACAGGGTTTGTGCTGCACATGTGGAAACACACGTGCACTAGCTACAAGAGGGGATGTGTGGGAAAGTGCACACATCGCTGCTTAAGCACAACATACGGGTGCTAATGTGAACCTCTTGCTGCCACCATCCCGGTAGGAAGCTGACTGCAGGGGTGTCTGTTGCATTCTTGGCAGCAGAGAGAGAGATCACTGCAGGCAGGTGCCAAGAGCTCCATGGTGAGTGTGTGCAGACATGCGCCTCTTTGGCTGAACGCCACCACTTAGAGGCTCCCCACTCAAATTCCTCAAGAGACACCCACTCAGCAGTTCCCACGCAGGCGCTGCTGCAGAACACACAAGGAGAGAGAAGAACCCTTCTCTATAGCCTTCCTGCAGCACCTTCTCATAACAGGTGTCCCACCTTTGAGTTACCTACAACCTTGAGGAAAAAATTGTAATATGTGGAAATTGACAGGAAATGTATCACCACCAGGTAAATAACATTCCAGTCAGCCTCTGTTAAAGGGACAGCACCCTTTTCCTCTAGGCCCCTTGAAAATGTTCTTCTCTAGGCTCCCCAAAGCAGCAACAAAGCAAGTTCCTTTTCTGAGAAAGAAGAAACTAGCTGTGCCTGTTCTTCTGAAGGAAGCTTCCCTTTGCAGGGAGGATAGGACTCCCCCTCCAGTGATAACTGTGTAGTGTGTGTGTGTGGGGGGGATACCTGTCACTTGTTAGCCACAGGGATGCCGTGCAGCCATTGAGGTCAGGGTCGGCCCTAGACTGTCTGGCTCTCTAGGCAAGGCTAACTTCTGGCACTCCCCTCTCCCGGCACTGATAACATCACTGAGTCACAATTTAGCACCCCCAGAAGGCTGGCACCCTAGGCAGTTGCCTAATTTGCCTAGCAGCAGAGCCAGCCCTGATTGAGGCCCTTGTAGGTCTGCAGCACTGACTCCCCTACTTACAGCATTTCAGCAGCTCAGGACACCTGCATCCAAGCCCACTGCTAAGACAGACCGTGCAATGTTCCCCTGCCCCCTCCAATCCACAAACTGATAAGGACTTCTCATCTTCAACAGGTCCAGTGCAGCCTCCCTGGTTAAGGGTAGTCACCACTGTTGCCAGGATCCCCTAGAACTGGCATCGACTCTTCTGCAAAGATGGGCACGGCACTAAAGGAGAAACTGCATTGGCCATTTAAACCTTTCTGGCTAGCGGTGAAGTCTGCAGGGCCACTCCAGGGGACAGGAGGGCTCCAGACCAGCTCTGCAGCTCAGTGGTTCACAGAGCCCAAGCCCAGCAGCCGACCCACAATATCCTTGCGGCCCTGCACCACTGGCTAAAAGGTTAGGCCAATCCTGCCCTCAGCCTGGAGACCTCCCCCCCAACAGCAGCTCTGGGCTCAGTCCCAAGGACTTGCCCCAGTGGGTCTGACCCGGGGGAGCGGTGGCCAAGCCCTTCCGTGCCAAGGCCGGTGAGTGACCCACCTGTGGAAGAAGAGCAGGATGGAGAGCAGCGTCTGGTCGATGTTGCGGTTGCAGATGCCCTGGTTGAAGAGGTAGCAGGGGTCGCGCACGACGGGCTCCAGGGAGTCCTGGCGCATGATGCGGCTCAGCTTGTCCGCGTTGAGGTTCTCGCAGACCAGCTGCTCCCGCAGCTGCTGGAAGGGGCTCCCCAGGTTGTTGTTGCAGCCCACCGGGCCCTCCTCCAGGCCGCTGCGGTTGGCCAGGTCGAGGCAGCAGCTGCAGCAGTCCAGCCCCACCGGCGAGCGGCACTCCTCTGGATACAGCGGCGGCGACGACATCCTTGACCCCGCCAGGCTGGCCAAACTTTTGGCCCGGCACGGCCGCCGCCGGCCCCCGGAACGCTGCGCCCGCAGGTTGCTGAGCTGGCTGGCGGAGCCCGGGCTGCACCCAGCCACGTGTGCCTGGCAGCCGATGCCCTCTCGCGCTGTCCTCCTGGGCGGGCAGCGCCACCGCCACACCGAGAGAGACGCTCCTCCTGAGCACTTGCGCCTGGCTCCTCTTCCAGCTGCCTGCCGCCGCCGCCCCCAAACCCCTTGCCCGCTGGCCCCGAGCTCCTTTCCGGACTCACGCTCGCCCCCTCCCCGAAGGCTGCCCCGGCCACTACAGCCGCCACCCGAACCTCGCCGCTGCCGCCTGTCGCGCCTCGGGTCGCCTCTCCGGACAGTTCGGCAGCGGTGGCTCCCCCGCTCTTCCCGTCCTTCGCGTCCCGCCCCTTTCCCTCGATCCCAGCCCCGATTGGCAAAGCCTTTCCCGGCCCGGCCCCAGCGCCCTCCCTCCCTCCCTCGGGCCGCGCCCGGCTCTCCCCCTCCTCCTTCCCCGCGCCTCCGGAGAACTGCAGAGCCGGCCCAGGCCTGGCCTGCCTCGGCCCGTTGCCTGCTTGTGGGCACAGCACAGCCACCGCCGCCGCCTCCAAGGACTCCTCGCCACTCGCCCTGCCCTCCCTTGGAGAGCTGCGGGCTGCCACCAGGCAAGATCTTCAGCCCACCAAGCTTCCCGCAGCCAGGCCAGGCGGAGAGGGGGAGAGCTCGACCGGCTGCATTTCTGCCTGAGAGGCAGCTGGTCAACGCAAGGAGCTTCCTAGGTCCCTCTTCCTTCCCTTTCTCGGCAGTGGCCTCTCTGATGGCCGAGGGAGGACGGAGGCGCGTGGATCTCTTCCCCTTGGCCCCCAGAGTTGC
Organism: Heteronotia binoei; assembly: GCF_032191835.1. Taxonomy (NCBI): domain Eukaryota; kingdom Metazoa; phylum Chordata; class Lepidosauria; order Squamata; family Gekkonidae; genus Heteronotia; species Heteronotia binoei. The sequence continues at coordinate 48,143,632 of NC_083233.1, forward strand.
GAGACTTCCCTCACGATTGCAAGAAGGCACGTTTGGCTCTGAAAAGCAGACTTGGAGGGTCGGTCATGCTTTGGACGAAGCAGAATTGCAAGACTGGAATGTTTTGACTCCCCGTTAATATATATATATAATATATAGAGATATATATATATCTTTGCCCCCCTTTCTGCCCAGCCTCTTTTTCTCTCCACTTAGCCGAGAATGAGGGGTTGGGTGTGCGTGTGGGTGTGTTACCAGCTCTTAACCAACCACCCCCCCCCCCCCCCCATGCCCTGGAAGGCGTCAAATGAAAGTGAAAGGAAACTCGAAGGCGAAGAAGCACCCGAGTTTGATGGCGCCGCACAAAGCGACCTGCTGGAGCCTCCCGCCTTTCCTCTGAAGCCCTCTGCCAGGGAATCGCCTTCGCGGCCGGGAGTTATGGGCCTTGGCTTTTGCCAGCTGGCGCGCCTCCAGCCGCTAACACCCGCCGCTGAACTTCTGCTGCACTAGGCAGCGGGCCAAGGGAACCCTTCCCGGCAAAACTTGGGCTGCTGCTGCCACCTGGCGGGCAGGCTGAAAGGGGATCGGCGGCACCTGCAAGTCTGAACAGTTCATCTCATACGGGAAGGGCCTCAAAATCGTATGAAGCCCTCACATGCAAAACGTCCACTCTGTAACGTTTCTGAACAGAGCTCCAATGTATGCAAGAGAGGCACATGGACTCACACCTAAAGTAGTAACTGACGATAACATTCTCTCTTTTTGTGGTCAAATTGCAGGTGACTTACGGCAACCCATAGGGTTTCCAAGAGAAGTAAAGTTCAGAAGTGGTTTGCCAGTGCTGCCTCTGCATAGGCGCCCTGGTATTCCTTGGCAGTCTCCCATCCAAAGAGTGACCAAGGCCAAAGGCTGACCCTACTTAACTTCTGAGACTGGACCAGATCCTAGCTAGGCCTTCAGTCATCTTAGGTTTGCCCACTTGACACTTTGGAGGAAAACATCCTCCTGATTGATCCCTAATTGATCCTCTTCACTGTGCATTTGGCTATTTCACTGGGGAATCTTCTTTTAAAGCTTTGTTGCTATTGTAGAATGCTGATTTTCAGAACAGCAGCAGATGCTTCTGGGAGGCTGAAGTGTTCTTCTGTCTGCTTCTGCATGTTTATTTACAATATTTATAATGTGCCTTTCCACCGAAAAGGTCCCCCCCAAAGTGGCTTATGTGCAGCTTAATAAAGCATACTATTTAAACTTAGGCTAACCCATAACTGCTTGCCAAAAATGATCATTTACCCTGCTTGCAAAACAATATCTGCAGACCCACCATACCCATTCTATAAAAAGTCCTCTACAAGGAATAGTTTTGCAGAACCTTCTCATTGTTAACCAAGATGGCAGCCCCACCCCCTCCTGTGCTGTGTCAGGCTGTTCCAGGGGATGTGGGGCCACAACTGAGAAGGCTGATGACCATCATTCTTCCAAAGAATGGAACAGAATTACAGGAGAGAAGAAAAGTTGGTGCCAGGCTTCAGCCCAGAAGAGATTATTTTCTTTTTCCTGGCTCAGTTTGTACATTTTTATTTCTCCCTTGTTGTTTGGCATAAAGATCAGGACACTATTGAATGTATATTAGAGGAATGGCAGGTGGTGGAGTTCATGATGGGATGGCTGACATTGTCTGCACTGTTGATGTAGGGACAGAGCTGGCATCTGGATTTGTCTCATGATGCACTGCCTGGGTTTGTGGATCTGTTAGGTGGCCCATTGCTGCTGCTGCTGCTGTTTAAATTACGAGGCTGTTGAATCCAATCCAGATGATCCCGTTCTCTGGAGCTTTGTTAGGGCAGCCGTATGTTGGATGCTTACTATACTGAAATCTGTGGCATTTTGTTTACTTGATGCTTCCCATTCCCATATTCAAGAATAACTTCTGTTTGTGTCTTCAAAAGGCTCTTCTAAAGCACCAGAAGATCAACTGTGTGAATGTGTTGTACCCAGGGCCCAGTGGCCCCTTAGAGACTCAGATGTACCAGGGAAAGAGGTGGCTTCATCAGAGGCGTCACTGAAGGAGTGAAGACGGTGGGGCTGGATGGTGCTTGAACCACAGCATCTTAAGGACAGAAGACTCACCTTCTGCAGCAGACCTAAAGACAACCATTCTGTCTTCAAGAGGCGCAATTTAAATGCCCCTCACATTTAGGTTAGAGGGGAGACAACCAGCCTCTGGCTTCTGAGAGCAGCTGATATCCTTTCCTCTGAAAAAAAATTTGCTGCAACCCCAGACTGACAGTGCAATCCTATGCAAAGCTACTCCAGGCTAAGCCTATGTATTTCCATGAATTTAGATGGGAGGAACTTCACATAGGGTTACACTATCAGTCTGGTCCCTTTGCCTCTTCAGTCCAACTGCCCCATCCCAAATGCCAGCTATTTTAGGTTACATGGGAAGGTTAATATGAGGTCCTGCACATGATCTACAATGGGGGTGTCCAGACTGCAGCTTGGGAGCCGCATGTGGCTCTTTCACACATATTGTGTGGCTCTCGAAGCCTCCACTGCTCCATCTGCTGGCTTGGAGAAGGCATTTCTCTTTAAATCTCTTATCCAAGCCAATTGGCAGCTTGGAAAATGCATTTAAAGATAAAGTTGCTTTCTTTCCACCTCTCCCTCCCTCCCTCCTTCCTTCCCTCCTTCCCTCCCTCCTTCCTTCCTTCCTTCCTTCCTTCCTTCCTTCCTTCCTTCCTTCCTTCCTTCCTTCCTTCCTTCCTTCCTTCCTTCCTTCCTTCCTTCCTTCCTTCTTGCCTGCCCTGCAGTTCTCAAACATCTGATGTTCATGTCTTGTTAATTTATTCTATGTGGCCATCCCAGATCTACAAAATGGTTCAAACCTTTTGAGATTGAAGAATCCATCCCCATTTTGGTCTCCTTTCCCTTTTCTTCCTTCATTTTTTTATTTGGCCACCCTAATTCATGTTAAACTCCTCCTGCAGCTCCCCCTCATCTGTTTGGCTTCATTTTCTCTTGGAATAAAAAATCTGAAATCCTACATTCGCTTTTAAAAATCCTAATAAATGTCTGCTTTCAGTTTCAAACCTGGGCTTTTTTTTAAAGTGTGTGTGGGGGAGCATTTCCTTTTGTGGCATGTTTGGAATGTAGTAAGCTTGTTTTGATATAGATGGGACACAAGGCCACTCCTGCCACCCCCACAAGCCTGCCAGACACAAACAGCTGTGCTGTTGCCAAGATGGAAACATAAGACAACCAACTGAGAAAAGGGGAGAGAGAGGGAGACGCTGACCTTTCAGTGCCTTTTATTGCTCGTGTGGAATTCTGAACACCCAGTTACAGTTCCCAAGCATTTTAGAAAGTCTTGGAGTGGGAGTTTACATGGAAAGCCTGGCAAAATCCAACAAGACAAGGACGGGACAAGCACACACCTCTCATCTTCAAGCGAGTGCGGAAGGGGGCTCTGGTGAGGCCCAGTTTCATCATGTCTCAGACGGTCTGCAATTCAAAGGCAACAAGGTGACTAGATGGGCTTTCTAATAGTTGTCCCCAACACCACTTGCAGTAGGGATGCCCTCCTCTTCCCCTGTGCAGCTCCTGTTCATTTTGTTGGGGTTTGTGCAGGAGATATCCAATGTTTCCTCTAGGCTGCATGTGCAGCAGGGCCTTCTGTTTGTCTTGTACGGCAGAGATTTCAAAGTGCAAGAGTACACCTTTCAAAGAGAAAAGTTACATTGGCTATCCTTACCTACTGTGGCTTTTCCATCTCAGCTTTGCTGAATGGAAGATTTAATTAATTTGCTCAGGGAGCATGACGGTTAATGAGCTCTGAAAATAATGCAAAAGGCAGCAGGCATCGCAAGGGGAGGCTGAGCCACATGATCAATTCCCACCTCACATCTTGCCTCTCTTCCCCTAGGAATACATACACAGTTCCCAGCCAGCTCATTTCAGATCCCCACATCTTGCATGCACCCCCTGTGCCCCTTAAGCATTTAGATTTTTTCAGAATTGCTAATCTGTCTGAGTCTGGGCAAAAGCGAACCTGTTTTTAGTTGCGCATATTTGGTCAGAAGAAAATGGGGCATATAAATATTCTAAATACATCAATCTCCCAGCATCCTCAGTGGCTTCACCAGGCAATTACCTGGGCAACACTGGAGGGCACTGAAGAGCATTGTGCAAAGTCTCTTATGATTATCTATTGGTGGAGGTGCCTTAGCTCTGCCATGAAGTTAAAGGTATGGCAACCAGGATATAACCACCTGCTCACTATTGAATTAAGTTGAAAATAGATGGCATCCATCTCCCTCTGTTTTTCCCTTCGGGAAACTCGCTCTTTTGCTTCCTGCTTTCTTAGATCCATGCAGTCTGAAAAACAACAGCACATGAAGTTGCACACAGTGATGAATGGAGCTAGTCATGAGCCAGACATGAGGTGACAACTGACCGTCTGTCTTGTCCCTCAGTCTGTTGAACAGCTCAAGACCATCTCGGCAAGGAAAGGCTAATATGTGAGGAAGGTGTTTGTAGCACATTGATCTGTTAGGAACATCCTGTGGTAGAAGCACCTAGAGATGTAAATTTTCTGGAAATTTTGAAACCATGGTGGGGGAGAGGAAACTCATTTTTTCTGCCCCCCCAGAACCCCTCCCCCCAATATTTTGGGAGAAATTGAAATATATGCAATACTTATATAGCAGTCCTGAAGGAGAAAATTGGAATAGGGACTTGACTGACCCCTACATTGGTGTAACTGCACAGGCCAATAACACAGCTGCCGCTGAGTCCCACTGATGCAGGAACACTGCAGCCACTTGCTGGTGGAGCAACGGCAAAACCACCATTGGTGGCATAGATGTGGGTATTCCATAGGGCGTGTTGGCAGTTAGGTGGCTTCCAAAGTGTTCTCAGTTTGGGAATTCCCCTCCTTAGCAGGTGCAAAGATGTGCCAGCAAAAATGGCATTGTAGCCCATTGACAGCCATGGTAACTTCAAATATTTTCCCCCCACAGCTGTGGACATGCCTATAGAACCTCAAGCAGCTCAGAATACCAAATAGGTACAAATCCAATCAGCAAATTCCCCTGCTCTGGCTATGCCCCTCCATGGGACCCAATCATGGCCAGCGTAGGGTTCCCAAGTTCCCACCGGGGGCAAGGTTTCCCTGATTTCAGGGCCTCCAACCTGCCACCCCATAGCAGGGGGAGCTTTGTCCCTGAAGAGGTCCAGCATGCCATGACATGCCTGGTGCGATGTCACCTGGAAGTAACGACATCATGCCAGGCGTGTTGTGTACACAACACTCTAGCAAGTGGGTAAAAAATTCTATGGTGCCATAGAGTTTTTAATTGCTAGAGCACTGGGCACACAATGTGCCTGGTGCGATGCCATCACTTCCCGGTGACATCATTATGCCACCCGAAGCCAGGTAAGACCTAAGACAGTGCCACCCTACAAATGATTCCAGGAGGTTGCCCCAGAATTTCACAAGTAGGATGCATGCCACAGAATGATGTCTGACAGCTCCTTGCTGTATGGGCTTACAGTGAGCACATATGTACCTGGGTGGTGGGCACAACACAGACAGGGCTCCTAGCTGAGGGGATGCACCACAGAGAGAATAAAGGTCACACTTTGTGGCTGACCTCTCCCAGATTTTGGCCCACACAGGTACACCAGGTCCTCCACTGGGATCTCAAGGGGCAGCCGCATGTGAACAGCTAAGCAAGGCTCCCTGTCCTCTTTCCCCCACATCTCCCCTGGGCACACAACAGTGACACCAAGCTGCTCCAGACACTCCTGCAAGGGAGGACAATACGGCTGCCAATGTCTGGTTGGGAAATTCCTGCAGATTTTGGGGAGTGGAGCCTGGAGAAGGTAGGTTCTGGGGGAGAGAATGGACTCATCAGGATATAATGCCAGAGTCCACCCTTCAAAGAGCCATTTTCTCCAGGGGAACAGATATTGTCTGGAGATCAGTTGTAATATCGGGAGATCTCCTGGCCCAGCCTGGAGTTTAGCAATCTTATAAGGGTAATAAGCTAATTTTCACTCAGTCTGTGGGTAAATGTGATACAGTAGTTTGAAGGAGGGATGAAAAGGTCAATTACATCAGGTTAAAAGGACAACAGAAGGCATGCAGCTATTGGGAAGCAATGAACACTTTGCATGTTCCCTTTATGAACATTAGGTATCCTTCTAGGTGCAGAAATACGTCTTGGATTTAAGAGCTGTATATGTTTATAGCATGTCCACCCTGTCTTTTAAGAGCATTTTACTCATTTAAAAACAGAAGATGTTTCATAAGAATGTTTCATAAGAAAAATGGGAGGAAAAGGCCTTGGGGGGAGGGAATGACATTTCCCTCTGAATTTCTCTGTGCTCTTTCCGCCCCCCCACCCCACCCCCAGGCCTTCACATCTCTAGCAGCTCCATTGGGGTGGTGGGGAGAAGGCAGGTGGTAGGAGAGCCCAGTCTGTTTCAGCTTGACCTTGAATTGTTGAAGTCCAATACTCCCTTTAGCTGTGGAATTTGGTGAGCAAAATTTCTACTTCGTGAGTTACTGGCATAAAAATTGTGAGCTCCTGCATCAATTAGTTTGCTCTGAAGCCATTTTTCCTGAGCCAAGACGAAAATGTGTGAGCCAGAGGCTAAAAAACTGTGAGTCAACTCACACTAGAGAGAACATTACTGAAGTCCATTCCACTCCTTGGTCAGGCTGAAACATGACCAGGAGATGCTAGGTTTAGGCGTACACTGGTTGCAGAATTCTGGAAAAATTCTCACCCAGCCTCCCACTATAAATTATTTGCATCATCTGCCTCATTGGTCTCTCCCACATTGCCCAGAAAGCCAAAAATACCCTCCACCCCACATAGCAATCTCCACTCCATTGCCCCCATGAGTGTCAAGAGACACTGGGAGGCTGGCAAAGGTGCCTGTGCCCTGTTGCACCACAGAGGGCATTTTGGGTACCTGGGATCTTGGTGTGCAGAGGGTTGGATTTTCCTGCTTCATCCTATTTTATTTAAAAATGTGAGTGAAATCTTGCACGGGGTATATTATTGCTTGCAGGCCGAGGGTGGCTGCGTGTGTGCTCTCCTTCCTGCCAGCTTTCTTTGTGGTTTCCTGTGTGTTTCAACATGTGCTGAATTACAGCCTTCTGTCAAAGAATAGCCACTTGCCAGGCTGCACATCTATTTCATATTGATGTTACTCCTTCATTCATCAGGGAGCAGATGCACCTAGTCAGGAACTCGCAGATGCACCTAGTCAGGAACTCATTTGCATATTAGGCCACCCCCACCCCCCGACACCAAGCCGGCTGGAACTGTGTTCCTGTGCGTTCCCGCTCAAAAAAAGCCCTGCACCTGGTCCTGCCTGAGGGCAGCCTTGGAAGAGCATCTCAGGATGGGTACCTGGGAAAAAGAACCTTTCTGCTAAGGAAATCAATGCTGAGTTCAGCTGGGGAGAAACTGCTTTCCCGTTAAGGCTCTTGACACTTTCTCAATGGGGTAAGCAACAACTCTGGGGGGTGCATGTGGTGGTTGATTTAGATCAGGAATATGTGGAAAGGTGAAAGAGTTAAACCCCAACCCTAGTGAGATCACTCAGATCTCGTTTGTCCCATTGCTTTCCCTGTGACTGAAAATCAAAACATGGGAATCCAAGGGATCTCTCAAGTCACATTCTCATTCACTGGCAGGAGTTGCTTCTTGTGCCTCTGAACCAGAAAAAGCATTTTGACAGCCAGTCCTACTAGGAGCCCAGGAGACACAAAGGACAGGTTACAGGAGTACTTACAGAGCACGTGGATAGCTATGAGAGGAAGGAGAGAGATCCCAGATGTTCCAGCTATGACAGCCGTTAAGTCAACAGGCTCAGCATTTCTTTTCTCTGTGTGTTTTAAAAGAACTGATAAAATCAAAGCATATTCTGTGATCTTTAAAGTGTATTGGCATTTCAGCTATCTATAGACTAGGTCTTGTTGAATATCTCACAAAGGATTTGCTGGGGTTTAAAGTTTATTTAAAAAAATAACGCTGGGGAAATTGTCAGATGTAGGCCATTTTGAAGCCAGTCTGCAGATAAAGATATTGGCAGGTGCAAAGCCATATTGGCCCATTTCTGGAAGCTAAAAGTGTTGGAAATATGTATCTGTTCTGTATGTCCTTTGCAATGTTCTAAAGTTCCAGTCATTATAGGGTTAACACTGCACCTGATTCCCTATTGTCTGCATGACCTAGGAAGAAGATACTGACTGCTGTCAATCAAAGTCTAGAAGGGGAAAACCTGTTTTGTTGGTTTGGTCAGTTAGTCAGGTGACTTCCTTTGTTCAGGCAGAGAGGTCAAGAAGAAGGAGGAGGTAGTCTCCATTAAGCACATGATCTTCTAGTGTAAGCATGTAGTTCTATAGTGTTTGTTGTTTCACTTCCCAGTACCCTTTCCCTGTAGAAATAAATATGTTTTTGCTTTTTCATGTTAAATGCCTCTCAATGATTATTTGATCCTGTGATCCATCACACTGTTTGAGGTAAAGAAAAAGTAGGTGAACAAACATTAAAATTCAAATATAAAAAAACTCAGGGTTTTTTTTTGTTTTGAAAAGCACTGTTTTGAAGTGAAGCTGTGTGGGATCCAGAGAACAGAGGAAGAGAGATAAAATACATTTCTTTTTAAAGCTGAAACATTTAATCATGATTACAGACAGCCTTGCTGGCTGGCATGAAGGTGCCAAAAGTTCCTCCCAGTCCAGACAGGCAGACTGCCCTCCTGATAGATTAAAGGCTGGCAACAGGGGGGTATCTAAAACCAGATGGTTCCATAACAGACCTTGGCTTTTGGTCAGAACTCACCTGGCAGTGAAACTCCATTCCATTTCTGTGGCAATGTTTCCTATGCTAGGATGCTGGCATCCCTTGGTCTACCCACAAGTCTCCATAAATCACTGGCGTGTCATCAAAAAGCAAGTCTCACCTTGGAGCTGATAAATCTGCTTTATGAGCAGACTGGATGTCAGAGCAGCCAAGATCATCCCTCCAGGGGTGGTAAAGTTCACTATACGTTGTCCTGGAGAAACGGGGGGCGGGTGGTCAGGGAGAGAAAGGCAAGAAACTGGCTTTAGAATCAAAAGGCAACTCAAACTTAGGTTGCTGCAGGGCAAAACTTTGCTTTTTGCCAGACCTTGTCCCACCAAAGGCTGCTGACGACTTTGACTTTGATGTTCCAGTGGGATCTTCTAGTGGTGCTTTGAAGAACTTTAGAGATGACCTGGAGCTGGGTTCTGACTTTCGTTTGCTAGGATGCTTCACTGGGATGTACTCCTCTGTGAATTTGTCACAAAGCTTTCTGTACATGGTGGTTTGTGATGACTTGGTCAAGTCATGGGAGGGAGGGCAGGGGTCCTTTCTTGGAGCTGCATTAGACAAGTGGCCTTCTGGTTTCAAGAAAGCCAGTTTGGTGTAGTGGTTAAGTATGTGAACTCTTATCTGGGAGAACCGGGTTTGATTCCCCACTCCTCCACTTGCAGCTGCTGGAATGGCCTTGAGTCAGCCATAGCTCTCATATAGGAGTTGTCCTTGAAAGGGCAGTTGCTGTGAGAGCCCTCTCAGTCCCACCCACCCCTCAGGGTGTCTGTTGTGGGGGGAGAAGATACAGGAGATTGTAAGCTGCTCTGAGTCTCTGATTCAGAGAGAAGGGCGGGGTATAAATCTGCAGTCTTCTTCTATATTCCTAATTGTGAAAGGAGACTTCAGTGTGAAGTCTCTGGATCTTCCAAGGAGGGGGGGGGATGAGCAGGAGATATCAGAGGTCTGGGAGGGGCTGCAAAAAGACCCCATCAAATCAGATTCAGGCAACTGCCACAAGGTGATGATGATTCTTTGGGGTTGTCTCATTTCCACTACAGTTGTTGACTAAGCACAGCAGCTGTGAGGTTTCCACCTGGTGGGTCTTCCTGAACTCTCCCTGCCTCTGTCCCCAGCAGTGCCTCCTCCCTTCATGGCACTCAGGCGATGGGGCTTTCAGAGGTTTTTAAATCTGTAATTAAGAAATTGCTATGGCATTATCTATTACAATGTTTTAAAAAATGAGAAAGCCCTCTGGGGTCACATGGAGGGTGGTTGCCATGGTGGACCAGAACAAAGGGAAGGTGCTGATGTTGGTGGGACCAGGAGAGATCCAGACTTTCTTGTCCACCCTGGCTTTGCTTTGATCATTATTATTTTTTAAAAGTAATAGTTAGAAAAGATTGCAGAGAAGCTGGGGGAAATCTGGAAGGTGCACATAAACAGTATGATGCTGAATGGAAATGGGGACACCCCCCCTCATTTCCCATCAGTACCAAAACCAGACCAAACAGCCAGTGTAGAAGTGACCTAAGTGTTCATTTCCCGCGGTAGTCAACCAGATTCCCCCAGAAGGCCTATGGGTGAAGCCACCATGGCCAAATCATCCGCCTATTAATTGCCCCCCTCTGTGTTCTTGAGAAGTAGATGGTTCTTGAACAAACAGGGTTCCCTCTAGTCAGCATGGCCATAGCCACTGACTGAGTTTCCTGGTATGAATTTGGTTCATCCCTTTTTAAAGCCATATATGGTAGCAACCACCAGTGTATCCTGTGGCTGTAAATTTCACAGGCTAGTTATGCCTTGTCTGATGGAGTCTTTAGTCTGTCCTGAATCTACTTCCCAGCAACACCATTGCACACTTTCCCCTCCTCATGTTCCAAGGGAGAACTGGGGGGGGGGGGGGGAGGTGGATCTTGCCTCATAGGGAAGAGGCTATGAAAGGGGCTACAAAGCCTTGCTGTAGAGCAGACCAAATTGCTTCCATGAAGACAGAAGTCTCTCCCTCCCAAGGAATGCCATGTGAAACCCCACAAAGGCCTACCAGTTTCAATGACTGACCTGCCTTGTCTGTGACCTGATGAAGGATGTTCAGCTCGAACGCCAGAGTGGCCATAAGCAGCAACGTGACCAGTATCGCATAGAGGAGGAAGATGATGGGCACAACGAAGGCAGCAGAGAGTCCTGGGAGAAGGATGCTAAAACTTAAGATGTCCCAACTGGCACCTTATTAATTCAATCTTGCAGATGTAACTGGAGGCCCGACTGGGCTAAGGTACTGGAAAAAATATCTGTCTGGCAACACTAAGGACTACAGCTTGCTTTTCACACAACAGGTTGTGTAAGGCAAGAGCAAATGCTGGCATGTGAGATGCATATGGGCCTGGCTCAGGATCTTACTGGCTCAGCCATTCCCTGAGCTCTGCAATCCTCCCACCAGCAGCTTCTCACCTTGTTCATAAATCCAGAGAAGGAGGGACACCAGGGCTAGCACACAAGCCAAGCACACAAGCCCATTTGCGTAGACACTCAACCATTTTGAGGCCTTCCCCCCTGGGGAGAAAAAAAAAGACAATGTTGTGTTGTCCTTGTGTGAAATAACTGGGTCACATTAACCCTTTAAAGAGCATCCACGGTATACAGTCTGGATGCAGCCCATCACCTGAGCAAGGGCATTTGCTCCATTATAATGAGTCAAATCAGGGCTTTTTTTGGTAGCAGGAACTCATTTGCAAATTAGGCCACACACCCCTGATGTAGCCAATCCTCCAAGAGCATACAGTAAGCCCTGTGATAAGAGCCCTGTAAGCTCTTGGAGGATTGGCTACATCAGGGGTGTGTGGCCTAATATGCAAAGGAGTTCCTGCTACAAAAAGAAGCCATGAGCCAAATCAAGGCCAGATGGATATACCTGACCAGTTACAGTCTGTGGAGCTAGCAGGAGACAGAGAAGACTTCCCATTCCAGCACCAGCCTAGCACATGGATCAAGGGTCAAGGAAAGAAAGAAGAACTAGTGGAAGAATGAAGGTCCAACCTAGGTAATAGGCCTTGGGTTGCTGAGCTCTCTGACATGAGTTTGGCTTGCTGGCAGGGCTGTGGGAATGAGTGCCTTGGGTCCCCCAACTGGCTTTTCTGCCAGCACAGAGCTCCTGCCTCAATATGAGGGACTCTCACTACCAAAAGAGACTCTTGTATCAGTGGAAGGACTCATCACTAGCAGAACAGATTCTTGTGATCCAGTTGAGGTGGATGACAGTGGTCAGCTTATTTATTTATTTTAATTTATATTCTGCCCTCCCTGCAAGCAGGTCAGGGCAGATTACAGAACAGATTCCAAAACACGTCAAATACAAGCGTTAATGAGTAATTTAAAACAGTTTAAAACAAGATAATTTAAACAGATTGCACTATTTCCAAGCTGGTGCTGCTGGGTCAGTAAGGCAGGGTTGGAATTCTAGCAGAAGCTCCTTTGCATATTAGACCACACACCCCTGATGTAGCCAATCCTCCAAGAGTTTACAAGGCTCTTTTATGTAAGCTGTTGGAAGACTGACTACATCAGGAGGGTGTGGCCTAATATGCAAAGGAGCTCCTGCTAGAATTCTACCCCTGCTGTAAGGCCTTCTTGATCTGGGCCGTGTAAGCCACAGAGCAATGTGCAGGGGGCAGAAAAAGAGTGGCAGAGCTCTGAAATAAGGAAGCAATTTCAGTAATTAGTTTTGGGTACCAGAATGCTGAGCAACTTCTACTCTTGCAAGAAGCTTATGGAGAACACCTGCACAGGCTGCTTCACACAGCTCACCTGACTGCAGGGAGGATACTCAATACAACTGTCTACTACCGATGAATCTCACCAAAGAACTGTGAAGAATAAATCACTACCCTGGTGCTGAAGAAGTCTTTATAAGGTCTGCCAAAGGACAGCTTATATGTAGGCCAGGGATCTGTGACCTATGGGTGGCGGTGGAAGAGTCAGCAAAGCAACTGCATCCGTTTCCCATTTGATGGCAAAACCAAACAGCCTTCCCTCCGTCTGTTTCCTCTACTTAGCTGGCAAGTATCTTTTATGAGAGAGGGATCTCTTCTGCTCAAAGGCTTGCAGCCACTTGGAAATTTGATTCTCTGCTGCTTTGAGGCTGGTCTAACAGAGTAAAGACCATTTTCCCATTGGCTCATGGAGTGCATTAACACACTCACATAGCCACAGCTGCACAAACTGATCTCCATGCCCACCAGACACACACACACACAAATATACATATCATCTACTGTCCTTGGTTTTTGCCTATCTTTCTGCCAACCAATCGGCAGGCTCAGGGCCAGACTCAGACTGTTTGGCACCCTAGGCAAAGCTAACCACAGTGCCCCACCACAGTGATAACCAATTCTATCCTATGGGCCCAGGGTGCAAAAGCAGGAAGGAAGCCCACCATTTCGAGGGTTCAATTCTGTGCCCCTGGACTGGTGGCACCCTAGGTGATCACCTAAGTTGACTAGTGGGAGATCCGACCCTGAGCAGGCTACTGGTAGTAAAATCCCAGGATTGATTGTTTCCAGTAGGTTACCATTGACCCTGGGTTTGTGCAATCCAAGGAGGGAAATCCACTAGCCCAGCACTGGCCCCACTCAGGGGACCCCTTACTCACGTATTATAAGTTTTTGTGGCTGACAAAAAGGAATCAGTATCCCGCATCCACAGAAGGAAGCAAACACCAGTGCTGAGACAGAAAGCCGTAAAGAATCCTCCAGTGCCATGGAGAGACCTGGAGAATGAAGCCAAAAGAACAAGCCAAAAATAGCACCCAAAACAACAACAACAAAGGCAACATCTAGAAGGAAACTCCCTGCGCAATGGAGCTCATGATGCTTGAATTCCCCATTTCTTGAGTAAGGATCTGATTATGTTAAAGGGACTTCTGTTAAATGGAATTCTGGGTGGCCAACTTTCTCGGGATCCTGACCGTTGTGTGCACAAGACCAACTGTGTCAAGTCAGAAACAGAAAACCTAGAAAACTCTTCTTAGGGACTAGAAGCCCAGAAAGGATATCTCACTGGCAAAGGTCAAGCTCAGCAAGGATGACTTGTTCCAACATGCAGGGCTGCTGGAATGGGAGAAGTAGAAGTCACAACCACACACACTGGTGACTGGCAGGCTTAAAATGCCTACAAGATAACACCACCCCCACCCCACACATAGGAAAGCTTCTTCCCTTTCCTATGGCATTCAGTGGCTTCCATTTTGCCCTGAAGAATAACGGAATGACTGGCTGCTCCTGAGAAGACTTCTCTATAGGGCAGGCAGGGCAACTGCCAATGAGAACAGGCAGAATGTTCCACCCTGCAGTAACAGGAGACAGACACTGGAGCACCCTTCATCAGAGACAAGTTCAGCCCACACAACAGCAGATTCAAAAGCTTCACACAATGGCCTTGATAATAATTGATGTTCATTTAGTTACAAGAATGTTCAGAGGCAGTGCAGAGATTTAAAAAAAACAAAACCCAGAGGTGGTCATGTATCAGCACGAGAACATCCAGCTGTATTAAGACTATTGCGTGCACATGCGTGGGTTACTGTTCACTTCTATGGGAAGCAGATCTGGCCTTTGGTAGAAAAGAAGCAACAGAGTACTGATTGAGGAAAAGGATGGTAAGCATGGCCAGAAATCAGCTCCAGTCCAAGCAATTTCAAAACCTAAAGCCAGGAAAGTGTTGGACTAACTGGGGAAGAGGTGAGCAGGACTGCAATGGGACAAAATGTGTTGCTGCTTATATTTTTGTTACAAAACTGACTTTCTGGCACTGAAATACTTAGTTTTTAGGGACATGAAAGGAAGGCATTTGGACCAGCACAGTCCTTTGAGGTGCTGCCACCTGCAGGGGACTAGACTAAACAGGTGCTCAGCAGCACACTGTGGGCCATGTAGGCTGGGTAGTATGTCCAACATGCAGAGGAGGACAGATGAGGTACACCAAATGCCTGCAAACCCAAATGCCTGCAAACCCACAAGAGATTACTTGGTGTCCAATGGGTGAAAATACATAGAAGTCTAATGGCACCAAAAGGACTAATAAGATTTTATTCCAACATAATCTTTTGTGGATGACTTTGTCAGATGCAATGACCAGATCCTAACTAGGCTGTACTTTTATGGGGGAGGCATTAAAAATAATTTTTTTCAATTTATTTTATTTGCATGCCTCCTGCATAAAAGGATTGATTAACAAGGAAACACTCATTGTATGATGTGAAGAAGTGGGCTGTGGTCCACGAGCGTTTATTGCTGGAATAAAACCCTGTTAGTATTTTAGGTGACACTAGACTCCTGTTTATTTTGCGGCAATAGACAGACAACGGACTCAGGCTGTTTTGTTCATGTCCAGTAGGGGGCGCTCTAAGATCAGGCTCCCGCGCCTTCATCAATCGCAGAACTAGCACGCAAACTCTTTGAAGTCCAGCCTCTGCAAAGAGAACCGAACCCTGCGGTTCCTCAAAGGCTGCTTAGATATGGCACTGGATTTTGCAGCCAGCCCTGTTCTTCGGATTACACGAAGGGGGCTGAGATACAATTGCCTCTACGCAGGCAAGGGGCGGACTAAGGGTTGAAAGCCTTCCTGTTATCGCGGGATAGAACTGTCCTGGGCTTCGCAAGATCTTCAGAGTTTCCGCCCTAAGCAAGTGGCTCAGTTCAGAGGTCAGCATCATTTCTCCGAGTGTCCATGCCACATCTCTGCCCTCCCCCTCTCCCTGCTTCTGGCCCACATGCCAGAAGTCTCTATGAAGTCTCTCAGCCCGAAAGCTAAGCCCCTGTCTGTCACTCACGAAGATCTTCCAGCCGGGAGACAGAGGAATTCTGGGGCCCGATTGGAGCCTCCTCGGACTCATTCGCTCTTAGGAGATGCCACTGGGTGGACGTCGAAGCCTGCATATTCTCTGGCGCTCGCAGCGGGACCGCAGAGCCAAAAGGTGCAGCGCTGGTTTCCTCCAGGGCTCCCTCTGCGCCTTCCCAGCGTCTGAAAGAAAGTCAGCCACCCCAGCAGTGGGGGGAAATCAAAAGAAAGACACCATCAAAAAGCATCCCCCCCCCCCAGTCTGCCTCAAAGCAGATGCTCAGAATGTGAAGACCAGATTTTTTTTGGGGGGGGGGGAACGTTTTTTCCAGGCCGCCGCCTTGAGTCTGGGTGAGAAAGGCGGGCTACGAATAAAGAGCTTCCCAGGACAGTACTGCTTTCTTTATTTGCGTGTATGACGCGGTTTCTGTGGAATTGTTTCGAAAAGGTTTGTGATCCGCCCTGAGCCCGTAAGGGAAAGGGCGGAATATAAATTGACCAAACAAACAAACAAACAAACAAACAAATAATCCGCCTTGAGAAAGACGGAGCATAAACTAAACGACAAAATGGTGTACTTTCTTCTATGGCCCGCCTCTCCCTGAGACTCAGGGCGGATTGCAGGATTAGAAGAAGACGGAGAAGGATGAATTTTTTAAAAAGAAGTCCAATATACAATTAACAACGCCATCTCTATGTTCGTGTGCATGTTATTCAGCACACCCCGCCACCCCCACCGACGAGAGTTTGCCAAGCCACGGAGCCTCTTGCATCCTCAGCGGCTCGGGTCGCTGGGGCCCATCACAACAGGCGCCCGAGAACCAAAGAGCTGGTTCCAGCCGCTGACCTGAAGAGGGACTTGGCCTGGGGGCAGTTGCCAACCCGAAGCCCCGCCGGAAGGCCTCCATCGCCCCTGCGCCAGCCAGGAAAGCGGCACAGCCGGCTGCAATGGAGACAAGGCCGGCCACACAGTCCAGAGTCCAGAGCTGCTGCTGGGAGTTCCCGCCCACCTGTTCGCTGGAAGAAGCCCGCGGCGTCGAGGAAAGAAAGAGCGATGGCCAGGGGCCAGGGACCTGCGGCGGGCGCTCCCCCTCTAGAGCGGCCTTCCTTCCTGCAGGGACCCGGGGGCGGCGGGGGCAGCGAAGAGGCAGCGGCGCCCTGTGGCTCCCAGCGGGAGGAGGGACACCTGGCTGGGCGGGGGGGGGGAGGGGATCTCCCACAGTGCCGGCGCTGCCCGAGCGCGGGCGGCCTGCTAGGGACATCAGCGGGACACGAAGACCCCGCCCAGGTGGTGCCCCAGAAGCCCCCGCGCCCGGGTCCTGCTCCCGGCTTGAAGACAGTGGAGGCTTCTCAACATCCCCCCCCCCCGCCCCCCCAACCCCTTTTCTGCTTCGGCTGGTTCCGCTTCTTCTTCGGGTTCGGTTCCACACCCAGCTGAGACGAAGGCAACCTGCCCGCCCGACAGCCCCATTGCTTGTGGTCCCCCCCCCCCATTTTTGATGGCGAAAAGATGTTTCCCTGCAGCACCCTGCAAGCCCAGGACGAGCTCTGCGCAGCTTCCAGCCCCGACTTTTGGCACTGCCGTCCCCCTTTCAGCAAGTCTCCCTCGCTCGCGCTGGCTTTCCTGACCGCAAGGCCCCCCGCCACCTTTGCTTGTGCTGCCCAAAGCTGGAAGGTCTCGCACTCAGGTCCGAACCAAGGAGAGCCCGTGGAGTGGTGTCTTTGAGAGAGAGGAATAAGAGAAGGAGAAGAGATCAGATTTATACCCCGCCCTTCACTCAGAATTTCAGAGCAGCTTATTATTAATATTTGGTTAGTTATATTCCGCCCATTCCCCCATCGGCGGCTCAGAGCGGAGCACATAAATAGAAATAAAATCACAATAAAACCAGTTACAGCGTTCATCAAAGTGCAGTCTCAAAGTTACAGTCTTTCTTTTCCTATCCCCTTGTGAGGTTGGTGGGGCTGAAAGAGCTCTTTTCCCAGAACTGCTCTTGAGAGAAGGGCTCCTTCAGAACTGTGACTGACCCAAGGTCTCTCCAGCGGGTGCAGGTGGAGGAGTGGGGAATCGAACCCGGCGACTCCCAGATTAGAGTCGGCGGCGCACTTAACCGCGACACCAAACTGGCCGTGACCTGTGAGCCACAGTCCTGGCTGGGCGCTCTTCCGCAGGGCGACCACTAACCTCCGCAAAGGGTCTCTGATGCCCGCCGGTCTAGTCTCAGAGGCAGGTGCGAATCTGGGCCCGAGGGAAAGCCCAGGGGCCGGCTGGCGCGGCGGGGTTGGCGGGGCCTGGTCACCAGCGCTGCCGGGGGGGCGATGGCGGCAGGACGTTGTTTCTTCTGGGCTGCTGCTTCACCCGGCAAGCTGCTGCAGCGGAGAAGCCGAGGAGGGCTCAGAGTCTGGCCGCGGCCTCTGGGGGCCCTGATGACGTCCACGCCCAGAAACCAAAAGACTTGGCAAGGCCCGCAGATGATGGGAAAGGTGATCCGGCGTTCGGTTCTGCTGGCCGGAAATCCACCCGGAGCCTCCCCCCTCCCCCACCCTCCGGGACCCGTGTCAAATACTGGGCGAGCTGGATCTGCCTCCTCCTGCGGTCTTCCCCTCGCCTGCCTGGTGCTCTTGTTCGGTTTCTTTTGGAAGCACTTCCATGGGGTGTTGCTTTCCCTGCATTTCCTGTAACTCTAGCATTAAAGCTAAGTGGATTGAACGAGCCGTGCCTTTAAAAATGGCTCCTAGGCTCGACTTATTATTGTTCTCAAGTGACACAAGCTGGTCTCCAAAGTATCCCTGATGCCACTTAGGAAACTGTCTCAGACATTTGGCGACTTGCTTGGACATGGAAATGTCTCTCCCTCCCCCCCATTAAGGAGTCTTGAGATTATTTCCGGAAGGGATCCTTCCACTGTCATTCCTCCCCTTTGCATTTGCACAGAAAACCTGCATTGGCAGCCAGAATCACACCAAAGGTCTGCCTTTGACTTTGTAGTTCACAATAAAGTGAAAGCGGCACTCCAGACCCAGGTAGCAACTGTCTTCAGTCCCTCACTGGGCAGTTTTCTCTTGAAACAGGTTGCACGGTCTCTTTTTAGGGCAATTCTGCCAGAGAGAAACTCAATTATTCCCCAGAAGACAGTAGAAGTGGACAGCACTGCCAATTACTAGCCAATATTGCCATTTTTTTGTCTTATTTGAAATGCTCAAGGGCCACAATAATAAGTTCCCCATAATTATTTATTTCAGCCCATGAATAAAATAACCAGAGGGGAGCAAAAAGACCTTAATTTTTAACTAATGTAATATGGCGGGCCCTGATGTGATCAGGAGATGCTCCTTAAAAGCCTGATGTAAAATGACAGATGCGCTTTCATGTGCAGCGTTGTGTATTAACTCCACTGAAAAGTGTGTTTTAATAATAAGGGCATTATGCTTGTAGCAGAGAGGCAAAGTGGCCCAGATTCATCTACCTTTAGTTTGCCCCAAATAACACCAGGCCTAGAAGGGCTGCCAAGAGCCACCCAGAGCCCTCAGACAAAAATTCCATCTGGGCCTCCCCCCTCATATGACCCTGATCCAAACTAAATATCATAACAAAACAAATCACTTGACTGGCTGTTACCACAGGTCTATAACAGTAAAAGGAGCCATATATCTGTCTGTCCATTTGTAGCAGGTAGGCATAACTCAGAAAATAAAACATGGAATCTCAAAATTGGCCACCAGCTTCTGGATGATCATGAGAGAGTTCTACAGCCAAAAATGAAAGGCATTGGAATATCCAGGCCCAAGCTATCTCCAGACCCTTCCCCCCTTGCTATTTGCAATAGAAGCTAAGCTTGTGTAGTAGTTAAAGCAGAAGTGTTGGACTCATTTGTTACCAGGACTGGATCTGACATAAACGTCATATTGTTGGCCATGTGTGCCATAAAAATGTAATGCCAAGCATGGGAGATATAAACTTTATAAAAGACACAGGCAAATCCAATTAATGACATTATTTTTTACTCAAAACACAAATATGCTTAAAATATTAACATTCTTACAATATCTCCCTGATGCCCACCCTCTCACTTCCACCACCTGTAACTCATTAGCACTTGGACAGTATGCACAACCTCAGGCATCTGGCAATAAAGGTAAATGACCAGCTGCTCATGGGATGGATAAGAGGCCTGGACGGGCCAGCCCACTGGCTATATATTTGACGCCCCCCTGAATTAAAGTGTCAGAGAAGGACCTGAGACACCCAGGTTCAAATCCCCTTTATGAAACCTTACTGAGTGGCCTTGGGCCAGTTAACACACGCTCAGCCTCACCTACCTCACAAGGTTGTTGTAAGGATAAAACAGAGGAGAAGAGAACAATATAAGCCACTTTGGGTCCCCCCTGAGAAGAAAGCTGGGATACGAATAAATAAATGTTCTAACTGCTGATCCCCACCAAGGCACATTAATATTTGTTAACCTGCATGTAAGTGTGAAGCAGCCTTGTGAGAGCCAGATTGGTATAGTGATTAAGTCCATGGACTCTTATCTGGGAGAACCCAGTTTGATTCCCACTCCTCCCCTTGCAGCTGCTGGAATGGCCTTGGGTCAGTCATAACTTCTTACAGAGTTGTCCTTGAAAGGGCAGCTTCTTGTAAGAAGATAAAGGAGATTGTAAGCCACTCTGAGACTCTGATTCAGAGAGAAGGGCGGAGTATAAATCTACTGTCTTCTTTTTCTTCTTTTACTACTTTGATTATGGGGAACTATTAACTCCTCCCTTTCTGTTCATAACATTAACAAAGGTTTGCCATCATACTATTAAATATATTCTAAGTTGCCAACCAGGAGGGGGTGAGGAGTTTTGAAAAATGGGGGGGGGGGGGAGAAAAATTAGAAGTAGGAAAAGACAAGTGGCAGATCATGAAAGGAAGGGAGCAAATTGAAGACACAGAAAAGTGTGGGGGGAAAGTAGAGAAATGTAGGGAAAGACAAGAAAAGGTTTTTTAGTTACCACAAACTAACCAGCTGCCCTTTTGCAAGATCTGACTATGCAGGAGCTGGGTAGAACTAAAGGAAACCATAGGCCTTGCTAGGAGGCTGCATCCAGGTGAGGACTATAGCTTTTCTTGGCTGGTCTTGCCTTGCTCCACTGCTGGCCTGGCTGATGAGTTTAGCAAGATCTGATCAACAAACAACTTCCATCAGCCTCCTATGAAACTTTGCTAAAGGGCTCAGTGAGCAAAAGGAGTGTTTTTCAGTGTGCTCTGCCTTCCCTGTGCCCCTACTGGCTGCAGTCAGAATTGCATTAGAATTTTTTTTAATGCATTCTGTGAAAACAGCATGATGCAGGCTTGTGGGGCCCTCCAGCTGACTTTGGTCCCTCAGTTTTTGTCCCCTCAGTCCCCACTCTCAACAGGTCTGGCCTATTAAACTTCCCTGGGACTGGGTTATTTCAGCCACTGATTCCCGTTTCACCTTGACAATGGTGAATGGGTCCATTTCCAGAAGCAGCACAGCAGGAATAAACAATTACCAACAGTTAAAAGAGGCAACTGTGATTAGGAAAAAACAGTAGGACGGAATGTCTGCTAGCCTCTGTTTTCTGGAGCCCAGTCATAAGAACATAAGAGAAGCCATGTTGGATCAGGCCAATGACCCATCCAGTCCAACGCTCCATCACACAGTGGCCAAAAAACCAGGAGCCATCAGGAGGTCCACCACTGGGACCAGGACACTAGAAGCCCTCCCACCGTTGCTCCCTCTCCCAGCAGAATACAGAGCATCACTTGCCCCAGACAGTTCCATCTATACCTTGTAACTAATAGCCACTGATGGACCTCTGCTCCATATATTTATCCAATCCCCCTCCTGAAGCCGTCTATGCTTGTAGCTGCCATCACCTCCTGTGGCAGTGAATTCCATGTGTTAATCACTCTTTGGATGAAGAATTAGTTCTTTTTATCTTTACTTTAAATACATGTTGATGGGGTCTGAAAAACTGGCAGAGACTGACCAGGAGAGAAATCTTGGAGCTGGTAGATAACTCACTGAAAATGTCAAGAAAGTGTGCAATAAAAAAATGCAGCAATTTAATTGAGTGCCCATGAGTTCTTATATCATGAGAAAGGGAGAAAAGTACTTCTTTCTTTACCTTCTCTATTTCATACATAATCTTGTAAACCTCTATCATGTCACCCCTCAGTTGTCATTTCTCCAAGCTAAAGAGCCCCAAGCACTTTAACCTTTCTTCATAGAAACCCTTTAATCATTCTAGTTGCCCTTTTCTGCACTTTTTCCAGTGCTATAATATCTTTTTGAGGTGTGGTAACCAGAATTGTACACAGTATTCCAAATGAGGCCATACCATTGATTTATACAAGGGCATTATGATACTGGCCAATTTTTTTCAAAACCCTTCTTAATAATTCCTAGCATAGCATTGGCCTTTTTTTATTGCAGTCTCACACTGTCTCCACATTTTCAGTGAGTTATCTTCCACAACTCCAAGATCTCTCTCTTGCTCAGTCTCTGCCAATTCAGACTCCATCAACATGTATTTAAAGTTAAGATTTTTGGCTTCAATGTGCATCACTTTGCACTTGGCCACATTGAACCCCATTTGCCATGCTGATGCCCACTCACCCAGCCTCAACAGATCCCTTTGGAGTGCCTCACAATTCTCCCTGGTTCTCACCACCCTGAACAATTCAGTGGCATCCACAATCTTTGAACCTCATTTGCCATGGAGAGCAAATCAGTACAGGATGAATTGATAACAGGGCAGGACCCAGCTTTTCCTGTTCTGAAAAATATAAATAAAATTCAGTCTGTACAATGTACATCTTTGCCCTAAAAAGCAGGACTTCACAGAACTTACAAGGGCCCCTGCACTAGGAGTCTGGGAAAGATTCCTCAATACAGGCTGCCATCTCTATGTTTCTTAGCTCAAAGACAGCACACATAGGGCAGGGGGACTTTGGAAGAGGGGAAGCTCCCCCTTCTAAGCAGGGTATTTGTAACTGCCTGATGTTCTTCTTCCTTCTGAGGCAGCTAAAGAGAAAGGCTTCTGAAGTGCAGAAAGCCAGCTTCTTGGAAGAAGGCAAAAAATGAAATGACTCTGGGTAGCTCTTGCCTTGTTCTTTGTTCTTGGAACTTTGCAGACCCTGCAGCATCTAGGACAGAGTTAAAAACTAAACATCTCCACTGGGAATAAACAAAGTGAGTGTGTTTGTACGTGGGAAGGTTAAAAATCAACACAAGCAAAAGCAATTTTTGACTAGGAACGGAAATGGATGTACTACTTAGGGATCGGCAAGGCTACTCAATTTTGCTTGGCAAATGGTTTGGCACATCCAGATGTTTTCCAAAGTCAGCTGTAAACTCCAGGGTAGATTTCCAAACTCTGAAATGGATGCTGAAGCAACTGCTTCTGCTGGCCCCAGAGCAGCAAAGTAATGGGAAGGACCAGGCCCTTCTGGCAAGACCTAGCCCAGCAGAGCGAAACATCCCCAAGTGGAGCCTTTGCTAGATTTGCACCCCAGGCCATCGAGCTCACCTGGTGCAATGGTGGTATTGCAAAGGCCTTCTTTGCCCACATAGTGAGGACTAGCCCAGCTTGAAAACCATTAAGCCATCATGATTATGAGCCACACTCACAGCCTGTGCACACAATTATTTCCAACCAGAACCTCAGGCCCCAGGAGGGAAGCCATGGCACTGCTGAGACAGACCAGGATCACAGTGTAACTGTGAATCAACAATGTAGTGGACTGGGCAGGGGCAAGGGGAGGCAAATGACATTTTGGGCAGCCTCAGCAACGGCTCTGTATGCAAGATAGGAAGCATGTGACTTGGGAGTCAGATCATCCTGCCAGAGGGCTGCTTGCCTCTCCATCACCAAGGTTTTGAGCCACTAACATCAGGACAGCTGCAGTCATTCAACAGGTGCAGCTTCCCTTATCACTCCATTTCCATTGAACCCCCCCCAACATCCTGAAATTGAATGACATCATAGGGGGTGCTTTAGCTAGAAGCATAATTGCACTGCTAAGTACGTTCATAATTTAATATTTAAACTCCCTCAGTTTGTGATTAAAAGCAAGATAATCTCTTTTTGAAAACAGAAATTGAACTTCTGTGGTTGCAGGGCAAACCAGGACATTTGACTTCCAGATACGCCTTGAAATCTTTCTGTAACTGGAAACCTGAATGTGGCTTTCTCCAGCTGGATAAGAGGAAAGGTGTGAAGAACTGCTTGTATCAAGAACTACTTTAGGAACAACTGTCTGGTGCAATGTGGGCAGCAGAACAAAGCCACCATTAGTGCTCTGCAATCCTGTCAGCGTGAGGGATCAAGGGCCCCATCCTGGCAGAGACCGCCTCTCCCTCCAATGGCACCTGCTCCCACACTGACTCTGTAGTGCTAAGTGTGTGTGTGTGTGTGGGGGGGGGGTGTTTAGGAAGAAAAGAATAAAGTGGAGTGGGATTCTGCCAAGCCACAGTTTGCAAATAGGCAAGTCGGACATTAGGAGTGTGGTTGAAAACAAAACCGCCAATATGGCAATTTGTTGCATAGAGAGCCATGGTGTTGCGCCCTTGCTTGGAAACACTGCCTATGGTTGTCTGGGAATCTGGAGACCCACCTCAGCTAGAAAGTAACAGTGCCAGAGACAGCACAGAGAAGGGCCTAGACTCCCAACTGGCTCAGGTCGACGGGTGGGCCTCTGCTTTGGAGGGGACACCTCTGCCGGGGACGGACATCGATGGCCTCGGCTTGCCCTCCGGCTTTAGAAAGAGAGGCTGCTGGGGAGGGAGCCTGTGGGCCGAGAGACGGATCAAAGGTACGAGCTGGAGCTTTGCCCCGCACGCCCGGGGCTGGTGCGTGCCATTTGGCTGGGGGCGGCGGGAGGACTGAGGCTCACTTCAGAGCAGCTATGAGGCCCGCCTCAGCACGGTGCCAGCCAGCAGCAGATGTGCCCTCCCTCCCTCCTTGGTACTGCGCGCGCGGCCGCCTGTCCTGGTCTGAGACTCCAAAGACAGTCGGCCATTCTCTAAAGCTGGCGGCGGACCAGGAGGGACGGCGGAGAAACAAGGCCCGAAACTCGGGGGAGGGCCCTGACAGATTCCCTGCTGGGCCGAGACTCCCTTGCTAAAGCAGCCGATGGCCTTTCCCTGGGCTAGAGGCCTCAGAGCAGGGGGCTCTCCCCTTCCTGCTGCAAGGGACTTCTCGCTTGGCACAAGCTGGCCTTCCTTTCTTTCTCGCCGCCCCACGAGTTCTGCCAGGCAGGCCTAGAGCCAAACGACTCCGCTCAGCTTTGAGGCTTTCTTCCGGGTGGCAGTGAAGGCCTCTGCACTTTAGGGGTGGAGAAGGTCAGAAGTACTGCGTAGGAGGGCGGCGGAGAGAAGCAGAGAGCAGCAAATCAGATGGAAAACGTTTCCATTCCTGAGCCCATGAAAGGCTGCCAACTGTCCGGGAATATAACGCTATGACTTGCTCCTGTGCCTTTAACAGGAAGACAATCAAAGACACAACTTCAGGGCCTGGTTTGAACTGCTTAGTTGGATAGTTTCTGATAAAACGTTGTCAGGTAAAGCCGATAGTCCCCTGTGCAAGCACCAGTCGTTTCTGACTCTGGAGTGATGTCGCATCCGGACGTTTTCACGGCAGACTTTTTATGGGGTGGCTTGCCATTGTCTTCCCCAGTCATCTACGCTTTCCCCACAGCAAGCTTGGTGCTCATTTTGCTGAACTTGGAAGGATGGAAGGCTGAGTCAACCTTGAGCTGGCTATCTAAACCCAGCTTCCGCCAGGATCGAACTCAGGTCCTGAGCAGAGAGCTTGGACTGCAATACTGCTGCAGCTTTACCCCTCTGTGCCAGTGCCATGGGGCTCCTAAACCCTTGTCAGGGGGCAGCTATTCCAGTGTCTCTGTTGCTTAGCAGCCCAGAGTCCAGCATCCTGCCTGTGCCCTCCAGTTTGTCTTTTCATTCAGTATACTTCCTTGCCTTGAAAAACACCAACAACTTTAATGAACCCCCCCCCCCAAAAAACTTTATTTGGTAGAAAGAGCAGATTTTGCTTCCCCCCCTAAAGCATTCTAAAACCCCCACCAGTATTTCCAGATGTTATACAGCTGTTTTACACATCTCACCCATTTCCAAAACAAGTCACTGCCAGCTTTCACAGAGGAAAATAACATGACAATGAATGAGGCAGAGTTTCAGGGGGTTTCCAAAGCTTTCATCCTCAAAAAAGACACACTGACAAGCAGAAACCAGCCTACCAGGATCCACATCACCAGTAAAGCAGCAAGCTAGAGACACCAAGAAGGCTGTACCCCACCCCCACCCCAGATGGAAATAGATGGCAACCTCAGGTATCAGCCACGTGGCTTCCTTTGACACTGGGAAAAGAAGGGAGTTTACTGTGTGGCCAGTGGTCACTTCTAGCATCACTAACCGGGTCATGCAGTTAAGCATCATTCCTACACTAGCAGCTCCTTATTTATTCCTGCTTCCAGACTTCTGAATTAGCACTTCAAGATCTGATCCCAACTCTTCATTATCCCAGGAAAAATCTATGAGCGGTGTGTCTGCTGGGGAGGGGTATTACAAAATCCTTTTTCTGGGCATTGGCCCTGGACTCAGAAGTGTGCACATGGTTAGGTGCCATTGGACTGTCCCTAATAAAGTATACATGGATGCAGTTCTAGACAAAATGCCATTCGCAAGCGTCATTTAATTGAACTCAATGCTCTGTATTGTTTTTGCCTGAAGTATATGTTTTCTTAGAAATCTGTTATCTGTTTTAACTTGGGTTAAAGTACAGCTCAAGGTTGCCAGCAATGAGGAAAGACTGCCCAGTGCCCTCACCTCCAGGGTGGAGGGAGGGGTCATGTTAAGAGCCCCCCTTTCTCACTTAGGTATTCCAATTTCTCCCATGCTCTCAGGACTGTTCAAAGCTGGCTGGCCAGATTGCATGTCACAGTCACATAAATCACCCAGCCCAGTCCCTTGAGAGCTTCTGAGTGCTGTTTGTAATAACAGAAGGGTTTTGTGTATGTGTGATCAAGCTTCTAAAATGTCTGGCTGGAAATCATTTTGGACATTAGAACAGAGCTGACTAAGAAAAAAAAAACACCTAGAACATTCAGGAATAGCAAAGCATGGGGGGAAATGGGAAAAATCAACAACCCCTCATTTATTGTCTTTTTTCCCCAGAGGACTCCCTTCCCCATTCCCCCAAGGGTGAAAATAATGGAAATTTGGGGAACCTCTGGGGTGGGGGGACTCCCATTAAATACTGTCTCTTTTGGCATGGGTGAAATGCTCTCTGAGGGAATATTTTTCTCAGTCAAAATTGGAAATAAGGAATTTTTTAAAATATGAGAATCTACAGGAAAAGTGACATCAGGTTGCAGCTGACATGGCAACCCCATAGGGTTTTCAAGGCAAGAGGTGGTCTGCCATTGCATGCCTCTACATCCAAATACCAACCAGGGCTAAACCTGCTTATCAGCCAAGATGTGACATCAGGTAGCATGGACTATCCAGGTCAGAGTATCTATAGTATTAGAAAACAATAACTGAAACTAATTTTGTTCCAGTGAATATGTTGTTATAATGGTTAACTCTATCAGATCTGCTACTAGTCCTAGTGTGACTGAATGAGACTGTTTTATCCAATATGCTTTCTCATTCACTACAAAATTTGTTTTCTACTTTCAACTTTTGTTTTGTCCTACCCTCCCAGATGGCAAAAACAAAGATAGATGTGCTAAGTTAGCACAGAGTGAAGCAACTCTCTCTATTATTTGGATATATATGTAAATTTTTGCTTGTAGAAAATGAAGGCATTTATACTTTCATATTTGGGCATTTCATAAATATGCCAGATAGGATAGTTTTATATTCTAACTAACTTATCAATAATGCATTTATATTGTTAAATCAGTAAAAACAAAAGTAGATTTGATAAAGAAGCTGCACATATTTCAGTTTCCCCCCAAATGTCTATTATTTTCAGGTGGGGGGGGGGTTAGAAAAATGTTTTCCCCCATGGCTTCAAAATTTCCAGAAATTTTACATCTTTGATTCATGATTAATATAGATGATTGCCCACTCTCCATCAAGCACTGCTAAAATAAATGTATATACACACACCAGTGGGATGAAGAGTTCCCATTTTTGTAGGCGCCTCTTACCCCAGTGCTGTCTGACTTGGTTAGAGACCACTGATGTAGGACACAATCTACCCATTTACTAAGGGCTTTAATAAATGCTGGGGTGGGAGGGGGTACACCAGTGCAGCTGGCATGTGGCTCTGGTGGTGGGAGGCATTGCAGGCAGAGAGGCTTTTAGGGGCACACGCCCATGCTACCAATGCAGAACTGAAGCCCAGAGCCTCCAGTATTATCCTGGAACCTTGGGAAATGTCCCTTCTTTCTCTGCGTCAGTATAATGTCCTCTAAATGATCATGCTGATTAAATACCAGTGGGTTTGTGGGTAGAAAGGTGGCTATAGTCCTGAAAAATAGGATTAGGTTGCTGAGGGCCTGCCCTGTGCTAGCCTCCCAACTCATTGTTGGGTCATGAGGAAAGCAACACAGGTCTGGAATAGAAATGTTGGTGCCTCCAGAGGTCCAGTATCATGGAGTGCTTGCGAAAGGAACTGCAGCACCTTGAGAAACACAGCAACCCCGATGGCCATGCTGGGGTGTTGGGAGATGGACAACAGCCACATCTGCACCTCTAATGCCATGCACAACTTGCCAAGGTTCTCAGCTGGCAAGAAAAAGTTCTATGTCCAAGAAAAACAAAAAGCCGGCCTTGGAGAAGCAACCAGCATCCGAACATTTCCTATAGCAACTGCCAGGTGGAATACAGTAAGCCACAGTAATTAGTTTGGACTTGAATCCTGCTAAAATCTCAGGGCATGGCTTGGTGGATGTCCTCCGAACGTAGCACTTTGTAGACCACCCAGTAGAAGATGTTGAACACCAAAAACGTGAAAGGGAAGACAGCTCGGGAGATGGTGTCAATCCTCTTGGCCCTGTCCAAGTAAAGCCTTCGGATCATCTCTCCGTCTTTCAGGAGTGAAGTTGGAGGTGGTGGGCTGTAGATCTTGGGGCTCTCTATGGCTCCTCCATCCTTCATGTGCAAGCAGTGGCCCAGGCCATAGCCCCGGAAGTAGAATCGGCTTTCACGAACAATCTCCTCTTCCTAAAGAGATGGAAGGAAGGACTCAGTAAGCACTGCTGAGATGTGGCATCTGTTGAGGCTGCCATTGAAGTGTTCCTCTGCTGGCTTTTGTCCAAATACAGCTCAGTGTAACAGAAAAGGCCAGTATATAAGTGCAGTATGGCTTGGCCAGCTGTACTGAACACATCATTCATCCTAAGCACTGTTTGGCTGTAGAGGTGCAAAGCTCATGCTCTGATCTTGAGTGCTGTTTCTTTTTGCACTTGTTGGGGAACATGGGATTGTCCCAGAGACACCAGCAGCCACCACAACAGCACAGAGGTGGTGGTGCAGGAAGGTGAGAGGGGGAAGGAATCTGTGGCTTGAGGAGTATACTTTCTGGTTGACTTTGAGTAGCCAAAGGATATCTATTCCTTTAGATGGCCACTCCAGCATGGAGGTCAGTGGGGCTGAGCTTGCTTTTAATGCTTATATCTGGTCAAAGCTAATGCCAGTTGGCATCAAATCCTGTGCCCATTGAAGCACCCTGTGATACTCAAAACACCTACATCAAACTGCCTGACCAATTTAAAAACACCATTTGGGCTGCTTATTTCTGCAACTTAGTCCTAACTTGCTCCATTCTCATTTTCTCTTCCTCCCTCTACGCTCTTTTGATTGTCAAGGGCCATTTGGTGAAACCCAGCTCCCACCCCCACCTGTGCATTTATGGGCTTGCAGGCAAAAGGGAGGGGTGAGGGAGGGTGAGGTTTGGGGTAGGGCAGGTGCACAATAAGACCCAGGTGGGAGTGAGCTGATGCAGGGGAGGAGGTGGGTTTGGTTTTTACCCTGGAGTCGGTGCTGCCGAATAGAGAGAGGGTCTCGGACGTGGACTCGCTGCTGGGCAGGGCATCCAGTTCCTGTAGGGACTCCAGGCTGGGCGTCTGGCTGGTCAGACCCTTTTAAATCCAGCAGTGAGTGCAAACAGAAACAGGACAGTGGGTGACTGAGGGCCCTGCTTGCACAGATGCACTTTGGGCTGGTTCACATATGCACACAACATTGCTAGCTGAGAGGTCTGCGCAACTTTGGACCAGCCAGAGGATGAATGGCTCCCCTGGTTTTTTTTGCAGTCTCAGGCAGGCGGCAAAACTGGGGAGCTTGACACAGTTCTAACAGGCTGTGGCTGGTGGGTGCCATTTGGCTGGGAAGCTCAGAAGTTGTGCTGACATGCTCAGTGGCTTCCCACTCAATGCTTCTGCAGAAACATTTGAGGTGATTATGCCCAGTGAGTGGTGTTAAGATGATCATGAGAGCCAATGTGGGTGTAGTAGTTAGAGTGTCAGATCAGAATCTCGAAGACCCAGGTTCAAATCTCTACTCAGCCATTGATGTTTGCTGGATGACCTTGGGCCAGTCACTCTCCCTCAGCCTAACCTACTTCACAGGGTTGGTGGAAAATTAAAACAGAGTAGAGGAGAAAAACATTGTAAGGCTCTTTACAGCCCTGTTGGGTATAAATCCATAGATTAAAAGCTGTTTATACCGAATGCTTGTGTTTGTGCGAATCAGCTCCAGCAGAGTAGGGGGATTTACTGATTAGGATTAATGACAAGCCTGATGGTATTCTGGAATCCTGCAGTCAGCCAGGCATGTTGGGATTGTTTGGGGACTGGACATGGCGTCTAGTACTCTGCATGTGGTAGCTGTTAAGAAAGCCAAAATCACAGAAGTGATGAAATCTCCTGTGCTGAGTTCCCTGTGCCTTACAGAACTCCTTGTCCCTGCCTGTCAACTGTATGCAAAGTAAGCATACATGAATCTGCTTAATCAGCTTAATTTCTTCAGGTTCCTGAACCCTGCCTTTCTTGGCACAGGATTTAATTTGTTTGGAATTTCTGACAATGCAGAGCCCACGTGGTGGTTCTAGAAGGAGATCACAAGATGCAAGGATGAGAAGGGAACAGCAGTGAGTGGGGAAAAGGGGCAGAAATGGGGAGAAGGAAGGAAGCAGCACAGTCTCCCTGACCCACTGCTGGGATGCGGCCATTGCTTACTCTCTGGAGATCAAGCCTGCCTGAATGGAAGTCACATTGTGTCCAGTGTCCTTTCCCCTGATCCTAGGTATGTGGGGTATGAAAAAGTGAGGAAAAAAGCCATTCTGCACATGCTCAGAAGCACACCTTGTTATTAAAGGCTTCACATATTCCTAGTCTACTTCTGGCACAGATTATCTCTCTGGCCACTCCTGGGGAAGCAGCTCACCTTGACTAGCACCTGCTGCCTTATTTTGCAGGAGAAGCCAACTATTGGCTCACTGGATCAGATGATGGAGTGGGGGGGGTGTGAGTGGGAACGAGGAATTGCATGTCATTTGAGGTCCTATGTTATCAATCCCTGGGTCTTTCTGTCATATGTCTCTATAGAAGATAACTACTATGAGGCACTGTGCAGCTGAGGGGCTTCTGGTGGCTTGTTCTTCTTTCTTGCCTCCTGACCACCAATCCAAATCCAGGCTGCCTTGCCCTGTTTCAGGTGAGGGTTGTTTGCTCTGTTGATGGCTCCTGAGGCACTTTTGCCCTAGGGCTATGAGCAACAGGCTGCTTTCCTTTCTCTTAATGCCTTGGGATTCAAACTGGCAGTCTTGTTCACTAGAGGGCAGCCCAGGCATCCTGATGAATTGGTGGAGGGGGAAGAGCAGCCAAAGGGAAATGCACACATGGGCCAGAGGGTGGCCTTTCCTAGAATGCTTTGCCAGTTGCCAGCCACCTCCTTCCACCTGCCCCTTTCTACCGAGATGATTGTGAAGTTGCCCCCGCCCCAATTCTGTGGATGGCACTGCTGGAGTTGAATTTCGGCCATCCGCTACCTGACACAGACTAGGACAGGCCATGAGGGCCCTTCTAACCATGTTCACCATTTGTGAGGTCTGGCTCTCTCTAGCCAGTGGTTATTCTCATCTAACTGGCAACTCGCTTCTGATTTGGGACCTTCATCCAAGGCTGAATTAACACATGTTGAGACCCTAAGCTATGTCAAGTTTAAGAAACAAAAAGTGGTAATTTTGTGGGGTTTGTTTTGTTTTGTTTTGTTTTTTTAAAAAATAGGGGTCCCTCATAATTGGAGGCCCTTCGGTGTAGTTTATTTAGGCTTTGCATAAATCCAGGGTGCCTTCAGTTGTCTGGAGGCAGATCCAGTGAGTGCCACCCTCTGCAAGTTGCCCCAGACCAGGCAGATCAGCCCATCTAGATTTGAGAGCACCAGTGCATCCCGCCTGCTTTGGGGGCTAAGCCTAGAAATCATGTTTACACCTACTGTTAGAAAGACTTATTTAGATTTTCTTGTTTACACTGAAAACCGGTTTGCATGACAGAGATGCAGGGGAAGTGAGAGCCCTTATGAAAACAAAATACCAGTGGTCACGATGGAAGTCATTTGAAATGAATGGAGGAACTTTGTGTAAAAATAGCTCTTTGCCATTTCCATAAAAGGTTGACTTTTCCACAGGGGGTGGGTGCAGCTGGCCTGTGCCTGAGGAATCTGGTGAGAAAGTGTTGGTCCAGGAA
Organism: Heteronotia binoei; assembly: GCF_032191835.1. NCBI lineage: Eukaryota > Metazoa > Chordata > Lepidosauria > Squamata > Gekkonidae > Heteronotia > Heteronotia binoei. The sequence continues at coordinate 48,176,032 of NC_083233.1, forward strand.
GCACAACCAGTGGCGACCAGTTTATATTAGAAGAAGCCTAATTGGCCCCACTTCTCTATATGTTGGAGGGGGCTCAGTTTTTGCACCATGGAAATGGCAGCCACTGCAACCCTTGCCTCTCCCAAAGGCCATTCTGTCTGATGGAGTGCTGGGGCAATGGCCTACGTGTCCAGCCCCTCCCACAAGAAGCCAGCCCAGAGGATGAAGGAGTGTTGATGATCTCACAGTCCCAAGTCCCACTCACCATCCGCTGCCGCCGCTGCCTTCGGCGTAGGCGCATGAACTCTTTGTGTTGGCGTGAGACAAAGTTGACTGCTGCATACTCCAGCAAGGCAGCAAAGACAAAGAGCAGGCAGACGGCCATCCAGATGTCAATTGCCTTGACATAAGAGACCTACAAGAAAGAAGCAGTATGCAGAGGTCAGCAGGCAGGAGCCCCAGAGAGCTGCAGCAACAGCTACCCTCCTGTGCCCCTCCCTCACTCCCTGAGCCCAGGTCACAACTGCACTGTCCTCCTCAGTAGCTCCCAGACCAACACGTTTCCCCTCACTGTGGATTCCTATAGGCAAACCGTAAGGCTTCTAGTGCTATCTCACTTTGAATAGGGGAGAACCAGCAATTCCCCCTTCGCAACATTGTTTGAGATGACCTTGGGGGCAAACAAGTGGTATGTTGATTCATTTCCTGGTACCCATGCTGTATAGCCGCTCAGCTAAATGCACAAGAAGAACTTTGGTTCTTACCTACCTCCCTGTGCCACAGAAAAAATGCAGGATAAAGTTGGCAGCAATTTGAAGGTGAAACAGGCCGGTATGACTGGGGGCCATTGGGAGTAGGACGGAGCTGTGCTCCTGACAGCAGAATGGCCAGAGGGCTGCCCATGAAAGGGCCTCAGCCAAGAATGCTGGCACATGCCCCTTCCCCTGGCTGCCTCCTGATCTGCATTCTTGGAACTGGAAGGAAGCTCAGATTCAGTAAGAGGTGGCAGGCAGCCTCAGGGGAAGGGACCGTCAGAACATGACTAATGCCACCCTATTCTTGCTGCCATTGGTTTCTGCTCAACAAGGCCATCTGCAAAGTGTGCTGTCTGGGAAGCAGCAAAATTTTTCTTGGGGAACTATAAATACCCCTCTAAGCAGATGGGCTGCAGATGTCAGCAAGATGGAGCTTGGCAGACCAGGGGGATCCTTCCTGGAAGGGTGAAGGCAAAATATTGAGCTTCTGCTTGGCCTGAGGCTGCTGCCAGCTCTGTTGCATTGTCCAAACTGAGCTCCTGAACAGTTCCACAAGGTTAACAAACATCTAAACTCCCTCTGTTTGCATTCCAAGAACCTGATCTAGAGTAAATTAGTATACAGTTGCATGGCTTACTTGAGGTGATTGTTGTAGGTTTACCTTACTGTGATTTCTCCCCCTAAAATTAAAGTATAAAAGGATTGTTTTTTAAATTTATTTTGCAATCCAGTCACACCAAATTATGACAACCCTGTGGTGTTTTCAAGGCAAGAGACATTCAGAGGTGGTTTGTTGTTGCCTGCCTTTGCATTGCAACCCTGGTATTCCTTGGTGGTTTCCCATACAAATACTGACAAGGGCTGACCCTGTTCGGCTTCTGAGATCTGACAAGGATAGCAGGATACTGCAAGCTAAATGTGACATTTTGCAAATATAATGCACATATGTTATAGAAAAGGCCAGGAGGTTAGTGAATGTTGACATTTACTGGTCATTATAATGTTTTTATGAGACCAGTAGAGAATCTCAGAAAACAGTCATTTCCCAGTAAGTCTGATGAACCACCAAGTGTCTCTGGCTAATAATCAAATTTCATTTCCATCATTGCTGCTAAAAGGCAACATTAAACAAGGCATACTGATTGCAATCCAAAGCAAGCGTTACATCTTGCCAATTTATCACTACATTCTGAGAATTTCCACTTTTAGTGAACCCATGCAATTCCCCCCCACACACACTAATACCCAGGGATCATTTTGTAGAAAAATAGGTGGTGGAGCTCATCTAGGGATTGTTCTGCAGCTGCACCTACTATTCAATGGACAAGGAGGTGGAACTTTCAGAAAGGTTCAGGAACTGCACTCCTCTGAGCTCCCACTGAATCCGAGGCCTGCTAATACCATAGTATGTCATAATATGAAATAAAGATTCATACACCTTTCCTTTAGTTCTTTTGCTCATGAGTGACCGTGTGCAGAAGTGTTTTATCCAGGGCTTTTTTTGGTAGCAGGAACTCCTTTGCATATTAGGCCACACACCCTTGATGTAGCCAATCCTCTCGGAGCTTACAGTACGTCCTGTACTAAGAGCCCTGTAAGCTCTTGGAGGATTGGCTACGTCAGGGGTTTGGGTCCTAATATACAATTGAGTTCCTGCTACAAACAACAGCAGGAGGGAACCATGGGATGTGTGAAGACCTGTGCTAGTGTGGCATGCCCTCCCACCCTTCTTCTGACCCAAGCAATGGGAGGGAGGGAGGGCATAAGAAGTCAGTGGCTTATGTGCAAGAGGCAGCAATGAGAATCAGAGGTTCGTTTCCTGCTTGCTGGTTGGTTTACTCTGCATAAACCCTTCCTCTGGCCCTCTGGTACTGACCTTTGGCAGAGATGCCCGAGAACCTGCACTCTGGGTAGTCATTGTTAGCACTGTGGTAATGCCGAGCCCCACGCGGGCTGGTGCAGCATCCATGTTAATCCAGAAAGAGACCCAGGAGAGAATGACAATCAGCAGACTAGGAATGTACATCTGGATCAGATAGTAGCCCATCTGTCTTTCCAGATGGAACTTCACCTCAATGCAGGTGAACTTCCCTAGAAGGAAAAAAATGAGGGCAAAATTCAGCAGCAGAGCAGATGTCGTGGAAATTGGTGCAGGGGCTTATGCTGGTCACAGTTCCAACATGCTTTATTCCTTGCTTCTGGAAGTATTCAGATCCCCACAAAGACCACAATCAGGGAACCAGGCACAGTTTTTTTAAAAATCTAGCAGGAATGAGGCTGGTTGAGGGGATGAGCTGGATGAGCTGATCACCCAACGTCTTGCCACATGCTCCAGGTCATGATGGTATGTATATGGGAGGCAGGGCTTAATTGTCTATGCTGGGGTGGTGGAGGGGCCGCGATCCTTTGATGGAGATTCGTTACCTGTGTTGTAAGATTTTGTGCAGTAGCCCAGATCTTTCTCATCCCGTAGAATAAACTGAGGGAGTGTCAAGCCCTCAGCCACCTGGACAGCTTCCTGCTCCTTCACCCACTCAAATATCAAGTCATTCATGGTATAGCCAACTGCAAGGAGAAGGGCAATGCAAATGAAAAAGGGAAGAGCCAGGCAGAATGGACCTCCCCAGTGATCCATGCAGAGGCCACCTGCTGCCTTCTCTCTGACAACATCCCTTCCATTCCCTGAACTGAACTGCCACATATGGTTCACTTCCCTCTTGGCCAAACCACAGCCACCTCCCCCCTTATTCTGCCTCCCAGCATGTTCTGTATCTTTGCGCTGCTCTTTAGCCCTCCCCTCTCCTGTCTTCCCACCACTCCAGAATATGCTTCCCAAAATAAAACCATGGTAGCATCTTGATCTATCCAACTCCTCTCCACTGAGCCTCTTCCTCTCCCACTCCTGAATAACCATCCAGGACTCACCTTGGTGTCCTTCCACTGCCATCTTATGCCCTACAGTCATTCTCCATCATTGTTGACAATCTCATTGGCTTCACTACTTTTTGCCTACCAAATGTTGGTCACTAACCCCCTCAAGTAGGGACCACACATCTTCTGCAGAGTGCCTGGAACTCTATAGATATGGTTAACAGTAGAACTCACAGCTCTCCAGTTGCATGGTGCACGTCTGTATGTCCATAGGGAAATTTTTGAGATCCATGGGACAGGAGAGGATTAGTGTCAACCTGAGGGGACAGATAAAGGAGAGAGTGTGAGTGTTCCTTATGAATGCTTGCTTTGATTTCAAGCAGCAGTGCCAGTGTGAGGCACAAAGAAAAGGCAACTTCCAAGCATAAGGGAGATTTTGCTCATCCTACCTGATGCTGTAGAGCACATTCCCATTCTTGAAGATACGCAGAAGTTTGTTGTCTGTAGTGACCTCATGGAAGTTGGCTCCCTTCTCATTGGCAAAGAATAAGTCTGGCTTCCAGATGGAGTCAAGCATGGAAGGATCAAGGTCCAATGAATCATCAGGGTACTCCCGGTAAGACAGGCGTGGGTCATTCCACTGCTGCCTTAGGAAGACGTTGACACGATAGTCCTAGAGCCCAGAGTTATGGTCACATAAGTACTTAGGGGCAACACGGCATCACACGCACACACACACACACACAGCTAGCTTAGTGGTTTCTGTAGCTGGCTCAGGGTGAGTTGCATATTCATTCCATGAGAAAGAAATAGGAATGAAATGGGAAGAACTGTGGCCAGTACTTTGGGCCTTAATCTTACTGCTCAACTTGTAAGGATGAGTATTTTCTTGACTTGGCTCTGCACTACACAGGGATACTTCCAGACTTGGCAGGGAAAGCCCAGCTTCCTAGAAGGCATGGAAATGTAAGGTTGTAGGAAACTGAGCAGAGCATTATGGGGAGTAAGAATTTGCAGGTCACAAGCAAGGAGCCCCTTCAAAGAAGAAGCTCCCCATCAATTCAGCCTCCCGTATTTATAGGTTTTTAAAATAATCTCTTACCAATAGTTTAATAAGGACACACATTCTTGGCTAACTAATTATCTTATAACTTCAAGTGCTATACAAGGTGATCTATACTTGAATATCTTCTTAAAATATATAAAAACAATTAGTTCATTCTTGCTAATTTTTTTTATCATAAGTATATTTTAAGATCACATGTTTCTGATTTGCCCTCAACTTCATCTTTGAATGATATCTGCATGTTGTTCAGGTGTACCTCTTGCTAGGAATTAATTGATCTGATAGAGAAAAGCTAACTAGATGCCCGAGACTTCTTAAGTGCGCACATATATCTGAATCAGGCCTGACCAGAGTCATCCAGAACATGATGCACAGGCCCAAAGGCTGTTGCCCCACCTTCTAGTGCCTTCTTCAAACACGACTTCCTCCTCTTAGTAGCTCCCTTGCCTGTCACACCATGCCCCTTGCTCCCCATTAGAGATATGCTCCAAAGGACAGCTGCTATCAGAACTGGGTTTGAATCTGAGAAATCCACTCACATTGCCTTCCAGACTCCCCCTCTGGAGATCTGTGGGGAGGGGACAGAAGACCCTGTAGCATTAAGGAGGAGAGAGGAAACTAGAGACATCTTACCATAGTGGTTTCTGTGACCGAACCAAAACTGTTGATGAAGATGTTGCATGTCACGTTGACGGGCGGGCCTGCAAGCCAGTGAAAATGCATATGTGAATGTCTATGGGACACTGCGTGACCAAGATGGGTAGGGGAGATCCTTCAGGGGCTTGGGTACCACTCTGCTTCCCTTTTGGCTATTTTGCCTTCCCTCATCCCCAGGGAACAGCTTGTACCCTACTGGTGGCTGGTTGGAGAAAAGATACTGGGTCAGGAGCTCCCCTGGTGGGTTTTGAAACTTCCGTACAAGGAGTCAGGTAAGAATCTGCATTCTGGGATTCTGGATCAGGTAGCCATGCTGGAAGAATTTACCTTTGAAGTTAGGTCTGATGCGAGCATCGTACCCTGATGTTCGGCCCATAAGTTTGTCCAGGAAATCAGAGGGCGACATTGGCTGGGGGATGCTCCGTGGGGCAGACTTGATTTCTCCTTTTCCTGATCCCAGTCTGGGGAGTGAAACGAGATAAGACATCAATTGGTGGATCCTCCTTCCTCAAAGCACACTTCCATTGATGTGTCACTGCCAGGTTGGGGGTGGGCTGACCTTTCACGGGATTTAAAAATGGCCCCCACAGTATGCATGGAGTGCAATGTTCCCTCTAAGCTGCAGAGTCTTGTGAGCAAAAATTCTACTCTGTGAGCTACTGGCATTAAAATTATGAGTCACTGCATAAATTAGTGTGCTCTGGAGTTATTCTTCCTGAGCTAAGACAAAAATGTGTGAGCTGGAGACTAAAAATCTGTGAGCTAGCTCATGCTAACTCAGCTTAGAGGGAACACTGATGGAGTGGTATCCCTTGAGCAGGCAAGCAAGGTACTTAGCCAGTGTTCCCTCTAAGCTGTACATGTGAGAAGCCTCTCATTAACACAGGAAGACCTGCTCAGCAGCAGTTGTGCAGGGTCTTGCACTGCCCATTGCCCCTTTTAAGACTACAGCGGTTATATTCTGCTCAAAATGTGAACTGTTTTGCTCAGTGGGGGTGTGTGTGTGTGTGTGGAATTAAAGGCAACATTGCTTAGCACCTCATTTTAACTGGTTTGCATTGTCTGCATATGCAGTGTTAGTTTGCCAGAGATCCTGCACTGTCATGCTAAGCTGAAGCAAGATGTCAGTTGTGTTGGATGTTGTATGGGTATGTTTTGTGCATGCAACTGGCATCATTCAGTTGGAGTAGGGTTGCCAACCTCCAGGTGGGGCCTAGAAATCTCCCACTTTTACAACTGATCTCTAGTTGTCAGTGATCAGCCCCCCTGGAGAAAATGGCTGCTTTGAAGGGAAGACCCTATGGCACTGCACCATGCTGAGGCCCCTCCCCTCCCCAAACCCCACCCTCTCCCAGATCCACCCCCAAAGTCTCCAGGTATTTTCCAACACAGACCTGGCAACCTTAACTTGGAGTAGGGGAACATAAGCTCACAATTATGTTTCCCAAGTGAAGAATCACCTCCTCTGCACAGAGCTCAAATGCCTTAAACATATGTCACCTGTAGCAGTTGAGATCCCTCCCCAAAGGAAGAAGGTTACACCCTGGACCAACCTTCTTATCTCCACTGCCAAGGCTGAACCTGCTTTGTAAAACCACCACCTCCCCATCTGCAGCAAAGAGCAAGTTGAGTGGCTTTCCCACTGCTCTGTGGCAACCTCTAAGAAGCATAGGATGGTGTGCATAGTCAGAATGGATTGTGGGGCAGCCAGAAGCTTCCTAATGGATATTTCTGGATCAGGGGACTGCGTCCTTCAAGGTTGGGAATTCTTGGATTAACAGAAGACAGCTGCCCTTGGGAAACAGGTTAAGGCCTTCCTGAAGCACTGAGTCTGGGGACAGCTGAAAGGGACACATGGACTGCTAAAGGAGCCCAGATTTTCGTTTGGTTTTTAAACTTCTCTGCTAGTTTGGGGCTGGTTTTGGTTTTTGCCTTTCAGGGCCTGCTCTTGCTGTTCAGAGCTTGCAGCTTTGAGGGCTCCAGGCACAGGAGCTCTGCTTGGAATTAGGGCTGTCAACTTGTTCAGCCAGGTGGTTTCAAGCAAGTAACCAATCAATAGACAGATTAAAGAAATCAGTACTACATGAAGTGCCCTCCTGCCACTGGAGCTGCCTGCCTTCTTCCTGCTCCCCTGGCCCAGGCCTTTGGAAAGCTGCCATTCCAGGAGCAGCCCTCTCCATACCTCAAGGGCATTAGCTCTTGCTACAGAACATCCAAACTCCAGGGGACTTTCTCCCCTTAGCTAGAGAACACTGCAGGAGACTCTCTGCAGCCTTGATTTTTAAAATCTGTTTGTGCTGAGTCTTGTTTTGAGGTCCTACACGTGGCCTGCATGGAAAAGACACTTTCTGAGCAGCATTTAAAAGGGGCAATGAGATGCCCTCCCTTTTCCTGCTCATCTCCTCAGCTGAAGCAAAGAGCGAATGGAGATTTTTTTTTTCAGCTGCACTGGGCCAGCAGCTACTTATGTTTTGATATCCTACCCTCTTGTTCCACAGGTTTGCTAGCTCTGAGGAGCTGAGCCTGTCTCCCCCAAAGCTAATCTGCCTCCCCATCTTTTGTAGTCCCAATGTGGGAGGTGGATGGCTCCATCTCCAGAGCAACAAAAGGATGATTCCTCTGCTGCGGATCTCCCAAGGCTCTTGTCAATTTGAATAAAACAAGCTTTGCATGAGCTGCACAAAGCCCAACTCTGTTGCCCAGGACTTCACTCCAGTTTAGGCTTGCCAGCTCATTGGAAAATACCTGGAGATTTGGGGAGTGGAGCCTGAGGAGGGTGAGGTTTGGGAAAGGGAAGGGCTTCAGTGTGGTATAATGTCAGAGTGTCCACCTTCCCTCTAAGCTGAGTTAGTGTGAGTTAGTGTGAGCTAGCTCAGAATTTTTTAGCCTCCTGCTCACACATTTTTGTCAATATCAGGAAAAATGGCCCCAGAACAAACAAATTTATGCAGTAGCTCACACCTTTAATGCCAGTAGCCTCTGAAACAGAATTTTTGCTCACTGGACTCCACAGCTTATAGGGAGCATTGCTTCCAAAGGGCCTATTTTCTCCGTTGCCTGGAGATCAGTTGTGAACCCAGGTGATCTCAAGCCACCACCTGGAGGTTGACAACTTAATTCCAGCCCCTGCACCAACTAAGGGGTGCAAAAAAAAATGGTTGCAGTCCTGAGAGTCCAAATAGTCTTTTCGACCAGAGCAAAGCACACTGTGAGGCCACAGCCCTTCTGAAAGTTCAACAAGGGAAACTGAACAGCCAGCTGCACTAAAATTCACATCCCTGTTTAAAATGTTCCTGCAATGATGGGGGGGTGGGTGGGCAGGGGCAAGGGGGAGGGAACAGGGAGGTCCCCTGGCCTTTGTGTTCTGGAGCAAAGGTATCTCTCTCCCAGGGACTGAAGAGCTGGCTCAATTTACAGGTCTTTCTTCAGCATAGGAGTAACAGGCTGTGTTTGCTTCAAAGATATTGATGTAGAGAGTCAGGTTCTAAGCAATGTAAATAAAGACACATGCAAGAAACAAAGCTTCTGAAATGGTTGTCCTGTGGCATTTATTATTCCTATCCTAAAGCAGATTCCTCATTCGTACAACAGCCCTGTGAAGTAGGCTCAGTTGAGAGAATGTGACTGGCCCAGGGTCACCAAGTGGGCTTCCATGACAGAGTGGGGATTTGAGCCTGGGTTTCCCAGGTCCTGTCCAATGGAAGACAGACATTCAAGTTCAAGGGGCTCACAAAGGCCCCTATGGAAGAAGAATTGCCACCTACAAACAGTTGATGGCCCAGAGTCATGCTGAAAGACCTTTGGAGCGTAGCTCAATCGATACCAGCCCCAATGAGCATTTCTTGTAAGGCTCTTGCTTCCTGCCACCTGAACAGCTTCAGACAGAGTCTGACACAATTCTGAGTCCCGTGGGGCTGCAAGCAGCGCAGCTCCTCAAAAACCAGGCTGACAAAAGAGCGACTAGCAGCAAATCCCAGCTCCCAAGAGCTTAGCCCTGGAGAAAAGAGAGGATGCCAGGCTCTCCCCCTCCAAGAAGAAATGCCAAGATGAGGCTCTGCTATTGCTCACGCATGCAGCAACACCGCTTCTGCAGCTAGGAGTTCACCCAATTGCTGCAATAGGAAGGTTGTGAGAACAAGGCATGTTATGGGGAGGGCAAGATGTGTAACCAGGACAATAGGTTGGGGCATGGCTGCACAGTTAGGCTGGCAGCACAGAGCCTGATACCCCCTCTCAGATTGTTGAGGCTCCTCCATCATTGCAGGAACATTTTAAACAGGGATGTGAATTTTAGTGCAGCTGGCCATTTATTTTCCCATGCTGAACTTTCAGAAGGGCTGTAGACTCACAGTGTGCTTTGCTCTGCTTGAAAAGACTATTTGGACTCTCAGGGTTGCAACTATGGGAAAGAATGATTGATCCCTTTCTCTATACCTCTGAGATGGGAACAAATGCAAATTTTTAGTTTGTACTGGAATACAGAGCACACACTCAAGAGTTTTGTTTGCACCTGTGGGCATGTGTATGTCTTTCAAGGGATGTGGATCTGGGCAATGGATTGTGGGGATCTGACTCCCTTGGACTATGTGGTGCTGGTTCCCCATACTTTGAGGAGTAAGCCTCAGAAGGGCTGTGTGAAGGGGCTTCTTTTGTTGCCTGAGGATTGCACATATGCATAGGCAAGAATTCTCCCCTCCTTTCTCAAGGCCCACAAGGCAATCTTGAAAGTGCTGTTGCTATGCCCCCTGCCCATTGTTTGGCATATCTACAGAGGCCAACTGAGTCCAAAGCCTGGACTCTAGTGTTCAGGCTCAGATGTGGGTGTATCTGAAATTTGGATGTAAGATGGGAGAGCTTCTGGAGACTTAGAACCATTTCTTCATTGGCTGCAAGGCACTGGAAGGCTTCAGGATGCACACAAATATGTATACATCGGTAGTGGAAAATTTTGCCAGTCATAGCTGGCTTATGGTGACCCCGTTGGGTTTTCAAGACAAGAGACAGAGGTGCTTTGCCATTGCAGGCCTCTGCATTGTGACCCTGGACTTTCTTGGTGATCTCCCATCCAAATACTAGTCAGAGCTGACCCTGCTTAGCTTCCAAGATCTGCCTAGCCTGGGCCACCCAGGTCAGGGTGTGTGCACCTCTAAAGGCAAACATTTTGTACAACAATCCGCATTCACTCACACTTTAACCACATGGGTAATGATTTTTGGTTTTCTGCTGAAATTTCATAAAATGTAGTAAAACCAAAAATGTATGCAGAGTCCTGCTTTATTTGACCAGTTGTCCATCTAGTTTAGCATCTTCTTGCACACAAAGCCAGTCAAGGGCAAGCAAGCAGGACATAGAGTAGTTTTGCATGACCTGTTTGCTCTACCTCTGTCACTAACACCCTTACAAACCAATCCCACACATTGTTTGCAACATCCACAAGATGTGAGCAAGCAAGACATCTTATGCTAAAGTGACATGTGTGAAGCAAAGAATGGTTTGATCAAGACTACAAGACAGAAGAAGCTATTTTGAGTTAGGAGGTAAGTTACCACAAAACCTCCAAGCAGGCCTGCTTCTGCTGGTCAGACAGACTTTAAGTGGAAACATAAGCAGAGCCCTGGTGAATCTCACCACTGGTCCATTTCGTCCAGCATTGCCTTGTACACAATGGTTAATGAGTTGGCCAGATGGCCAACTGGCAGGACATAGAATCCAAGGCCTCCCCTTGTGGTTGCCTCCTAGCAATGTTATTCAGAGAGAAACTGCTTCTGGATGTGGTTGATCCATAGCTACTCATGGACCTGTCTTCCATGAATCTGCCAAATCTCTCTTTAAAGCCATCTACGCTCATGGCCAAATCCACCTGCTGAGTTCCAGTTGTCTCACTCCCTAATTCCCAGCTATGCCCATTTCCCAAGAGAAAGAACCCTACTCATTCTCTTGTGCCCTGCACCCCCCCATGTTCCCTCTTGCTATGCACTACAGCCACATCAAATCTTCCTTCCCTTCCCATCGTGTCTCCAGAGTACAGGCTGCCTTCCTTTGCAAGCAGCCCTGAGGGTGGGGGGAGGGGGGGAAGAGGAGGAAGGAAAGCTTTCATAAGCCTCTCAGCATGTAGGAAATGAATGCTTCATCAGCTCCTTCCAGTTTCCCAGGGTGGCGGCAGTCACAGTTAGGCATTAACAGTTGCCAGGATTGCGAGTCCTGGCCCTATGGTGACCTGGGTGCAGGTGAGCTTAGAGAATACATGCAAGCAGGGGCCTTTAGTGTAATCTCAGTCTGGAAGTATTGCTTGTTGTAGCTGGCCAGTATAGTGGTGCATTTTTAAAGCCCAAATTTCTTGTAAACCAATTTGGAAAGGGCCAAAAAGATCACTGAATCAGTCCCTGGACAACCTAGCAGGGACAAAAAACTAATCCTGGCCACAGTGTGTGCTGCATGGATCTTTCACCAAAGAGACAGCACTGATAAAGCACACAGATCTGGAAGATTCATGTAAGCCAGCCAAGAGGCAGATTACAGTGGAACACAGCACAACCACTTGCTCTCACAGTAGGCAGCAATTCAGCTCAGAGGTTCACCTTGCCATTAGTTTAGCAACTTCTGATGCCCCAGACTGTGTGTGTGTGCACACGCTAGCAAGAAAGTATGCAAGGAGAAACAACCTCCAGTAGGCCAAAGCAGAGGGTTACTTTAGACATTGCACATCAGAAATGACAGATCTCCTTAGACTTTTTTTCAATGGTAGTTCCAGATGCCACAAAATGCTATGGAATTCACTTCAAATGCACACATTATTTGCAGCTTTTGAGGAAGAAATGACACACCCAAAGCCATAGGACATCAGAGATAATTTAAAAAAGGGTAATAGAGGCCAGCAGCAAGATTAGTGGAACTAGGAGGCCCTGCCAGCCCAGATGAGCTCAGAAAAGACACCATCATTGCACAAAGAGTGCAGCTTCCCAAGCAGATCCTGATGCTGCAAAATCTGTGTGGCTATTTCCCCTTTTACAAACCTCAGTTCCACACAAACCCATTACCAGTTGCAACAATGGCCTGAATAAACAATTATTAACCACTGCAACCTCACTGGTTGCTTCCACATTTAATTTCTCTGTTATTCTTTCTGTGTATATAAATCACATCCTATAGATGTCTGGGGAGTTCCCTGTACCTTCATGAGCAGGTTGAAGACAACCTGGCCTCTGTTCAAATCCTCAACCTCAGGGTGGAGGTCCCTCAAGCAGCTGTCAGGTTTCTTCCAAATCTAAAGGGGCACCAGAGAATGTCCAGCCCTTTGCAGCATCCAGAGGCACCAGAAACATTCTAGGGCTCAGGAACCCCCAAGGCATTCTGTTTACCTCAAACCATTATTCTCCCACACAAAAGGACTTCAAAGACAGACTACAAAGGGAAATGGGCTGTAATGACATTCATCAAAAAGTTTTAATACTCTCAGTCAAGTCTTAATGGGAACTTGTCATTTCCTGCTCACTATAAGTGCTCACATTTTGCATCCCCATCCTTTTACAGTTTTTCATTACTCCAGCATCTCTTCTGTAACTTCCTCTTCTATCTGTTTGATGGACTTCTATCCTGCACTCTCTAAGAACATTTGGGAGAGACTCGCAGCCATTCTGAGCCAGATGATTTTGGATTAGATCTTGTTTTGAACCAGCCTCACTCACACTGCAACAGGCCCCCCTACTCCCCACCCCATCTTCTGTTATGTATAGAAATGGCGGGATGGATTTGTCCTGCAAGGCATCTGAGGAAGGGAGCTCTGACTCAGGAAAGCTTGTGCTGGAGTAAATGGTGGCAAACTTTCAGATGCTGCCTGACTCCTGTTTCATCGTGTTGCAACAGACAAACAGGGCTGCCCCTCTGGGATCTTCAGGGACCCCCGGGCTCACAATTGGTGCCCCCTGCTGGGGCAGTGCCTGGCATGGGAGTAGGCAAAGGGCGCAGGTGGACATAGGCTACCGGAAGATCCCTGCTCTTCTAGGGCCTGGCTTGAACCATTTCTAGCCCCAACCATGGGCAATCATCAGCCAGCTCTTCAGACCCCCTTCTGCCCCCAACCCTACCCTAAACTCAGTTCTGGGCCACCAGCAAGAAGGGCCCTGGTCAAGGGGGCTTCCTTTGGGAGGGCAGGTGCGGCTCTCAAGCTGTCCAAGCTGCCCTGCTGATCCTTGCGCGCCCCTCCCCCGCGGATAAGGGCTGCTTGCCCAAAGAGAGGAGCGCTCCGACGCACCTTCCTTCAGGAGAGTCGAAGGGGCCTGGCCTAAGGCCGGGAGGAGAGGTGGGGCCTCCGCCTGGGGAGAAAAGGCTCTGCTGGCGGGGCTCGGACCTCTTCAGCCCTTGGGAGGGAGGCGAGTGTGGAGGGAAACACCCGGGGTCAACTCATCCAACCCGAGCCTGGAAACCAAGCCCGGCGCCCCTCCCCACCTCCTGCCCATCCTGAGGGGCTCCAGTCCTCTGAGGCGCTTCGCACAGAAGGCGGAGGACATTTGGCCGGGTAGTCTGGCCTCTTCTCCCACCCGCGCAGCGCCTTGAAGGGAGGGAGAAGCTGCAGCAGCTGGAATTCTTTCTCTTCTCCCCCAGGTCCAGGAGGCCCCCATCACACGCCCACCTTCAGGGCTAGGAGGAGGGCAAGAGCCCCTCTGGACAGTCCCTGAGACCCGCGAGGGGCGGGCACGGGAGATCTGGCTTTGGAGGGGGGCGGGCGGGGCCCCTTCCTTCTCCCCTCTCTTTAGCACTCTCAGGAGGGGGGACGGGGGCGGGACTGGGAGCAACCCCAGCAGGGCTGCGGGAAAGAAGAGCCTTTGGCGGCGGAGGGACGAGTCAGCGGAGTTCCTCAAGGCTCAGTCCGGACCCGGCTCCAGAAGTGGCCAACAACTCGCGATGCCTCTGAGCACGTGCAAAGCGCCCCTTCCCCCGCCCAGCCCGGCGGCGGCGCCCGGGGGACCGTGCGGTCCTTCACTCACCTGAGCAGGGCACCGACGAGGAGCAGGAGCTGCGCTCGCATCCCTCGGCCGCGCGGCGTCCCCCGCCGGCAAGGGAGGCGGCGGGCGGCTGGCGAGAGCTGTGGCTGCGCCCCAGCCCCAGGAGGCGCGCAGGCATGTCCCGCTACTCAGCGGCGCCGCCCGGCAGCAGCAGCAGCGCCGCATGGAGGAGGCGCCCCGACGGCCGAGCGACGGCCACCAGCTCCCTCCTGCCCTGCCCTGCCCGCCTGCCGCTTGGCGCCGCTCCGCTCGACAAAGACGCTCCAGCGCACAGCCCCCCTCTCTCCCCTCCAGCGGGGAGGGCGCTGCTGCTGCTGCTGCCCACGTCAAGGACAGCCCCGACGGCGCGGCGCTCCGCTGCCACCTTCGGGGCTGGGCAGTCCTGCCTGTCAGACCCGCCCGCCGCCCCCTTCCTCCGCCTGCTGCTGCTGCTGCTGAGGAGAGCTCAGCCGGGACGGCAGCTCTGCAAAGGGCAGGCGAACGCGTGCCGAGCTGGGGGCCCTTCTCTGCCGCCACCACCGGCCTCTCCTCCACTCCACCCCACAGGCCCTCCGGGCGCCGCCTCTTCCAGCTCTTCTCAAGAACCCAGACCGTGCAGTGCGGCGTAGGTCAGAGCAGCGTGCCGAGAAGAACAACGCGGGCCCTTAGTTAGGCGTCGCCTTCACTCGCATGGCAGGCTGGGCTGGGCTGGGCACGCACACCGGGCGGCTCTCCTTCTGCTCTGTGAGCAGATCCGAGAAGCCCCCCCCCCCGCGCCCCAATTCTGCCGCCCTTTTGGCTTCGATTCCCTCAGAGAGTTAAAGGGTCTCCTTGCTCACAGATGCCTGCACCCCCCCCCCCAAGATCCTCTCCGAAATGCCCACTGAAGGCCATATGCAAATATTTTGGATTCCAAAGGCCAGTCAGCCAATCAGAGAGCCAACAGGCCAGCAGTAGACAAATAGCTTGCTTACCTGAAGGTAGTGGGGTGGGCTTAACAACGGCCCGAAGAGGTTGCCTAGGGGACTCTGGTTCACCAGGAAGAAGGAGGGCCCTTCTATTGGCTCCCCTTGCCGGGCATTCCGCCCCTGGGCAAGCTTTAGCTCTGAGTCTTGTGCAGCCCCCCCTGCCCCCACTTCAGGCTGCCTTTTGGCCTCACTAGCGTCGCTCTTCTAGGGTTTTATTTAAAACGGGGAAACACTGAAGCTGAGCGTAGAGCCTCTTAATCCTGGTTAGCAGGACAGTCATCCCACAGTGTCCTAGGCAGGCTCTGCCAGTAAGTGATGGGCCACCCTGTGATAAGTAGAGTCACTGGGTGTTTTGTCAGCCCCTTGCAAAATAAGGAGCAGCTCCCTTCTTTACAAGGAAGAGAGGAATGTCTGAGTTGGTCTCAGGACCTCCCAGCCCTTCAGCAGTAGGCAAATGAAGTCCAGCAACTCCCCACCCCCCACGCAGTTAAACGATCAATATTTTGCTCTTCGAGGGAATCTGGACGAAAGTCATGGTGCCTAGTGGCCTCTGGGCTGGAGCAGGGCCTAACTCCCCTCCCCCTCCCCCTCTCCAACCTAACCTAGACTGGTATCATTGGAAATAGGTGTCGTTCTTGGGGAGGCAACGGGTCCGATTGATCCTTTTTTTGTGTGCCCTGCTGTATAGTTTCTTTTAAGGCAACGGGGATGCAACACAAGACTCAATGAATTCCTTCACATTCCTATGAAGAAATATTTCTGAAGGCAATTTTTATAAAGCCAACTGCTGATGGTGAAAGGATACCAGACTGGAAGAACTGGAATTCTTGCTGTTCAGAACTCTAGCAGAGGTTCCAATAAAGTGTGCTACTTCACTTCTATTGTCATTCATTGTGTGGGTCCCCCCCTCCAAAAAAAATAATAATTGAAGAGACTTCTGTGGATCATAGGAATGCAGAGAGACTTGGTGTGATCCCCCTTCCCAGCAAAGGCGGGATCATTTGTCCGTCAGTCTCTCTCTCAAATCAGCCAATACAGTCCAGAACACAATATATGAGAGTCGTTTTGACGAAGCAAGAATACTGTAAGCAAGCTTCTGAGGAACACCGAATTCCTCCTCAGGCAGAAGGGAAAGGCTTATTATTCTCAGTTGCAGAGTGCACAAAAGCCACAAAATACCAACCAAAACGACACAGAAGAGAGCACAAGAGTTTTCCAGTAAGGGGCGGCGGAGGGCGCATAGGAGCTTCAGGCTCCTTGTCCGCATCGGGCAGATCTGAAGATAAAAGTGGGGCGGGGGCGGGGCTGGTATTAATTTGCACCTTCAGGGAGGAAGGCGGGAGAGTGACAGCCTCCAGGAGAAAATACAGAAACAACGGAGGAAAAAGAAAATACCTCCCACACCCCTCAAAGTCTACCCTTTCCCCCCTGCACACATGTATTCCAAATATGTTTAATTCCTCAACTGAAAGAATTAGCTCCCCCGCACATTCATGATTGAAGGAGAAAAAAAGAAAAGAGAAAAAAACATCTGGAAAGAACGATGAAGGAGGGAGGAGGCCTGGAATAAGAAATGCCGCAGGGGATCTGGCTGCTTTTCACCTTAACTCCCAGGGAAAAATGCAATTGCTGTTTGTTCCCACTGCAAGGCTAAAATTAGCGGATGGCAACCGAAAAAAATCATCTGTCACTTGGGCAGTGGACACGGATGCTTCTCTGCTGGCAGCCACGGCTCAAGGTGAGAATGCTGATGGGCGAAGGGAGGCGGTGCGCCCCTCTGGCTACGTTGGTGGCAGTGTTTTGTCTGCAGAGGGGCAAAGTGGCAGCTCTGCCTTTGCAGCGCTGGCAACGAGGAAGTTGCGCTCAGTAGACATTTGCACTCCTTGGCCTCTTCTGTAACCGGGGGAAGAGGACTCCTCTAAAACGCTGAGCACCCCACAGAGCGAGGACTGGGCAGCCTGTCTCCTGCTCTGCGCTGTCCAACTGCTGAACAGGAGCTCTCCTCTACATCTCACCATCCCGCTCAGCAGCCTATTCACATGACTGCTCTGGCGTCAATTCAGTTCTGTCGCCATTGGTTTCCCGCTGTGGTAAGCTGCATATGTGCATCCATCCACCACCAAGTGCAAGGTCCAGTTATTGTGTGCCAATTCACAAAGTCACTTCTAAAGCATTTCCTGTAGTGCGAGAGGCGGGACCCTGCAGGTGGGTAGAAGGCGATGGTCACATTCAATTTGCTACAGGCTGGGAATCAAAACAGATTGGCTTTGAAACTCATGTGCTCCATGATCCTGGAAACAGGTCCTTTGAGAATCTTTCCTTCTCAGAGTATGGGCTGAAGCCAGTTCCCACCCCCAGCCCCAGAAGCTCCATCCATGTCTTCCATATCAAGTGAAAACATTACAAAGGTAGAGACCAAGATCTTATTGGTAACACAGGCTGTAGAAAAGGCATTTGTCATGTTCAGTAGACATCCATCATATATGTAAGGGCCATTCCTCTGATAGATCTTACTGTGAGGAGAATAATGATGAAGAAAAATGCCCACTGAAATTCTTGCAGACACCGCTGGGAGAAAAACAAAGATGTTACCCAAACAAGTTAAATGTGTTGTGGATGTCTCACAAGACTTGTGTTTATTTTTATCCTCTTTGAAGTACCTCTCAGGTCTTTCTTTGGAAAACTCCGCTTTTCAGGAGTTTAATTGTTCAGGAGTTTAAACTGGGTTTGATGCAAAATTTATCAAGCTGGTTTAAATATAGACATGTAGAACATCCACTGCCAAGCTCACAGCCATTCAAAATCACTGTGTTTCTATGTCATTTCAACTTTAGGAAAGTAGCATTTTGGAAAGCAGTTGACGGCAATCAGAAATTCTGGGACAACAATGCTTACTTCCTCCACTCCTGCTCACCATAGACTCAGTCTTTGGATTAGTTAAGCATCCATGGCCAAATGATGAGTAGAAATCATTTGGAAAGGAACCTTGATAAAACCAGGTTGGGATTCTAGAGACCCCCATCTCTTTGAGGATTCTGGCATTTCTATCATAGAGAAAAGGATGCTCCAAGCAGCTGACAAAAGCCATAAAATAAAAGTAGGCCAGAAACCCAGGGAGTATGTTTTGATCAAGGGTTCCTGAACGATGGATCTATAAAACCATAAGAAAATCCATGCTGGATCAGACCAGCAGAGGTTCATCTAGCCCAACATCCTGTGTCACACAGCGGTCAACCTGTTGCCCTAGATGGCCAACAAAAAAGGTACAGAGGATGAGTCCTTCCTCTGATGTTACATTCTAGTACTGGTATCCAGGGTCTTAACCATTTTTTTTATCTTTGGAGTGTTTATTAAAGTGCTTTTCTTAGTTGCCTCTTGGAGATCTACTATTTGTTTTATGAACACTGTATGAAACTCCTACTTTCTTTTTTATAATGACCAATTCTCAGCTCCCCTGACCATTCAGTGCACAAAAGAGTTGCTTCACAGAGACCTTGAGAGTCTCCTGCCTCCTTCATATGCCAGTGCATCCTGCCTTGGATGGGACTGAGAGCATAGCTTAACTATAAGGTGCTTTTGAACACAAGAGATTTGAGCTGCTTTGCCTGATGTCTGACATCCCCCTTCTTGCCATCATTATTGCTGGGAAAAGATTGTGAATATTTAATAAAGAGGAAAAAAGAGGAAGGTGATGAATGTCAAGGATCCTTCAACTAAAGAGCAGGCTGCCATGGATACTAGGACATGCTTGCAGTTTTGGGGCAGGATTCTGTACAGCTCCAGGTTGAAGGCAGCCTGGTTTACACCAGAGAAATGATGGGATATTCACTGTATTTCAGTGTGAATGCTAAATGTTATTGGTGGCAGTGCCTTCAGGCTGATTAATCTGGATTAAGTGTACTATATGCCCACACACTGGAAAGCCAAGGAACAGACCTGCAGCCCTCTTTGTACCAATGGAGAGGACCCTGTTCCATAACTCCCTGAGGTTGGTGAATTTTCAGTTTGTGACCTTGCCTTTCAGGACAGCTACACATAGTTGCCCAGCTGAGAGACAAAGCTACACGGATCAGCTCTTCTCTCCTGCCATTGTCATATTTAAACAAGATCTGAGTTTTGCTTCAGGGTATTTGGAAGTACTCCTGATGCAGATATTAAAAGGGCTATTGAGTGAATTGACTTCAGTCTCCAGTCACAAGAGGCATTTCTTTATCTCATTTTCAGGATTCTTTTTAAAATGTTGCAGCATCACACCTAACGCAGAAAAAAAAATAATTGAGAATGGAACAATTCTGGCCTTCTATTTATCACATTTTCATCCTGTCCTTCCTTCAAGGAACAGGTTCACTTACTTTTTTGGGATATTTTTGTATATTTTAGGTGTGTGTTTTTCTGCATCTGGAAGTCATGGTAACCTCTAGTGACTGATCCCTACTGGGAGCCAGGAGGATATTTAGAGAGGTAGCTGAATAAAGCCTGCCCCTGTCTTCCCAATTGCTGGTATTTCAAGAAAGTCTCTCATCCAAGTACTAACCACAGTCAACTCTGCTTAGCTTCTAAGATCTGACAAGATCGGACTTGCCTGGGCTATCCAGTCAGGGCAAGATCACTTACTTGATACTCTCCTCCTCCATTTTATCCTGAGATAGGTAGATCAGGTGGAGACAAAGGGGACTGGCTCCAGGTCACCCAGGGAGTTTCATGGTGGAGTGTGGATATGACTCTCTTTCTCCACTGGCCTAGCCTGACATGCTAACTACTACATTGCATTGCCTCTCCTCTTCTTAAGTCTTCACAAGAAGCATATTCCTTGTCTGAAAGTTGCTGGCTTAGTTAACAATTATATGAGATGAAAATCATTAAAGTACAGAATTACAAGGAAGTCTTTCTTTGAAACCAAAGATCACAAGGGTGCTTCAGTCCTAAACATGGTTTTTAAATCTATTTATTTACTTATTTCATTTATACCCTGTTTTTCTCCATAATGGGGACCCAAAGTGGCATGTGCAATTCCTCTTCTCCTAACTCAAGTCAGTGGGCATAACTGCCTAGGTGTAACTGCACAGGATCACACTGATAGAGTTTCAGACATTTAAACAAATATGGAAAACTGAGATTTGCAGTACTAAATGCTTGGTGTAGAGGCTAAGATGTTGATGGCTCTGGGAGACCAAGGTTCAAATCTTGTCTTTGTCATGATGGAGAAGTCACTCTTTCTCAGCTCAATCTACCTCACAAAGGCATTGTGAGAGTAAAATAGAGGAAGGGAGCTGCCCTAAAGTCCCTGGTGGAAGGCTAGAATAAAAATGCGCTAAATAAATAATAAACATCAACCCACAGCATCTATTACCCAAATCTCAGCCCTCTAATCCTCTCTGATCTGTTTTCTTCCATGTCTCCAGCACACCAGTCTCAGAAAGAAATCCTTATTAAGATGAAGTAAAAAAGCTGCAGTCCTGGTGTGATCCTAATGCCTGATAGAGCAGCCCTACTGAACTCCTCCATAGTCTATAAAGCTCCTCAGGCAGCTGTGGAGCAAGGTTGGGGAGGGCACATGAATTCAGCAATGAGCTCATTCTTCTTGGCTTTCCTCTTTTCACCACCTGTGAGGGAATCCCTGAGCAGAGTGAGAGGCAACCTTTCTTGTACACAAGCCTATTTTCAGAAAGCCTATTGGATGTGAAATTAACATTGTGGAAAAAGCAGCACTTGGATTTGCTTTCTTCATCCCCCGCCCCCACTTCAGTATGTTTCTCTTGCCCTTTGCCTGTGCTGAGCTGCTGACTTTGTAGATTCCAGAGCACTCCCCCCACTCTACCACCAGTTCACCTTGCTGGGAATTAGCTGGACTCTGGCTCCCATGTTCCATGAGACACCACGCACAATGATGCACTAATGATAGTGCGTGATGATAATAAATAATACAAGGCTAAGACACTAATAAATAAGTCATCACTTGGCTGGATCATATCCCTGCTTTGCATTTCTCCAGCGTCAAGGCATCAGTGCCCAACAGCACATCCCAGGCATTCAAAACCAATGTCTCTCCAAACTGCAGGCAAGAGGAAGCAGGTGGTGTGGCTCACTGATATCTCCCCACCCCCAGCCTGCAGTTGTATGCATATAAAACTTCAGTCTCTGTTAACTCTTGGGATCTTCTCACTGGAAGAGGAGTGCCAGGGTGAGATGGAGAAGGCAGAGAGAGCGTTCAGCCCTATTGCAGTCCTTGTCCAGCCTCACATATAGTTCACACAGATATTGCCAGACTGAGGCCTACTCCATCCTTACCTGGTTGCTTTCAAATGGTGCTTTCATAAAAGGCTACAGGTAGGCTCTGTGAGAAGAGTGCAAGGTGAGAGAAGGCGGTCATCCCAAACTGCATTCAATCTCTCTCTCCAACCTAGTGGCTCTTCTCCAAGGCTAAAAATACCCAGGTAGTTTATGTGGGAGCCAAGCAAGAGTTGCCTGCAAGCTCCAGTGAGCAGAAGCAGAGGAGACTGGCAGTGAGGTGAGTTGGCCTGGAGCCACTGCACACTCAGGACTTGAAAAGCCTTCACTGGCTCCATCATGCCCCACCCTGGCTCTCTTGAGGTAGGACAAGATGGTGGAGGGTAGTGTGCATGAAGCAGAAGCAGTAGCTGCTAGGAGGACTTGTTCAGTTGACTGTGGGAGGAGGCTGAGGTGGCACCAGGGCTCTATCAGTCCCGCGATGGATCAGACTTCATCCCCATTCACTTTCTCAGCAGCTGGAATGCTGTTTTTGTGTCTGCCTAGGCATGCAAAACAATTGCCTGGCTCATGTACTTGGTCCCTTCATACAGGGAAGGGGGCTGGAGTCACAGTCACAGAACCTTTATTGATATGACAATAACAGTATCAAATCAAGGAAGCAGGCAAAGAAAAGTTGGTTAATTAAACATTCTAAACAGACTTCTTCTCCTGTATGCACAGTAAAGGAAGTTGAAGAGGTAGACAGAAGCAGGACCAGATCTACATGTTTTTTGAGGGGGGGGGGCAAAATTAAAAAATGACACCCCCTTTTGGACCATTTTGTCTTATGGTCCCATAGAATACAATGGACTCCATGTCCAATTTGGCACCCCCCACACACAGGTGCCTGGGGCAAGCACCCCCCTCTGCCCACCCCTACCCCCACCCCCCTAGATCCGGCCCTGGATAGAAGATTGCAATGTAGGAAACAGAGCCAGCCAGGTGAGGTCTGACTTCAGCCCTGTTACTTTGGGGTATCTCTTCACCACACTTGACACATGTGCCAAGTTGACTAGATCAAATAATTATTTTATCCTCACTGAGAACCACTGGTGCCAGTCAATCTTTCTCAGCTCCCCAAACATCCAAACAATAAATAATACACTCTCTGGTTTTGTAACATAGATCAGTATTTACATCCCTTGCACAAGCACATATTGTGAGAATGGGGGTACCTTTTTCTGGGCTCATATATGTCTTGAAGATGGTCACATCCCAAGTCAATGTCTCTGGGGGTTGACTGTTGCTATCCCCTGATCACTGCTTTTGCTTCTTGCATCCTGCCTTCCTTTTTCTGGTTTAGATTTTCCCACCCTGAGTTTTAATGAGAGCAGTTTGTTAAGCTAGGCTGTGAGGATGAATAATTCAATGTAATGGGAAGCCTGAGAAAGAGAAAAGTCCACAAACTGTGGGAATAAGTGAGAACAGCTGCATCTCATTAGGGGGAGTGGAGAGAAAAGAGGAGGGAGGGATAGAAGCAGCCAGTGCAGGTTGGGATGGAGGGGGCAGCATTCAAGGGTTCCCTTTGGGTAGCAAAAGGGAGCCCTTTCCCCCCCTTTTTTTGTCATCCAGGAACCTGAGTACCCTTGCACCACAATATATCCCTGGTAATCTTTTAGCAATTGCTTTGTTCAGAGAAGATCTTTTATAATTGATGCCTTTTATTCTGGATAACCTTGTTTTAATTCTCTTATTGCTGCAGTATGGTTTTTTCCTTCATTCTGTGGGCTTTTAAAAGATTAAGAGCCCTGGGAGTAGACGGGAGAATGGAGCAGGTGGGGAAGTGAAGAGGGAAGTTTGTTTCTGGCACTTTACATGCAGCATTCTAAAAATACAGAATTCTGGCTGAAGTGAGCTTCTTGCTGGAGATGGGACCTGGCATCTGACCAGCTGTGTTTGAGACACCTCATTGTGACTACATTGCAAACACTGGTCAGGTAGATTCTGCCACTTTCCCAACAGAGTCACCTTCCACAAGATGGCAGGTAGCCAGAGGCAAAAAAAAAAAAGTTGGGCCTTGTTCTGCCTTGGCGTGCCACATTCACTCTGAATCCACCCCACAGCAGCACTAGGGTCTCATTGGCAGTCTGTTTACCTTTTGTTCTCAGGGCTGATCTTTGCACCTGCAAAAGTCACTGATATAAAAGGATGGTGAATATTTGGGATAGTCAATCTCTGCTCTGAGCCAAGGGAAGAATGAACTGATTGGAATGGCTCTTGCAGCATGCAAATTGTTTGTTGGGAATGGGATACTTCCTTCAACATTTATGCCCTTGAAGATAATCCATCGTGAAACAAGCCTCTCCCCTCCCCTCATTTTAATCTTCCCAGCTCTGCAAACAGTCAAGGCAAAAGCAGTTGCTGCTATGATAACTGCTTGACTATGGGAGCCTAAAGGGCTGCTGGTTGCCATGGTGATTAGTAGGCCCTGAGGATGAAGGAGCAAGGAGGAGGAGGTTTTCATTTGCTGGTTTTGATAATGACTGAGTACCAATTTTTTTTTTTTTGGTCAACCTCCTTCTCCTTCCAGATCATTAGCACCAAGGGACACCAGCAGCACAATGGGAACTGGAGGTTTGGGGAAAAAGAAGGCTTTTCTCAGAGGAGGGACCAGACACAAAAAGGGAGACGCAAAGATGGTATTTGACAAAAACTAGGCCCCTAACTCCTTCTCCTTCTCAGTCTGCCTCCACCCATATCTTACCTCCTCTAGCTTCCCATTATTATTGTGATGACTATGATCGATTTGTTTAATTAAAGGGCAATTAATTAAAGGCATATATAAAAAGCACAGGAAACTGGCAGTACCCAAGAGCAAGCAATAAAGCTGCTCCAGTCAGTGTGCCACACAAATATTTGTGGGTTTTAGCAGCTCCCCATTCTGGTCCCTTCTTTTCTGGTACAAGTGACAGAAAGACTGTTTCCTTCTACCAGGAGAACTATTGTGGGTGTGTAACATCTCTAAATGGGCGTCCTGGTGCTTGAGCAATGGAGTGGCTAAGTGAGGCTGTAGGCTGGACATTCCAGAATAAGTTTCAAAGAGTCAGTTCCTTTTTGAACAGGTAGCTTACAGATTGCTTTGGGTGTCTCTCATTCTTCTGCCTTTGAAGAATCAGAGAGGGGTGGAATGAAATTAGATTTCTCTTCAACCAATCCCTGCCAAAATATCCCCAGATGACTCCGTTGACTATTTTTTCTTGAAAATATGTATATCCTTCCTACATAGGGTAGGCATTAAAATGGCACCTAGTAGGCATACACACAAATGACACAGGCTCAGAGATCCTACTTCTACGAGACTGGACCATCCAGCCAGTCTCCTCCCTGTATCCATGTTTCCTAATGGAACTCCTTTCCCATCCTGTTCTTATGCCCATGGACTCCAAGTTCGGTGAAAGCTGGGTAAAGGGATATTTTGAAGGAGGATAAAGTTATTAATTACATATGGCCAAAACCTTTTCTGCATATCAACAAACTCGAATTCAGTAAAACAAAACACAGGAATTAAGTCTTTTCCTTCTCCATCCTTTTCCAGATTAAAACCTGCTGCATGTATAGGTTACGTCTGAGGTCTTGTCTACTAATGCAGTTGAATGAGGTGGTAGGATTTAGAGATGATACAATGAGATGTACCAGTTAACAATGTGGGGGAATGAGGGGAATATTCTTAATCCCCCCCACCCCATGTAAAACTCCGTTCAAATAAAAAATAGCACATCAAGGAGAAACCTGCTATCTTTGCCTTTTTATATGCGGTGTTAGTTTCCTACTAATGGGGCATTATTAGAGTAGGGGAACTTTGAACAATGTAATTTCTTCTCCCATAGTCTGAAATGGCATCACTCATTTGTCCATCTCAGCATTCTGACATTTCATTATTTATTATTTACTACTACGTTTATACGCCACTCTTCCCCCCCTCCTCCAGTGGAGACCCAAAATAGCTTGTGACATTCTTCACTTTCTCTATTTTATCTTCACAACCACTCTGTGAGGTAGGTTAGACTGAGAGTATATAATTGACCTACAGCTGCCTAGTGAGTTTCCATGGCAAAGGAGGGAATCAAACCTGGGTTTCCCAGATCCTAACACAACACTCTAACTCAAGGGTGTCAAACTCATTTGTTATGAGGGTCGGATCTGACATAAATGAGACCTTGTTGGGTTGGGCCATGTTGGGCCGAGCCATGTTGGGCCAGGCCATGTGTGTACCTATTTAAGATTAGGTAGCAGAGATACAAATTTTATAAAGAGCACAGACAAACACAAATATATATTTAAAAAACTTAAAACATGCTTAAAATGTTAGCACTCATTGGTCTTAAAGGTGCTTTCTTTGTATTTCTCCCATGGGATCCAGGGAACTGGGCAAAGGAAGCTCCGGCTCTTTCCTTCCTTCCCCAGGGAACTGGAGGGGGGAGCCTCTGTCAATAAAAGGAAGAGAGTCTTGGCTCAGTAGTTCCACTGTGCAAATGAGAGAGCCTGGCAAAGCAAGCTATTCCTCCCCCCCTTCCTCCTCAAGGAAGGAGCCTCAGCCAGTGGAGAAAATAGAGGTTTTGCTCTGTATCTCCTGTGCAATTGAGCAAGCCTTGCAAAGCAAGCTGTTATGCAGAAGGAAGCAAAAGATAGGGAGAAGGAAGCAGATGACAGCCAGTTGCTCGGGAGCCTGATAGAAGCCCTCCAGGGGCCTGATTCGGCCCCCAAACTGCCTGTTTGACACCCCTGCTCTAACTGCTACTCTAACCATGCTACTCCACTCCCTGGTAACAAATGCCTTTCATAAGTAACTTCTACTCCTGCATATGTTGTCCAAACCTATAGATATTTGGTTTTTAATATAACATCTTCCATTTAGAGACTGTTTGTTTTTTAAACCAGAACATTTCTGGTTTTAAAAAGACAGTAGCAGTTAGTACCCACCCAAGGTAATAATGTTTAATGTTTCACCAAGGGCTTTTTCTATATAAAAAACCCAGCAGGAACTTATTTGCATGTTAGACAACACTGTGTTCCTGTGCTTTTCTACTCAAAAAAAGCCCTGGTTTCGCCCAGCTGACACACCAAGTTCTGCCCACACAAGATTCCCCCTGACTCAAGTGGATTTTTCAAGATCATAATCACACTTACCCACTGTAAGTGATCCTGAACCCCACTCCCCTTCCAATTTTCAAAGCTGCAATAGCTAGAGGGAGTAACATAAAGAAGTTACTTAAGAAAGGTATTTGTTACCAAGGGGTAAAAGCTTCTGAAGTTAAAATAACTTTTTTAATCCAATGGATACTTCTGATTTTTACAATTCATAGATACCAGAAGACATAATGAGATATCTGGGCATGGCATTAGATAAGGTTATAAAGAAACCATGGATTTCTTTGAAACCTCAAGCAAAACACAGCAGACTCCCTTGGAAGGTCATTCCCATCACTTCCCCATCTTGACACAGCAGTCACAAAGGGTGGCTGGGGAAGCGGACTGGTACATGTTCTGATTGGTCCTGCAGGTTGAAGGTGACATAAGGAAGACTTTCCTCTGCTAAGCAATTGCTATGTTCCTGCCTGTTAGGCCTGCCGATTCCTTGCTGGCCCTGAGACAGGTGGCAGGCTAACAAACAATCTGCAGCCTAAAAGGCAGATCAATGCATTGCTGGCAAGAATGTTATTACTGGTGACATGGAAGGAAGAAGACAGCACACAAGTGGAGTCTAGAATCAGCAAACTGAGAATCTGCAGTGCTGAGAGTTTGGAGGACAAAAAAAAATCCCTCTGACTTTTAAATGGGAATTATTTGGTCTGGAACTACTGGAGGAGGAGAGAAATTGAGCCCCCCCTCCCATATTCTTCTCTTGCAAATGATAGGTCTGGGGGAAGCATTTCTGAGTCATACTCCATCCCCTCCTGGCTTTACTTGTCCTCTTGCCTGTCCAGTCTCTTTTTCTGAGTGTTGCCCCATCTCTGTGTGACAGATTTTGTACCACCCCAAGAAGAAGAGGGAAGGGCTGGAGCAATCAGAAAAGAGGGATATGGACCAGATGTTTTAGCACTGATAAGTTGGTCCTATTTCCTGCTGGGTGCTGAGTGAACAGGAAGAGACACACTGGGTGTCAGTGTTCATGGGTGGGTGGGGGTCTACTGAACCAAATGAGGGCTGCTGCTGTGGTTTAATAGTTTGGTGCTCCCAAAAAATAATACTTAGGCTTCTTGAAAATCAGAACATAGAACTGATTTCATGATCACAAACATTCCCCTCTGGAGGAAAAATTGACATGATTTTTAGCCTGATCAACGGAACTGCTTTGTGATCCCTCCTCAGTAAATCCTGCCTCCTCTTTCTCCCTCACTGGTTGAACACACATTTAGAAGGAGGCTTTCTCCTGGGTCTCTGTAACTCACTACATTCTCACAGTATTAAACTTTCAGGAGCAAAGATTGCACCAGTATGCCAGAGAGAGCATTTCAGGCTTATTACATGGCACGAATATGCTTGAGTATAACAGCTTGTGGCAAGTGCTGTATCTGGGCTGCCTCTGTGATATTGTGCCCTAGTTCTCATGTTATGGGTGCCATATAAAGCCACCATTATGTTATGGGTGCCATATAAATACACCCTCTTTCCTCTGGCTGGCTTCCTTGCCTCCCTATTGGAGCTGCCCTTCCCTTTGCTTCTGAAATGCTGAGGCTGAGCTTGGGGGCGGGACAGGTTTTGTACTCTGAAAGCAATTGATGAAGGGGCTAGTTTCAAGCTGAGTCAGGTAAATCTAGTGGACTGGACTTCAAAGGAGACGATTCTATGATGCTGGTCAAATCAAGTGTGACATGCTGATGCTGTGAACATCTTCTGCAGGGTCAGACTATACAAAAAGAAATCCTCTTCTTGAATTTGCAAGACATGGTGCTTTGCATCTATGGAAACAGGTACAGCTAAGCATCTACAGCAGCCAAACAAAAGACTTTCCTCAGGTCTAGCAGATATTGGTATCCCAAACCGATGTGATTTAAAACTAGATTCTGTTTTGAATTTGGAGCAATAGTTCACACAGAGGACATAGGAAAGGCAAAGGCATCCAATAAGGGCAAACTATGCTAGTGTCAAGGTGAGATTTTCTGGGATTCTTCTGAGGGAGAATCCACCCGGCACAGGAACAGAAGCTAGGGAGCACAGAAGGGTCATGTTGACTGTTGTCCTGAATGGCAAGCTTTTATAATCTTGCCAGGTCAGAGGGAAACAAGGTGGATTCTTGGAGCAAGGGCCTGTAACCTATGGCAGTTAAAGAGCCAAATCTACATCAAAATTCAGAGCAAGAGATCAACAAAGAGTCTGTATAAGAAAGTCTATTGGCATAACTGAGACTATGCAACTTAAAATCACTGATAACTGACAAATGTTTGCTGTCCAAACTCTAGCTGTTGCTAGTCCTTCATTAGGAAGTGGCACCCATGTAGTCAAAGAGTAAGAAATAAATACACACAAGAGCACCCTGCACAATTGTTTTAGTACACTGTTGTAAATCTGTGCATGGTCTGTAAAAGATCTCTAAGAAGCCCTTTAGTGTCATTAAAAAAAACTTTGCCTGCTATACCCTTTTCATATTGGGTATTGCAGCATTCTACCTGCCCCTCCAATATAGCTTAATGTGAAGATATGGTTTTCTTTTTTCACAAACCATCTTTGGTTCCATACTGAGCCACATGTGACTCTGGAGTCTTGGATAACATCATAGGTCTGGGAACACTTTGGCCTGCAACCCCAAGTGACTCAGCTAATGGGAACAGTGAAGCAGAGATGCAGATGTTCCCTGGTAGTTCCTGACAATTGAATACAACTTGTAACTAAGGTGTCTTCTGCTTGGGTTGGTGCAGATTGGCTGTTCCCATACCAAGCACAAACTGTATCTCTCTTTAGCATGTCCTAAGAGGGCTATGTCTGTGCTGAGCGCAAGCACTTCAGCTGGCCAGGCAGGCAAGCAGCCCATGCACTGGAGGTTTCTGTCCCAGGCAATCAATAAAAACCCTGACAGGAGCATGTGTGACAGGCTGCCTGGTCCAATTACCAGGGAGCTGGTTCTGCGGCCAGAGATGGGGAGCCTGTTCCTTGGCCATGATTTGCCCTCTGAGGATTCTGCCTGCAACTAATTGGCATGCAGGATGAAGCCCACCCACCCATCCTTAGTCCTCTTCTGGCTGGATGACATGATCTTTATTAATGAAAGAGAGAGAGAAGGCGGGATGTCCCAATGAGGGAGAGAAATTTGGTGAAGGGAGCTGCAGAGCAATAGGTGGGAGGGAGCCTTGGCAACTTGCTCTCTGGGCCAAGTAGATTTTGCACGGCTCTTTCTTCCCTTGGCTGGCTTCC
Organism: Heteronotia binoei; assembly: GCF_032191835.1. Classification (NCBI taxonomy): domain Eukaryota; kingdom Metazoa; phylum Chordata; class Lepidosauria; order Squamata; family Gekkonidae; genus Heteronotia; species Heteronotia binoei. The sequence goes on from NC_083233.1 coordinate 48,205,928, forward strand.
TTGCCTCCCCCTTGGGGTGCCCTTCCTTTTGTTTCTAAAATGCTGAGGTTGAGCTTGGGGGTGGGACAGGCTCTGTTCTCTGAAGGCAGCTCTGTCACAGATGCTGGCCCAGGGAGGGCAGATGGGGGATAGCTGAGGCCCGGAAGATGCTGGCCTGTGGATTCCTTCAATGCCATAGAACATTCCTTCCTTCTCTCCTAGCTGGAGCTCCCAAAAGCCTCAAACTGGGCCTGAGAGAGGAAACCCACGGAGGTTCTGGGTAACAACACAGTATCTTAATTATAACAAAGACAATGTAGAGTAATAACTTTTTGAGTGTCTACAGTTCCCCTTTGAGAAATATGTGGATAGTTTCCCTTGTTTCTACGTCTTCCCTGCTAGCTGATCCTGGTCTTGCTTTGGCTGTGGCATGGATGGAAATAGAGAATGATATTTGTAAGATCAGTTCTGTTCAAGACTTCTGGCTCCTTGGATTGTTAAATACAGCATAAGATACATTATCTATCTACCTCCCTGCACTGCATCCATCCCTTCCTTTCGCCTCAAAGGGCAAAGGATTCATACTCCAGTGGGAGGCTTCCCTTCCCTCTCTTTAGTTCTCCATCTCTCCTCCACCCTGTTTAGCCTTCTTTCTCAAGCCCTGCCTACTAGGCTGTCCCTGGGCCTTCTGTCTTTCTCTCTGCTCTTCCTTATCTCCCTCTTGTTCCCTTGTCTGCAGCCTTATCTTCCTTGTTCTTCCTTGTCTGCAGCCTTGTCTCTTCTCCCTCCTCACTGCATCTCTGCTCTTTCTGTCACCCTCCCTCTGCCTCACAAGTGGCTGAATCAGCAGGCAAAGCAATTTTCACTCTCTTATCATGCCTCCTGCACTAACTACAGCCAGAGGGTCACTTTGGGCTCCATGACAGGGCCATGATCATTAAAGTGACTGAAAGGAAGGGAAGGGAATTCCAGAAAGGGGAGGCCAGGTGACACTCTTCTTCTTCCAGCGAGCGTAGCAATTGTCACGCAGCAGCTTGCGTGCATAAAATGACTTCTACACATGGGCCTCAGCCTGAGAGGAGAAGAACTTGAGTCTTCAGAGAGATCTGGGAAATCAGCAAACACTGAGGGTACAATCACATGAGCTGTTTGATAGCCACTCCTCCCCACCAGGTCAAACGAGTGCAATCAAATGCACACATCTGGCTCCCATGCCCCACATGTTCTCTACCTCACACTAAAATGACTCTTGTGTGGATTAAATAGCCACTGGCAAATTCCAGTGGCTACTTCAGCAAGGCATTTCCATGCTGGGTTTCCTGGCATCTAATTGCCCAGGTGTGCCACAGAAATGCATGATGTGCACTTCATCATTTCGATGTGCATTCTGATGTGCACTTCAGTGCCCCTATAGAGTGCACTTGTCTGCTTCTGTACACAAACAGTCAAGGGTCTGTGGTTGTGGCATGTTTGCAATGCAACCATGGGCCCACGGCACTATGATTCCAGCTTAGGGGACACTGTCTGATTAACAGAAACCACCCCAAACTCAAGTAGCTTATTTAAAGCTGATATACTACTGTGGCAACCTGCCTGTCTGACCGCACCCTGAATCTCACCAACGTGTGAGTGACCCAGAAGAAATACTACCCGTATTCCATCCACCAGAAAAGCTAAGAATTTTTACTATGTCCAAATTTAATGCTATTCATTGCCATGTTTGTCATCATTATTAAAAAAAATCTTTAGCAGTACAAATCTGGATGAATATGCAGATTCATGGGCTACAGAAAAACACATAGCATAAGAATGGAATACCAAACAAACATTTGTCATAAATATGACAACAGAAAAAGTGAAATCTTTTAGCAAAGTCTCCCGATGCAGAACAAGTTGAAGTAAATTGGAGCTCTTGGGAATTATGAATAAATATTTCAGCATCCAAAGACAAACAAGATCCTAAATAAGAATTCTATCCAAGTTTAAAGTAGAAATGCCAGTAAGATATTCATCAATTTTCATTTCAAATAGTGTCAACTACTCTTCTCCTTAAAGCAACCACATATCACTGCTCTAGATGATGAAGGTGCAATCCTGTTTTTGACCAACTGGGTATTGTCATGAATGGGAAATCCAATGCTGATCCAAAGGGAAAGGCAGAAGGAACAACCTTGGAAGGGTAGGGTGGCTACAGGAAGCGGCGGGGGAGAGAGATGGTGGGAAGGAGAGACATAAGGGTGGGCAGCCAGCTCTGGACATCAACAATTCTGGTCCCTGGGTCAGGACTGAAGGCAGAAGGTCAGGGAGCACCCAAGGGCACCTACAGCCTGTAACTTAAAAACAAACAACAACAAGGGAGAGAAAGGACTAATCTGGCCTTGAACCCAAAGCAACCACCATAAACCACCAGGATATTTTCCTCTTTACTGGCTGGCAGCCCTGGATTTAGGGCACTATTACAAGAAAACCAGAGGGCTTGCAGCCTGAGCTTCTAATACACTGTTCCAAATTCCAATTCACAATGTTCTTCAGAGCAGGAATAAGATGTGCTAGCTTCAGATGTGCATCTCACTACAGTATGCGTCCATAGAGATGCATTTTACTGTTGTGGGTTCTCTACCTTGGGAGTGCTGCAAATTAAGAGGATGTCAGTTCACTTGTATTGCTTCCTTGCATTGTCCAGAGAGTCCAAATAGCATGGAAGTGGTTATGGGGGGAACATGGAAGGTGAGAGAATGGGAGTCAATGGGATGATAGGAGGGGATGTGCCCATTCACTATTCCTTGTAATGTCACAGAGAATGCCTACTCCAAAATGTCACCCATTTCCTATTGTGCAGAGTAACTTCCTTTTCAAGTCTTCTGCTTGGGCCTTTTCTTTGCTGCTGGAAAAGATGCTAGTGTTCAGCAGGGAGGAGTCTGGGATGGATGCTCCATTTCAGCCTTGAGCCAAGAACCCACTGGATCTAGGTCAGAGAGATCCTTGCTAATTGCTTCTTTCTAGCTGCTGCCAGCAGCCATCCAGGGCAGCTTATTAAGAAGATGGATGAGTTCAACATGCAAGCAAGTCCTTCTCTAAGAAATCCCAACCGCTTTTCCTCACAGCATTGGCAAGGTGAATGTCTGACACCTATAAGAAGGAGGCTGTTTGCAAGTGCCAATGGGAGAGAATTTAGGTCTCTGATTAGAGGCAGAGAGGAGCAGGACACTAGTTGGGAAGATACTTGCCCCTGCCTCTGGCCTCATCCAGTTGGTTACCTCTCATACATCAGGAAATCCCAAATGTTTCACTCCTCAACATTCCCTAAGGGAGAAAAAGAACACTGAGGTTTAAAATTGCAGGAGGAGGTAAATCCACAGAAGGACAGTGAAGAACCCCCTGGATAAACAGGTTTAAACCAGATTAATAATGAGAAATTGGTTGAGATTAAGAATGAAGGCAGAGTAGATGAAACAGGATGATGGAAGGAGGTAGAGGGAGCTGAAGAAGAGAGTGGCTGGACTGGCAAAATAAAAAGTGTCACCCAATAAAGTTGTCAAAAGGCAAAATAAAACCACTAAAGAGGAACTGTTGAGGAGGAAAACAGAAAAATAGCCAGTGCCACAGATTCCTAAGTGGAGACAGTTGCTAGACAATCCAGTGAGACACTAAATGGTTACTGTAGTTCTTTTCTCTGACCCATCACCTCTAGACTGGTCACCAGGCTGCAAGACATGGTATCAGAAGGACTTTGTATATCAGAAGGGCTTTATAACACTGTCTAGTTCTTCAAATGATTATAATTTTTTAAACCTACAAAGTAAATTATTTAAACTGCAGCTGGTATTACCCATTTTTTACTTTCCACTTAGCATACCCCTCTAAAAACATTCCCTGTGTCTCTACATTTTGCTAGTCTGCCAGCACTGGCAGGTCATAATATTTCTCATCATATTTCATCTGCTGATTTCTATAGATCATATTAGTACTAAAGGCAGAAGAGCAGGTTAGCCAATTTCTTTTTGGTTAATTGGCAACCCATGTGGAGATTCAGCATCTCCATGGAAAAGCATTATTCTATTCAATTTCTACCACAATAGAGTCTGCAACTCTTGTATCTTTTAAAATCTAGAGACTAGGCAGAAATTCAACAGATGAAGTGTTTCCTACCCTGTAACTCCTTTTGTTAACTTTGTGCCTATTGTGAGGCTTAGTATGAATGCTGATGGGGAAAAAGCTCTCCTTAGATAAGCTTCTTATTCAAAACACTGCAACGAAAGGCAGACTTTAGCTTTGCCTGCTTTGAGTTTTGACACAAATTCTCATTTTATTTCTACTGCTTTTGCCCTAACATATTACATTCTTAGAGATGGCACATGATGGCATACATTACATTGGAGCAAGTGAATAAGTTTAAGAGAGTACAGAGAATGTTGGTAACTGATGGAAACAAATGGGCTCTATCTTCCAAAGCCTCTAAAGTGTTCTGGGGTTGGAGCTTGGGCATCCGGAACCTCCACTAATTCTCCTTGAACCAGGCAGCAGCATCTTCTGCAACAATCTTTATCTTCTTCCTTTAAAAAACCCCCAAAATCTTAAAAATCCACATTTTGCAAAAACCCAACTGATAATAATTTTAGCATAAAATATGCTATCCAGAGCATCTAAGCTGGAGTTTGGTATCAAAGAACCTAGGCTTCCTGAAACAAACAAAGGCAAGAGTTTGCAGAGCAGATGTGCAAATTAATTAAAAGACAATCTAATTACATCTATTGGACACCAAGGAGCGCCTATGTCTTTTTGGCTGCTTGTACTTTCTCAGCTGCTTTAGCATATAATCCTGTCCTGCAGTTTACCAAACCATCCAGATCAGCACATCTCCAGCACCCTCCAGAACCCCTGTGATCCATTTTACGTAGCCCCACAAGAGCGCTAGACATAGGCTGCCAGTGCCATCCATAACCAACATAATGCTAGGGCAGCCTTTGATAAGGCTATTGTAAAGGAAATGGATCATGTAATGTAGTCCAATCACATCCAGAGGTAAGTGCTAGTCTACACATTGCATAGAATGAGCTGACTGACTGTTTAGGTAGCCTCCCCCTTCCATCTGCTGTGTGGGGCTAAAAGTGTTCAGTTCCATGTAATGCCTTTTACTAAAAAACACAAAACAGTGTGCAGGCTTTTGGGTTCTCCAGAACTCTTCATCAGACTGCTAACTGCTATTTAATGGTGGCAGTCAATCTGTACTTTCCATTCAATCCATGAACATTTTCTTAAAATTGCTACTTACCTGGCCTTCACATGTGTCACTGTCTACATACTAGACCACTCAGATGCACAGGGCATGCTGCAGTGCAAGCTGACTAATATGCTGTCCCTTTAATAGCTTAACCTGTGGAAGTCCATGGCATGGAGGTAAACAGCAATACCTGGTAAATTACACCCCATTAAGACACTATGAAAAGGACAGGCCATTTATCTCCAGGCCAGTTGGCAACCCTAAGTGCAAATCAAGCCTTCATGCTTTGCAGACACTGATGCATAAACTAGTAGCAATATTTCTGCTTCAGGTTAAAAACTATATCAGGATTTAATAATGACATTATTAATGTTCATTTCTCTGCAAAGTGATAATTGCCCTTTGCCAGTGAAATGAAGATTCACATTGCTCTGCCACATTATGTTCTTGCATTGATGTTATCTGAAAGCAATTCAGTAAGCAACATCTTGGAGCTTGCAATGTTGGTGTCCAGAATCCAGGAAGCTGACAGACTGAACATGTTGCATGTTGCCTCTGGCTTGTTTGTTTGCAGATCAAACTAATGTTAAAGGGATAGCTAGAGGGATCCAGTCCTTGTGTAGAAAGATGAACCAGAATTATCTGTCTAGCACATTTGAATCCTAGCCTTCCTCCAAGAAGTGCAAGGCAGCATACACAACTCCTTTCCCCTTCCTTCTGTTGCTCTCTCATATTTCTGATTTGCCTGACTCGATTTCTAGATCAGGAAACGCTGGCAGTCAAAAGGACTGATCTGTCAGTCAGCATAAACTGGCAGATTGCATAAAATGTCACTTTCTGCTAGGGAGACTGCCAGCCTCATCACTCAGGCTTTGTGTTCTAGACATCCAATCAAAACATGACCAAGCCCCCAATCTTGGGGAGGAAATTACATTTAATGTGATCTGCTAGGCTGACACACTCACAAATCCTCAACTCAGTCACAAAGGGGCTCTTTATATACCCTCCAGTAGGCCTGGTCCTCTCTGAGGTGATAAATTTAGGGTGCTGGAAAAAAGAATTTTTTTTTTTAAATGGGAAAATTCCCTTGAAAATACAAAAGCCAGCAGCTAGTCACATTCCTCTCTAACACCAGAAAAGACATACAGATCCCTGCAACCTCATTCTCCTGGAAGAAAAAAAGGCACAATGGATAACTGATTCTGCTAGAAGATGCCCTCCCCAGCTCACATACACACTGTTTTAGAAGGGAATGTTTTCCAACAAAACAAAATTTCAAAGTAATTCTCTTTGTAAAAGACAGAGACCGAATGGTGACCAGTTCTCAGGGCTATTATCTGGTCATTAAGAAGCACATGGATGACAGAAAGCAAAGTCACTTTCCATTCACCTTTGGGCATGGCTGCATTTTTGGCCTGCACTACAAGCCCCTAAGAAGCAGACAAGGGTTGCAGTCATTTGGCTGCTGGACTGGGTGGCCCAGTTCATACCCCTCAGTTGTGGCTTAATAGCAGGAGGCACCATGACTTCTGTTCTGTTAGAACATGCAGTTAAACACTGTAAGAACTTCGCTGCTCACCTTTACCTTAAGCTCTACTGAACAAGCAGGTCTTACTTCCCTCTAAATATGCATAGGATCAAGCTGCTTGCGACTGATCTTGGGCTGCACAGGAAGGCCAACTTTAGGCTGGTTCTGAGTGGAAGTCCATTCTTCACCTCCACCCCCTCCAGGCCTGCGGTGTCCAGACTGAACCAGCTCCTGCCTTTCTCTGGCCTGCTTTAGCACATAGAGACTGCCACCTACTGGTCGTATGCATCACTTGCAGGCCTTTGGCATGGAATCCCCTGGCTGTTGTCAGGCAACAGATGGCAGTGCCTCCGGGCAACAGGATCTAGAAAGAGCGTTGTTCTTCCATCACTAACACCTAGCAATGTGAGGCAATAAAGATTAATGGCTTCAAGTGGTTGGGGGCACATCATTTTGTCTTTTTACATTAATTAAACAAGTTAAGACGGGCCCTGCCTCACAGTTTGTCTCCCCAGAAATAAGCACTGAAATGCTGGCTAGGATGGCCAACATGCCTGTGTGGAAATAGGCAGCTGAAGCTCTTCATGGCACAGTAGTCAATAGCACCCCCTGGGAAACAACATGATCTCTGTTAAAGGAACAGGACTTTCCCCCTGCCCAGGCAGTTGGCAACCCTAGTACTGGCTGCGGTCTCACGTCGATCCATTTGGGTGTAGCAGTTCAGGAGGCAAATAGCCTTTCCTCCAAGGAAATGAGAAAGAGAATAAGAATATTCCTATTCCCCTCTTCCTTGCTGCAGGCAACACTTCTGACTCACTCATTGCCGGGTCAAAGGGAAGAGATACATGAAGCAAATGTGAAATCCTGGGTCTCCAGTTGCCCTGGAATCAGTCCCCACCCCAGATAGGGCTATTGACTGCCCGAAGAAATAATACACTGTCCCTTAATAGAGGTTTAATGGGATGTGATTTGACAGACAATATTATTTACCTCCATGTCATCATGGAACACCTCAGTTGGCCATTTCTACCCATCATGCTTCTGTTAAAGGGACAAGATTTCTTTTCCAGGCCCAATATCCCCCTCCCGTTTCTTAACTTGTGTGGACTGAATGCTGACTCCAAGCCCCTCCTTTCCCCAACAATAACCTATTTTACCCCATGGAGTTAATTCTCCAAAGTTCTGCCTGTACATCCACATCAGTTAGAGATAGGGGAAGAAGAGCTTCCCCTTTGAATTCCTTCCAGGGTTCAGTCTTCGGAAATAATTGCAACCCTGTACAAATCATGAAGGATTTCAAGGATAATCCAAGGAGCATGTAAAGCCTTTTGGAGGATTCTCAAGGGAATCCTTCCTGTTTGCTTTCTCTTCTGCTTTTGAACTAATTGTGCTTTTTTAAAAATAAAAAACAACCTCCCTTCTGCGGATGAGATGACCTCAGAATACCAAGACATGACAAGCAGCCTCTTGGAGGTTCTCCCTCCCCTCTTCAATCCAATAGAAGCTTTTCCCTCTTCCTTTCTCTGGGTCTGATGAATTGTTGAACCATAGCTAACATGCGGGGTAGCTTGGAATGTCCTACTGTCCCAGAGAACTGTCTCATAGAAACCACAGGCTGCTGCTAGCCTTGCACTCCAGTCTGGGACTGGTCAGGTCAGGCATCAGGGAACACAAGCAGAGTCAAGGCAGGCCTTTTGCTATGCTTCCCATCCCCATCCCCAGCTCCTCTCCCCTTTCATCTATCATTTCCTTGGTTGCATTTGTGCCTTCCTGTTCCTGCTGGGGAAGAGGACACTACCGACAGCAAGGCTTGGGTGGGGTGGGGGGGTGGGCTACAGGCCTATTGGCAGAGAACTAGATGCTGGGCGGGAAGTCACAGGCAGGACAAAGAGAGGTGTGGCAGCTCGCAAACCTTTGCTAACTGGGTGGGACCTCCCTCTTTGGTCTATTGTTTTCTTTGTGGCTCTTTTCTCACAGATCCAAGACTTGTGTGGGAGCGATTGTTGCCTGCATAAAGGGGCTGTGTTTGCCCATGCAGGCACCGCTCTGCCAGCCTGCTCATTGCTGTGCAAGGCCTATTAAGATACCTTGAGTATAAAGGAGGCTATAGATGGCCCCGAGTCTATCTCAAAGCAGCATGGCAGCACCTGGTGGTTTCTGAGGAAGGTAAAGTATTAGCACCCACTCTCTCCACTGCGGAGTCCTTTATGCCCAAGGTATCTTTCCTCAGGGAAAGTAGGTCAGCTTCACGTGAACAGTTGGCTTTACTGGGGGTGTAGAAGTGTAGATTAGGGCCACTCCACTTTCCAGATGGAGATGGCCCTAGTTGCCCTCCTCACAGACAATCTCCACAAACAGTTGGATCGAAGTGGGTCAGTGTTGCTGTTACTACTTGATCTTACAGCAGTGTTTGACACAGTCAGTCATGATCTTTTGATCCACCACCTCACTGACATAGGAATTCATGGGGTAGTCTTGAAGTGGCTCACCTCATTTCTCCAAGGTCGGGACGGACGGTAGAATTGGGAAAGAGGGTGTCAACTAGGCACCCACTAGTATATGGGGTTCCTCAGGGGGTGGTCCCCTCTCCAATGTTGTTTAACATCTGTATGCACCCCCCCTCACCCCATTGGTGTGGAGTTTCACTCTGGGGTGTCACTAGTATGCTGACGACACCCAGTTATATCTGTTGATGAGTGGGCAGGCAGATGCTACCCCAGAAATCTGGCTTAGAGGCCGGAGGCTGTGGAGGAATGGTTGAAATAGAACTGGCTGAGATTGAATCCTATTAAGATGGAAGTTCTGTGGCTAGGTGAGAGGGGACTCAGGTTTGGGATGCTGACTCCCAGCTCTTGACAGTGTGCCCTTAACTCTGGCACCAACTGTCATGAGTTTGGGTGTGATTCTAAATAGCTCCTTATCAGTTGAGGCCCAGATCAGAAATGTTGTCAGACTGGCGTTTTTGCAGCTACACCAATTCCTGCCCTGACCTGGCCACAGTAACCCATGCAATGGTCACCTCCAGATTAGACTACTGTAACTTGCTGTATGTAAGGCTATTCTTGAGACTGACCTGGAAACTGGGATCCCACAAAGGGCACACATACAACCTGTGCTCGTGAGCTGCACTGCTTCCAAGTGGAGTACTGGTCCAGGTTCAAGGTTTGGACATTAACCTTTAAAGCCCTAAATGGTCTGAGATCCACATATACCCCTGGCTCTCTGCCAAATAACATCTGGGCTCTGCAGAATCTAATGCAATTCTGCAGGGCCTGAAAGGCGGAGATGCTCCACTAGGCATTTTGTGGAGGACAGTGATGGTCTCCATCTATCTGGCACTCCTGTCTTCCTACCTCCTCCCCCCTGCCTGCGGGGCAGTGGCATGATCAGTAGTTTTAGCATCCTCTAATTAGGTTGCGTATTGCATTTTGTATTTTACTGGATTTTTATTGTTTTTAGGGCTAATTAATATATGAATATTTTTATTGGTGTAAAACAAGGCTCAGGGCAGTTTAAAAATCCAATTTAATAAGATAATAATAAAATAATTTACAGCTCCAAAAGGGCAGCACTCAGATCTGGCAGGAATTCGCTGCTGTTCTTTCTCAGGGCTGTTCCAATTAGGAGGGGAGAGGCAGAGGCTCCTGGGAAGAGGCAGCCCTTCTTTTTGCAAACCATGCAAGGAAAACGCCTCACAAATAATGGCCTGAAAACCAGGCAAGCTCCCCCTTCTCCTGGAAAGAAGTCCAGGAACAGAAGTCCGGAACACATTGATGGAACTGCAGAGATGGTGTAGGATGACTTTGGAAACCAGGGCTTGGAACTGACTCCTGCTCTGCCTGACATTTGCAAACAGAGAGCATCCAAAGGATCGCTCCAAAACTTAGAAATGCTGCTAAAAGCAAAACAGGGCAGGGGGGGGGGGAGGGTTGCACAGATACACTTAGGAAGGGAGGCTTCCTCTGGACAGAGGGCTCCATTTAAGATTGCCAGCTCCAAGCTGGGAAATTCCTGGAGATCTAGTGATGGAGCCTGGGGTCTGGGGACAGTCCACTTTACTAAGCTGCCATTTTCTCTAGAGCAACTGGTCTCTGTCATCTGGAGATCATTTGTCCAGGTCCCACCCGCTTGGAACTTTAGTCTCATTATTCCTTCTTCCCCTGTCTTAAATGTCTCTATAGACATACAATAGCCTCTTCCCAGTATCCATACTGCTAAAGGGCGTACCTACCCTTTATACACCTTCTTTGGAGGCCCTAAAGGAAGAGCTCTGTGGGCAGCTTTTACATTTCTGGTTCAGTTTCGGGGTGCATTTTCTCTGTGTGGCTGCCTCAGTGTGCTTAGAGCTATGAGGCCAGGGAAAGAAGGAAGGTGCTTGTATTGACATCTTGGGCAGTTTTGGCTGAAAAAGAGCACAGGAGGGCATTGGAAGACCTTAAAGCTCTTTGTTATTGTTGTTGCTTAAAGCAATCAGGACTGTGAATGCAAAGTGAGACTGGCCAGAGAATGCAGACTCTGTTTGACTTGCATGCTCTCTGGCTTTGTAGTAGACATCTAGAAATGTAGAGTATTAGAAAGCCCCAAGAATACTGTTTATTTTGCATACATGAAAACATCCTAAAGATCCAAACATTTTGCCTTTGCCGCTGGGATGCAAGGAACTTGGTAGAACCCTCACTTGGGGGTTCCTTCTCTGTAGTTCAAGTTTCCTGCAAATGCTCTTCTTTCTGTATCAGAGTCGTGCTGATTGTTTCTGGATGGGCAGGGTACTGTTTTAGTACCAGCACACACGCAGGCCACTTTGTATGATGGCTGTGAAGACTAGTCCCTCACTACCCACAGCAAACATAGCCAATCTATATGTGGCAGCAGCATCCTTGTTCCCCATTAATCATCTTCACTCCACAGAGCAAATTATTCTAGCATCACTCCTGGCTGAACCTCACAAACAAACAAGTCCTCTTGAAGCAGCCTGGCACTCAGCAAACTGTGGTATGTAACCAGGAGAGACAATCCCCACATTGTTGTGGCTTCTCCCAGGCTGGAAGGACTACACTGCCCTCTAGAGGGCTTCAAGAACCTTCTGTAGCAAGTTTTGATTGGGACTTGGAGAGGGAAAGGTAGCATTTGTGTTGTGCTGGTCAAGGCAACACAACATATGGGCCTTCAGCACAGAGTTATAAGAACCTCAGCACAGGGACAGTTTATAGGAATTTGGCCTTGGTGGGGGTTAGTAATTTAGATGAAATGCTTAGCCCAAGAGAAGCATATCTGTGTTTGTGAATATATAAAGGAGGAGGCCTATTTGGGTTAAAGGTTCAGGGTACGGATGACTCTGAAGTGGCAAGTCAGGTATTGGTGCCAACTCTCACTGATGATGTTCCCCTAAGAATCTCTGATGGATTTCTGAATGGAGTTTAATAATTCCAAACCTGCCTCAGTTTAGCTCAATTTGTAGATGGGTTAAAAAAAAGTATTCCCCAGCCCTGCACTTTTCTACATCCAAAAATTTTTCTATATTTTTGAGTCTAGGATAAATCTGGTGACTTTTGGGGTTGTGACTTATGGAGATGTCCATGCAGGCAATGGGCAGCAGCCAGATGTATGAATGGGCATGGAGAATGGCTATGAGACTATGAGTGCTTTCACATATGCTGAATAATGCAGTTTCAATCCACTTCAGTAACTGGGTTTTTGCTAGTGGGTTTTGCCATTTCACTTAGTAAAATCCAGATGCAAAATACAATGAAAGCAGATTGAAACGTTACTTAGTGTGTGTGCAAGAACACCATGAATGGCTATGGAACTATAAGGAAATAGACAGGATGGCTCTTTTCTTCTGTTGTAATGATCAATCTGTAGATTGCTTGGCCTGACTGGCACCATTTTAAAAGTGCCAGCAGCACTCTGGGGAAACAGGGATGCCTGCTGGCCTGGGCAGTCAGTTGCCCCATTATCAGTTTGGATCAGCTGTTGCACCACTTCCCCCGTCTGACCCAGGTCCTCAGTCATTTGACTATTTGTCCTGGAGCCCAGGCAGCCTCCCAGGGAAGGATCTAGTTGCATTCATTGCCTTCTTATCCTTCCCACTAGTGTTTTTTTAAAAAAGATGTTACTAGGCATAATTTCCTGGAGGAGGTGCCACAACTGACACTGTGCACTCAGATATTCCTCATACAATTTGAATTTGGTGGATGGTTTTATGCTTTAAAAATTGTTTTTGGGGCCAGAGTATTAGGTTCAAGGGGTCTTGTGCAAACTCTTGCACAACCATTGAGGAATACATGCATATTCGTTATGCAAAAGACTGATTGCACCAAATACTTTTAGGAAGCCCAAAGCCTGCCATGAACTGTGTTTTGCATTTCTGTGAAAGATCCCCATTCACCTTGCAGCTGTCCTTATTTTGGTCATACCCCTGTGTTTTGCAGCAACCAAAGTTTCTTTTGCCAGATGTTGACAGGTTTACCAAGTCCTTTTAATAGAGGCTTAATGGGATGTGATTCACCAAGAGATGTTATTTTCCTGCATGCCATGAAAAGCTCCAGTTGCTCATTTGCATGCAATAATCCCCTATTAAATGGGACACAGCATTTTCTTCCAGGCCTGTTGGCAACCCTAGTTGTTCATAGCACCATCTGTGCTTCTGTAGAGCTTCCAGAGCTTGCGACTTCACCAGCTACTGCTTTACCTCTCTGCACTGAACACTACACTGGTGCTAGAGCTGCCTTCAGTCTTTCTGTCACCTTATCCTGCTCTCCACCACTGCATGCCATCCATCCATTCCTTGACCTCCATCTATTCTAAAGCCCAGTCTCTTCTGTCACCCTTATGCATTAATGGCTTTAACAGCTACTGTGTCACTAAAGTCACACTGTGGCTTGGGGTCTTCCAAGTAGAGGTTGGCTGCAAAGGGGCACTAGTAGATGGCTGGAAACAAACTCTCACTTTCTACTAGCACAGCCTCTGCTCTTGTGACAATAAAACTGCAGATCCACAGTGTCTGTCACGACCTGTCTATACCTGAAGCCTCAACCCCAGCTGCACATATGTGCCAGGTCAGGCCAGGGGCAGGGCACAAGGTGGGCCTGAAGTAGAGCCTCATACAAATAAGCCCTGCTGTCACCTGCAAATTATCCAGTAGCCAATTCCTTCCTGACCTTGAACGCCACTTCAGAAATCATTCTGATCATTTTCCATTCCCCCATTTCCCAAACACAAGGCACTGAATTTGCAGCAAAACCCTCTGCAATTCCTTGCCACCCAGAAGTCTTGAGGAAAAGAAACTGGTAAGCAAAAACGAAGGAGCCCAGCAACACAAGGGACAAACACAAGAGGCAAGTGTCCAGATGAGAGTTAAGAGGGATGGGACAGTGAGAGGAGGAGGAGCAGGAGGAAGGGGGGCTGTCCCTTTAAGGGGGTTGGCTGTCCACCCAAGAGCCCTTTTCTTGGCTGAGGACAGGGCAAGAGAGAGAGAGAGAGAAAGATCCAGGGGGAAACAGAGGGAAGGCACAGAGGCAGCGGCAAAGGATTGTTCTAGTGGAAGAAAGGCAGGAAAATAGCCAGCGGTTGTTTTCCTGACATCTGAAAGCAATGGGTGAGTTTACAAAGCAAAGGAAACTTTGCAAATTGTTTGATGTAATGCTGCTAATGCGAAAGGCATTTCGTTCCACTGAGAAAAATTATGGGTCAAATCCCTGATTAATTCTCTGAATGTTCCATTTATTACCGTTTTGCTCATAGAAATAGGATCTTGGACTAAAAGGACCAAGTTGTTGGACGTGTTTATAAAAGAAAGCCCAAGGAATTGTGGGTCTTTCTGGCAGGCAGGACAGTTTCAGGCTCTCCACTAAATATTCCAAGCTGGTGAAGTTCTCCGGTGTCTGGGGAATACGTGAATTAATTCTGCTCTGGAAACCTTCTCTAGTGCTGGGACATTGAAGTGCTGGCATTCCACAGAAAATAGCTGGTTTGAGGAAATTTTCCTGCTTAAGAATAACCAAGAGTGCAGAATTTTCTTCTTAAACTCTGAACTGAACTGAAATCTAACCAATGACATGAGAAGCTGAAGGGAGAAGTAAGGAGATTTCTGGCTATTTGGTTTCAAGATCTTAGCTAGTTTGTTTCCAATTTAAAATAGTTTTTATTGAACATTATATAGTGAGAAACATGGGGTTGACAGGGAAGAGTCCTTTTTACATATTCTTTTTATCCAAATAGAATCCATACAAAGTACTGCAATATGTCAGTTGCTTAGTCTTGAGCTATTAGTTTGGTTAGATTCAGAACAAACATGCAGACATTATTATTGCTATTGTGTAGACAGCATTACTAATAAGCATTTAGAGTATGCACATAGAAATTTCTTAAGCAGCAACAGCATCCCTCCAGAAGGACTCTTGATGTTTCATCTAATTTATAGTGGCTGTGATGCAGGGGAGAAAGGCAGGTGCATTTGTGTAGAGAAGGAGAAACATTATTCATTATATCCAGTCAGGACTGACATGTCAGTTGAAACATTAGCCAAGTTACCTATTCTAAAAGCCATTGATGACGGGAGCAAGGAGCCCAGGGAGGTGGTGTCCTTTGGGAGATTTCAAGAGGCTGGGCATTCAGCATCTGAGGCAGAAGAACGGGAGACTATGTTTTGGCTAAACATTGACCAGCCATATCCTTCCAACCTGATATTGTGACTCTCCATACTAGACATGCGAGAAAATCCATCAAGTGTCCCACATCTACTCTCCTCCCATTAGTTCTTTTCCTTGTAAGTACTTGATGGGAGACACCAGGGATGGTCTTGCAGAAAACTTCTGTGAAACATTGTTTAGATCAAACACAACCCCATAAAGTGGTGCATTCTGTGTTCATCAATCTGTCTGAACTAGCAGAGAGGAGAACAAGTCCCAAACAAAGATGGTATCAGGTGAAACAAAACCGAGAGAGAGAAAGAGAGGTTTATAGACACAGATTGAAAGAATATTGCCACATCAGCGATGATGCTACCATCTGAGTCACAGCAGCTGTGGCATTCAAGAGATTTGGCTTTCTCCATTTCTTGGATCTGGTACTGGCAATGTGTCAGCACGTGCTTAAAAAGTAGCAAGACACAAGGCAGTGACCAGTTAACAAATTCAGAAGGAGGCATGGCTCATAAAGCTTGATAGTTCAGCAGTGCATGTGAGTAATACCACTACAGAGAGGGCCTCTTTCACAATAACTTTTTGGGATGACAGCACCAGTGCCACTTGCTGAGTTGTTGACCGAAGTGTAGCTCACGGGGAGAGTTTATCTACTAGACCAAGATCCACCCAGTCACCCCCAGTTCACCAGCATATATACACCTTGCTTTTGACCATGACCTTGCAGGCATGCTCTCACCAGGGGGGAGGGGCGGCAACCCTTCCTAGCAACTGGTGCACAGAAAGGGGAGGTCACTTGGGCTTCTCATTCACCTTGTGCTGCAGATGACAGGTGGGACAAGTAACCAAACTTTATTCACATCCAACACAACTTCTGAACAGTAAATTGGAAGTCTTAGTGACATCAGCTCCTTACTGATAGTTAGTCAGCCATCACAACATGCAAGATGAAATTTCTGACCCATCTCAAAGAGATTTGCTCATGCAGTGCTGATGTTGCCTGTGAATGCAAGACAAGCTTCTGGTAGGATGTGAGGGCAGGAACAGCTCCAGATAATAGATTTTGAGTCCTTTCTGGATGATGGGTTGCACCAGCAGCCACTGGCTCCAGGCAAAAGGTTTATTTATTTATTTTTGCTGGTAACTCACCGCTAATTTATGGTGACCCAGTAGGGTTTTCAAGGCAAGAGATGTTCAGAGGTGGTTTGCTATTCTCTGGCTCCATGTCCTCCTGACCCTGGTAGTCCTTGATGGTCTCCTATCCAAATATTAGCAGGCGCCAAACCCAGATTAGCTTCCCAGATCTGAGGAACACAGGCTAGATTGGGCTATCCAGGTCAGGGTAAATAATCCTTTCCCAAATTAGCCAGTTTATGGCTGAAGAGAAAGAATAGGACTCAATCCGCAAACATCTCTTTCAGATCCAAAGATTCAGCAGCATGGGACTCACAATGACTGTATATATTTTTTCCTCGCTCCTCTTTTCCCCTCTCCTCTGCCCAAGAAATCTGAATAAAAAGAGGAAGGAGTACAACCTACTTGAGGAATCGGGTCCTTCAGGGATGGATGTGGAAGTTTAAACAGCCAAGTTACTCCTGCAGCGCTGGCAACCCTGTGCGGGGCACTTGGTGGCCCTTAGTGGCATGGAAGAAAGTAGTGAGCAAGACCAAGCCATCTGACCCTTGCAGCCCTGTCAGAACTATGTTAAGGATGGTTCCTGCAGGCTGAAGAGCCAGCGACTCCTCTGCATCCTCACTAGCTCCTGGACAGGATTCAAACAGGGAAAAACAAATCCTGTCCTGTGTGATGCAACCAGAATTTCCAGAGAAGGGAGCATACAGCCTCCCATACCCAGTGCTCTGCCTCTTGGCTTGCCTGTCTTTCCAGTCCTGTGACATTAATTTTTCCAAAGTCTCCCCCCAGCCTCCACTCAATAACTGGAGCAAAAACTGAGGTAGAATTCTTGTGATTTCTGCTGTCTCCCTTCTTGCAAAGAGAGGCAATCTTTTTGTGGGTCTCAGAAATCTAGCTGGTTCTGAAGAGCTAGCTGGCAAACAGTTCAAAGCAATGCTAATCATGCAGAGCATTAATAGGGCATTTGGTGGGGGTGGGAATTCAAAGAAAGTATTGCTGTTTTTTTAACAGCCTCCCCTCCCAGCTTCTCTAATGAAATTCTCCTTGATTTCCAAGCCTTCATTCACCTCTTGTTTCCCACTGGTCCAAAGCTCTGTCTGAGTCTGAAAATGATAAGCGTTTCCTTGGTTACGAGACATGGAGCTTCTCTCTGAGAGGATGCTCAGATTCTGGGGGTTTGGAAGAACCTGCAGCATGAGCAGGGTGTGCATAAGATGGAGTGGGGGGCTAAAATAATAATAATAATAAAAATATTTAATTTGTATCCCACCCTTCCTGCTGAAGCAGGCTCAGGGAAGACTTAAACCTCCTCTGGTACAGGCAGACCGCTTAGGATACCATGTTGGAAGGCATCTCTTGTCCACTATTTAAAAATATCTTTTACAATTATTGCATTAAGCCATAACTAGGGGGGGGGATTACTCAGCTTTGCAGCCCTAAGATGAGCATCAGTGTCCAAGATTTCTACCTTCCGCTGCTCTACAGAGAGATGGTGCAGACATATCATTGGGTGAAAGATGTAGTAGGAGCTGAGACTTCTCTCCACCCTGTCCTCCCAGTTGACTATGGAATTATTTAATATTGGCCAGGTAGAGACAGGCATCCTACTACACCAAGCCATCTTATCATCCCATCCAAAGTCCTGGGATGATAGGACAGCCTGGCATAGTAGGCTTCCTGTCAGCTTGAAGCCTTCAGCAAACCATCCAGGACCCTTAAAATTCCTGGAGACTAAGTCATTGTCCAAGAAATCTTCTTTAGGTCTCAGGGTCTAATAACTTGATTTAGGATCCACCCAGTCTTGAGCTAGGAGTCATTCACAGTCCTGGTGAGGATTCTGAAGCACTCCTCTCTTTGAAGCGTTCCTAGTTTGAACTTGCCTTTAAAGCTATCCTTTGTTATACTTGCAAAGCATAGATGCAGCTTTCTTCTCACCTGGAGGGAGTGGGGTCCTCTTTCCCACTAATAGAGAATGTTGTTATGCCCTGAAGTGAGTTGCAGGCTCTGGTCATCCCAGTCCCCAGAAGCTTGACATGGAAAGTTAGCAGTGGCCCCAAATGATGTCTTGAAGCAGCTAGAGACATGGAGGTTTGGGCTCAGGTCTTTTCATGGACTTCATTAAACTGCTCCTTCTGTGACTGACAACACTTTTTCTGAGTTCTCCCATCCTTTCTGGTCAATACCAGTTTGCAGGACTTTTTTTAAATAGGAAAAAACCCAGCATGAACTAATTTGCATATTAGGCCACACCCCCTGACATCACCATTGTTTCACACAGAGGAAAAGCCCAGCATGAACTAATATGCATATAAGGCCACACCTCTGACATCACCATTGTTTCACACGGGGGGGGGGGAGCCCAGCATGAACACATTTGCATATTAGGCCACACACTCCTGACACCAAGTCAGCCAGAACTGCACTCCTGTGCATTCCTGCTAAAAAAAAAAAAGCCCTGCCTGTTTGTAAGAAAATGTGTCTCCTTTGAGATCAAGCAGACAATTTTGCCTGCATGGAACTGATATGCACAAATGCCAGCAAATCCTGGCCCTTTGAAAAGCCCTTGTCCTCCACAAGGAGCTTGGTGTTTCTTTTGAGTTGCCCTTTCTTACATGGTTGATAGAGAGATTTCTGTCTCCCCTTTCCAGATGTGGTTTTCAGGAGGCGCAGAGGCTTGGTTTGTGTTTATGGTTGGGATTGCTCCAGGGGACCTCCTTGTGGCTTGTAGAGGTCATTTAGAGGGCATGAAACTGGGTGCCCAGATAGAGTTCTCCTCAGGGAGAAGATGGTGTTTTTGTGTTCTCACAATGTGTCCAATATTGCTGTCATTTCCTGCCAAAGAAGACCTCGATGCGGGGTTTCCCTCTTCAGTCTATTTTTAATTGGGGTAGGCAAAGAGTGTAAATTGTTCCAGGCTTCACAGACAGAATGGGCCTTATAAACCTTAAATGACAGTGCTGTATTTTAATGTTTGAGGTGATCAGATCCTTTTCATTTTGAGCAATGATCAGTGAAAAGGTCAGCCTAAGGTCTCAGGAGTCATTTGGGTTTCTTTTGGGCTTCATTTACTTGATTCCAGTAGGGTTCTGTTCTGATGGTCCAGTATGGCCTGCAAATTTAATCTACATATAATCCCTTTGGTTCTTTACTCCTTTTCCTCTCTTCACCCTTCATATTCCCAGGCCCATCAAGAGCCTGGACGGTTGCCTGGATGGGAGGAGGGGCGACGGAGCCCCTAGCCCAGCCAACAGTAGCCAGGAATATTAATTGACTCAGTTTACGTTCCTCTTAGGCAGTATTGCCAACTATTACCCCCACCCCCAAATCTCACACACTTGAAGTCCAAACCCCAGTAAAAATGAGAGGGTTCAATGTGCAGAAGGAGTTCTATTTTTCTTCTGGTTCCAATAGTATCTGGTTTTGTTTTTGTTTTGTCTTTCAATGTCCAGGACACGAAATCTTTTTTATACTGCCGCATCATATTCATTTGTCTAGTTTAGATTTTTTTTAAAAGATGACATGCATATCTTTTGCTTTCAAATGGAGAAAAAAACAACATTGACATAGTGTACAAAAAAAGGAAGGGGGCTCTGTGACGAACCCTGAGTCTTCCAAAGGGCCCACTCCCTCCCTCCCCCCAAGCCCATCCTGTACCAGCCAGGGTTACTCTCGGCTCCCACACACCTCATCAACGGGAGCACTGTTTCTGTGGGGGGAGCCTGAGCCAGCCGGGCTAGGGTAGGAGGGCCAGGGAGGCAGGGAGCCAGGCTCGGAGGCTCATCCTCTTGTCTCGTGTCCATTGTTCTGCCTCTGAGCACAAGGCTGGGGATTGTGTTCAGACAAGGGACTCTTTCTCTCATCTCCTCCTCCGAATATTCTCCCCCTCCTTCTGAACCCCAGATTCCTGCACTGTGCTTTTGGAGCGTGCGGCTTAGAGTTGCATCCCAGGGCTCTGGCAGCCAGCAAGAAAAGGAGGCGAGGAAGCCAGGAACTTGGGCCAAATGAAAAAGCAAACAAACAAAACACAACAACTTTATCCTTCTGTCTTGTGTGCAATGAACTGCAACATGGTGTCATCTGTGCCAGGGCCCATGGTGTGATCAAAAAGCCATGCTTAATTGGTGAGGGTCCTTGTCTTGTCCAAGTGCAAGATCAGGCCTGCTAAATGTGGAAAGCATGGATTACAAGAGGCATACAAGTACAATAGGCTAGAAATGAAAAGCTTCAGCATTGAACTGGAAATGGGTTGAGCAAACACCTGCCAGGTAGATGCAGTGGCATTCATCAGCTCTCTTAAATGGCTTAAACAGAGCAGTGGATGGCACACTTGTTAAAGATGCGAGGATGCATTACAGAAATGTCATTCTGTAACCAACCTATACCATTCTAAAGGCTTTAGAAGTATTAGTAGTACAACCTGTTTGCCCTGGCAAGATCCTGTTTGGAATTCTGAGCTCAGTTTTGGGCACTAGAATGGATGACAGGGCTTCTGAGACAGTGGCAAGGTGATACAGGCCCCGTGGAGACAGGTTGTGTTTGGAGAAGATGGAGGAACTGAGCATGTTTAGGTTGAAGAAAAGGAAATGAAGGCTTCTCAAGCATTTAAAAGGAAATAAAAAGGATGAGGAAGAATGACTTGTCAAGGCAGTAGATGGCCTTCTTTGCTAGGGAGAGCTGCCCCATTTCCAGATAGGCCATCAAAGAAATTAATTAAAACTCCGGCAGATTCAGCTCCACCAGAAACTTCTATAGCCCTGTTGCAAACCCAAAGGTTGGTGTGCATTTTACAGTCTAAACATTGACTGAAATTACCAAGAGAAGATTGGAGAGGGGGATATTCTTCAGTGAGTGACATTAGTGTTCTTGATGGGGCAGTGCACTGTGTCTCCACACTGGCTACAGACCTGTGACAAAACCATCAAATAAATGGGCTGAAAAGAAAGGATATTCTGCCAACCGCTGCTTAAGTTGTTCAGTTTCCACAACCACCATGCTCCTCTTTTTCAGGCTCTGGTTGTTTGAGGCTTATGGTGAACCAGGTCTTTAAAGCAAAAGAGACAGACAGTTTCATTTGTCAATGCAGACTTTTATAAGGGTCTTGAAAATGGTTTCTAAAGTCAAGCCACAATAGCATTTGTAGTGAAATAATCCAGTGATTTGTCTACCGCAGACAATAAGTTGTATTTAGATTTGTGTAACATTCTCATGAGAAGCAGGGCATTCACTGCTGGGAAGCCCAGGCCGAGAAGCCAACAGGCACCCTGGGAGAGGCTGTGGGGAGTGTGATGAGAACCTAGGAGACAAAGGGGATGAGAGTACCCCAAAGAAACTCTATCTGATGACCTTTGGAAGAAGAAGAAGGAAGAGAGGAATGTATAAGCTGACTTAAGCCAGAAAGAACAGTTGTTCAGGTCAGAGCCTGCAGTGTGGAACGATGATGGGTCTCATGGCACTGATTATAAGAGCCCAGTGAAATTACTCCAAACTGACTGGGCAAAAGTGGGGAAGGGACTGAGGTCACGTGGGGCCACTTTGGCTCCTAGCCGAGAAGAAGGATGACCAAGTAGTTAACTGCAGGCCTTTGACCACCCACTTTGTGCCCATCGCCTCCTTCAAACTACTCCAAAGCCCCAACAGATGCCATACATAGAACGTGGGGGTGGGAGACTTGCCAAACTTCAGCAGGCCTTGTGGTGGCCAGTTCCACGTAGCACTTTGGAGGGGGCTGCTCCTAAATAAGGCTAAGAGAATAGGCCTCCCATTGTTCTCTGTTTGTCTCCTCTTGCCCCTGGTCCAGCCCTCCCCAGAGCAGAGTGAATACTGATGAGCTTATCCAAGCTTGGTGAGAAAGAACAAGCCCCCTCTTGTCCTTTGTGCCACCAAGAGATCAGTACAAGCGGTGACCTTGGCCCTTGGTCCCATCAGTTTCTGATGGGCTCATTTTTCAAGGAATGAGAAAAACACTTTGGAGACAGGGAAGGAGGGAGGGAGAGAGACCAACCATGGGAGGGAAGAACTGCCATATGGCTTGGACTGGACTCCAGTGCCTCTCAGAGGCTTGAGAGATAGGGGGGAGAGGGACACAGATCCTCAGGGACCCAGGGGGATTCCTGCCCCCAGAGCTAGTGGGAGGAGGGAGTGTGGGTTTTCTGCACTATGTTAAGCATTCTTAGGTTTGCTGTTGTATTTTTTATAATATAGATAATGTTAGTGATGTGCCTGAGCCAAAACCCCAGAGCCAAACACCTCCACAAACCACGGGTCCTCAGAATCCAAACCTGGATCCAGTTCCACAACCGAGTTTTCCAGGTAGCCCTTATCTCCATCTGAACCCTTGAAAACCCAGAGCCAAAAGCTCTTCCCCACACTGTAGGTTATGAACAGAGCAGGACAGCTGTGTCTCTTCATCTGCCCTGCCCCTTTCCTCTTACAAAATGTGCTCTCTTTGGAGGGAGCTCAGCCCTTTCTTGCTGAGGGCTCAGGCAGGTTTGATTTCCCATGTCTTTACATGCAAGTGCCCCCTTGTGGAGAGCACCTGTTAGGCAGAGCGTGACCTCTGTAGGTCTCATCCAGCAGTCCAGTTGAAATCCCAGAGGGCAGGACTGAGCTGCTATGTTTGGACTCCTTGTCAAGTTATGGGGATGGCATTGCTTAGCTTGGCTTATTGCTGCTGCCAGCCAAGATTAATTCTTCCACATTTCTGCTTCCCTCCCCCAAAGTCCACAAATGGGCATATCCCTGTCCTTAAATGCAACAAGGACAGAGTGTGATACCAGCCCGGCTGGATACAAGATGGGTTAAAAAAAAGAAGTTTGGAGAGCCACAGAGCTGATTCTTGCAAGGAGATTTCAGATGTCTGCTCTGATGACTTCAGCACATTCTCATGCAGCAGCACTAAGCTCTGCCTTTGGATTGAGCTTCTCTTGGGGTGATATCCAGCTTCTCTAAAATCAAAGCAACATTGTTGAAGTGCCAGAAAAATATCTTATATTTGCCTTATTGATGGGAAGGTCCAAAGGGAACAGTCCCCATTTGTCCATGCAAACAATATAAAAAGGTAAAGGTAGTCCCCTGTGCAAGCACCGAGTCGTTACCGACCCATGGGTTGCATCACATCATTTTTTTTGGCAGGATTTTTACCCATGTATAAAAAGGGCTTCTGAATGACTAGCCAGCTGGATCCTTTTTTTCCTGCATCCTCTGTGCCAGCCTTTTCCTCATCCAGGTACATTTGCATAGCCTGGTTCAACTTTCACTGTCTTCTTCAACTTTCTCTACTTCTTTAAACTTTGGTGCCAAAAAGGAGACACCAAATCGTCTGGGTGTTGCCTGCAAAGGCTCTGTGAGTTAGACCCAGCTGCAAGAGCTCTGGAAAGCAATTCCAGGTCTAAATTCCTTTTGGAAGCCAGCCTAACTGGTCCTGGTGATCTTGGAGCCTTAAATCATGAGATAGGCTTGAAAACCTTGAGACTTTAAAAGAACCAAAAGACTGCAAAGGTGACATCTCTCTGTGTGAAGGGATAGCAATGTACCTGAACCAAACCTCCAGGGCCAAATACTTCCACCAAACTATGATTAAGAAAGCTTTGAAGGGATCCCCAGCTAGCCCCAAGTGAAGGTTAAGTGAGTGTTCTGCCTTCAAGTGGAAGCAAAGATCATGAATAGAATCTCACCCCATCCACTTCAGTTTCATCTACTCCTTTGCTGAAGGAGCTAGCAGCTTTCCTTTGGAGAGTAAGGCTCCTACTGAGGGTTTTTTTTTAACCTAAGAGATTTGTATTTAGGTCTTCTGAAACACTGGTTCATTATAAGTGGACTAACTAATGCGATGAAACATTTCTCTCTCTCCGCTATGTCTCATTCCTGCATTAATATACTTTCTTTTAACTGCCACCACCACATAGGCTTCCCATCCTCCATACTGTTCTCTTTTTCACCATGAGAATGTACAGGTTCTCTGCTGCTGATGGAATCTCTCTTTTCTCCCCCCAGGTTTATTAGATTGCTGTGCAAGATGTCTTATTGGGGCACCTTTTGCCTCACTGGTTGCCACTGGGTTGTGTTTCTTGGGGGTAGCACTCTTTTGTGGCTGTGGGCATGAAGCACTCACTGGCACAGAGCACCTGATCGAGACCTACTTCTCCAAAAACTATCAGGATTATGAGTTTCTGATTGATGTGTAAGTATCCTCTCCATGGCTGAAGCTCCTATATCCTGTCCCAGCCAATGCTGCTCAATTTTGGACTGAGGAAACAAGAGAAAGTCTTCCTGTTTCCCACCTGAGTTGTAACCACATTTAAGCCTCCCCAATTTAAACTCAACCCAAATTAAATGTCTCAGTAAAACTGTCCCACTTGGAAAACCTGCATGGCCAGCCCCATCTGAAGACCAGGTACTCCATAGTCACTCCAAAATGGCCACAGATGTTTCAGGTGATCATTAGAACACGCACAGGCTTTGCTGAGTCTCCTCATTCGCAGCCTGGGGGATGGTTAGCCCATGGGCTTTTAGCACCCTAGATTCTTTCATTTATAAAAGATAACATATAAATAGAGGAAAAATCAGTTCCATCTAATTTGGTGTCCCTTAAAAGCTGGCATCCTAGTAAACCTCCTGGTTTGCCTATGTGGCCCAGTTGATTCTGCCACACTTACAAGCAGCTGCTGATTCCAGCAAAGGGTCTCTGCCATGTTGACTCATCCCCAGCTCTGAACTCTGAAAAAAGCCATTGCATTAGCTTTTGGGACACAGGCTGAGATTGTTACGCATTCTGTGCTCCTTTGCTGTGTATTTATTGCTTAAGTATGTTATCTATTGGATTCGTGGTAAGTATGGTGGGTTCCTTGAGAAGTTTAATAGGTATGGAGGACTCCTGGCATCTTGTCCTGCTAGGCAGAATGTGACTCAAAGCTCTCCCCTCTCCAAGACCATCATTTTACGCATGTATGAGCCTAGTAGTCTCTTCATCACATGGTGGGCCTCCTTTTGGCAATCCAGGATGTGCTATCCTCCTCCCTTCTCCTTCTCCCATGGTCCAGGAACCTCAAAATCTCCCTAGACCCTTTTGAATGACTGAACCAAGACAAGGCCTTGCTAATACCAGGAGTTTATTTTGCTTTGCTCAGAGCCCAAAGACTATCTCATCACTCCAGTACTGGGATCAGAATAAAACAACTACAAAAAGCTTCCTCCCTTTTATCCCTCTGCAGGATCCATGACTTCCAATATGCCATTTATGGGGTTGCCGCTTTCTTTTTCCTCTTTGGAGCCCTCCTGCTGGCCGAAGGCTTTTACACCACTGGCGCTGTCAGGCAGATCTTTGGCGACTACAAGACCACCATCTGTGGCAGGGGCCTCAGCGCTACGGTAACAGGGGGCCACAAGGGGAGGGGTTCCAGAGGACACCGTCAAGCTCACTCTTTGGAGCTGGTGTGTCACTGTTTGGGAAAATGGCTAGGACATCCTGACAAGGTGATCTTATGCAGAGTTTGCTTATCCTTTGAGCCACTTGATGGGCATGAGACAGCAGTGACTGGTGCGGCAGAGGCACCAGGAACTGAAGGGAGCAGCTGCACTGAACTGACAGCATCTTAGAAAGAAAACTGCACCAGGACTGCTCAACCCTCTTCCTTCCCTTCTCTGTGCTCCTCCAGGGTCAAGTGCATCCCTTGTCATCACTGTGTAGAATCTCCCCAATTCTCACCTTTACTTTTATCCTTTATTGATGCTAATTCATTCATTTGTCTCTGTTTCCCCCCCTTCACTATTTTCTTTCATGTTTTATCTACCAGCCTCCCCACTCTCTCCATTGCTTTAAGGCATCTCAACTTACTTTGTCATTACAGTCTTTTAAGGAAGAGCCCAAATGTTCCCATGGACCTGGATAGTGTTGGGCAATGGTTATTCATTGCAAAAAGTTCCCCCATTTGGTAAAATAGCCTGGATCTAGGGTTATTGAGGGGTCCAGAATTTCATGGAAGTCAATGAAATTTCGGCCTCTAAGTGCAGTTTGGAGGGAAAATGGCTGCCGGCCTTTTCATCAAAGCCACATGATGCACTTGGGCTGCCTATAATAAAATTCCAGCTTCATGGCTTTTCAGCATGTGCAAGTTCAACCAAAAGCAGGTGGGAAAAGGGGATACAGTTCACAACAGATTGGTTGGGCATTTGGCTGCCCACATTCTTAAAATGGGCATTTCTAAGCCACTGGCTCGCCATCATCCACCTTTATGAACATGCACACAGGTGAGGCATGTTCTTTAAAGTCTGGGCTATTAAATTTACAGGTTCTTGAACTCTTCACTGCTGTCCCATTCCCTATCTGTAATCACTGCACACACAAAAAGCAATTGTGATAGCTCCATTTATGGTTGTGCCAGGAAGTGGGACTAGACTTCATGTGCATCTGATCAACAGAGAGCAAATGCAAGCCTTTACAAATAAAGAGAGGCATCTTGGCATCTCTGCATTGTTGCTGCTCATTCGAAGGCCAGCTCAACTTTGCAACAGATATTCAAAGCTACCTGTCCTTCAGAGAGTGGAGTGGCTTCAGAAATACCCATTTTAATTAAGACCTCCCAGCTTACAAACCAAGATTGGTTCAGATCAGGGGAGCTGAGCAGAACAAGTGCTGTTTTCTCTCAAGACCAATTTCATCATTGCACCTCTTGGGTCAGATGTTCAGAGCCAGGAGCACACAATTCATTATCTCATGCACCTAAATCACACATATGCACAAATTTTAGGATACAGATATCACAATGATATAAATTCTGCTGTGCAAGCAAGTCCTGGGAAGCACATTACAGAAGTGCAACCCAGAATTTGTACAGAAAGAACTGCCTCAGATAGACACATATGTAATTGAGTGCTCCTCTCCTTGGTCATCTGACTCATTCAGAAACATTGTTCACACCATTGCGGCTTTTCTGCACAATGAAAATGTCACACTCTCTCACACACAAACATCTTTACTTCTGCACAAAATAGCAACATTGTGTTCACCAGTAATATATAGAATGACAGCTCACATCCTCTTTTAAAAAGGAAACGTTATCACTTCCCAAAAAGAGGCAGCTGGAGGTATGTTGCTTTTAAAAAGAACATGGCTAAGTAAGAACTCCTACATGGGAGATTATATAATGGAGGACTCCGTTTCCAAAGAGATAGATCAAGACAGATAGCCATGTTCATCTGTCTGTAGCAGTAGAAAAGAGTAAGAGTCCAGTAGCACTTTAAAAACTAACAAACTCCTACAAATTTCGTTAGTCTTTACAGTGCTACTGGACTTTTACTCAGTTTCCAAAGAATGAATAGCCCAGGGCTAGACAACAATAAGGGTGTGTGTACTTTCTTATGCTACATGTATTACATAATAGGTTGTGCCCACATCCTGGTTAATGTGGTGCTCTCATGGTCACACACCCCACATTGCAATTGCAAAACCTTTGCCATCTGCACCAGTATGGTTCTTTGCAATTTTATCCAAATACAAATTATTGTGCTTTGATTACTGGATAGTATGTTTATTTATCCCATTACAGATAACGCATCCTCTTCAAGGAAGATGTGCAAACTGCACACAACAAATAAACCTGTGTTCATTCATTTCACAAGGAACCAGTTGTGCAGAAAGACCACAGTTGTTTATATTAGCACAACTGTACATATATATTTGCATGGATGCATGGGCAGAGCTGCTTAGCCCTTCTGCCACCCGATTGGCTAGAGGTGCCCTTTCCCTCTCCAGTAGGAAGAGGTTTTCTCAGGTCATTTCAGTCTGCAGATCTCCAGTCTCATGCCCTTGTCTCTGAAGGCTCCCAGCTGTCCACTAACAGTTCTTGCTGATTTTGACTGTTTCAGTTTGTGGGCATAACCTATGTCTTGGCCATCATATGGCTCCTGGTCCTGGCCTGCTCTGCTGTCCCTGTCTACATCTACTTCAGCACATGGACAACATGCAACTCCATTGCAAATCCAAGCAAGACTTCAGCTAGTATTGGCAACCTATGCACTGATGCCAGGATGTATGGTAAGTGTTGTGCATCTTTGCCTTGCAAATGTTGCATTTTCCACATGGTTGGCACCATGGCTAATATATAACTTCTTTTCTCAATGAGCAAGCCATCCTTGGTGGAAAGAGGGTCTTGAAGGGAAGAGATGAGCTAGTTCTCTTGAGAGGACAGCCAGGGATATTTGTGGGGTGCTGCAGTTCATTTCCTGGAAACCAGCCTGAGAATCTGATCTTACTTTCCTCACACCCAAAAGATGGACTGCCAGTAGTGTTTATAAAAGAAAACATGCTCCCATGGAATAAACTAAAAGTTTTTCTTAGAACTGTTTTCTTGGTCCCTTGAAAACTCTCAGAAATCCTCCTTCCCTACTTCTCCTGGCTGATGGAGTAAGTCACAGGGGACCAGAAAAGCTTCTTAGGAGAAAAAGCAAGCTACTGCGCTGATTCCTTTTTTTTTTTTTTTTGGCAACCAGTACCTCATCTGTCTTCTACTTTCCACATAAACTTGCTTATTGTAAGAAGGTTTGCTCTGTGTTGGGAAGCAACCTGATCTGCTATCAATTTACTCTGGGTGTCTTGTGTCCCACACAGGTGTTCTACCCTGGAATGCATCTCCAGGAAGAGTGTGTGGACAGAGCCTTCTTTCCATCTGCAAGACAGCTGAGGTGAGTTCCTAGCAAAAAAAGAAAAGAAAAAGTACTGAAAAGGAAAAGGTGAAACTCCTCACAATTGAACCTGTGAAGGGGGTATGATAGAGGCCATAGGGCCCCCAGGAATGGCTTCTTTTTTGTATGAATTTTTTACAGAACATTGTTAGGTGAAACAGCCTTATACTGAGGCAGGCCGTCATCAGTCTATCAAACTCAGAATTATCTGACTGGCAGGTGCTGTCCAGGATACTCCAAACACCTTTTAAATGTCAGGGACTTAACTTGAGACCTTTTGCAGATAAAGCAGACACCCCTGAGACCAATGCTCCCTCTAAACTGTGGAGTCTTGTGAGCAAAAATTCTGCTTTGTGAGCTGCTGGCATTAAAGTTGAGAGTGAGCAATTTGGCTGCTGCATAAATTAGTTTTCTTTGGGGCCACCCTTCCTGAGTTAAGACAAAAATGTGTGAGCTAGAGGCTAAAAAACTGTGAGCTAGCTCACACTAACTCATCTTAGAGAGAACATTGCCTGAGACATATTCCAAGCCGCAGGTGAGCCCCTTCTGCTTTAGGTTGCCTTTCAGAGGACTGTCATTTTTTTTCCTGAACACATTTCATTAGTCATTGATTTGGCCATTTGCTATCCCCTAATTCACTCATCATTGAGTAAATGGCAATGTCTTAGCTGCTAGTTGAGAGAAAGTACAGGGGACATTATCACAGCATTCCCAGATGCTCAAGCCTATGGTTACCTATGGAGAAGGAGGAAAACAAGGTTGACTACATGTGATGTAGCTGCAGCTCTCCCCTTCTTGTTTGCCAGCCTAAGGGTGTAGTAGCATGCATTTTGACATCTGACTTAATGGGCTACTGGCTCCTCACAGCTCGCAGTATGCCTGTTCAAAAGCAGTCAGAATTGATATCTGCTGTTGACCTTTCCTTACAGTTCCAGATGACTTTCCATCTGTTCATTGCAGCATTTGTTGGGGCTGCAATCACACTGGTGGCACTGGTAAGTCATTCCTTTAATAGCTGTTCTCTTTATTTTATTTACTTTATTTATAGTCCACCTTTCTCAGTGTGACTCAAGGTGGAGTACATGAAATAAACAGTGCAATCAGACATCACAAGACCGCTAATGAGCAATGCAGTTAAGTTCAGAATGCTGATAGGTCAATTTTAACATCAAATCAGGGGGAATAAATTCTAGTGTGTCAGGCCCTATAAAATGCAGAATCCCTATGCAGTCTTTGCAAATGTGAGTCCCAGAACTGAACTAACCCTTCTTGGCTGGGTGGGTGGCAATGAGAGTCTCCAGTGGAAGCAAGAGCAGGAGTGGGGAGGGAGCCAAGGGGTGTAATCTGAGAAGACTGTGGACAAAAGGGCAGAGCACCTCTAGGGACACGGAAGTTCCACCCATTTTCCAATTATGATGCCCAAAACATAGTCTTTCAATAACAAGAATAGCAGCATTATTTTTCATCCAGAGAATTATACAGAAAGTGCAACTCAGTAACATTTAAAACCAAACCACAAAGAAACACAGTGTTAAAATGAATACTCAATTAACTTAAAACGGGCAATCCCAGTTTTGGCCACTAAAGATAAGTCTGAACAAAGATGTTCAGCATTGCATTGGGAAAAGTCTGGGCTCCAATGGCTTCTAGACATGTCCTTGTCCTGAGAGTCCTTCCTCGCACGCTCTCGGCCATATCACATGGATGACATTGCTGGAGCACAACTGGAGGGCCACAACAGGACACATGGGATGGTCACTATATTACTTTTGGGGGTAGCAGGGTGCTACCCGTCTGATCTCATTTCCTCATTCCTGCTTTCTGCCCCACCAGCTCACTTACATCATTGCAGCCACCTACAACTTTGCAGTCCTCAAGCTCATGGGCCGGGGCACAAAGTTCTAAACGACGAGGGAGTTGATGTCGCATCTACAAGGCGCCCTTCGTCCCCTAACGACAAGGCTTTAACCTGATGCAGTCACGCTACACCAAGCCTCCTCCTCTAACTCTGCCCATTGCCCTCCTCTTCCTCTACGCTATTTGACACTGGGTGTGTGGCAAGGGAGAAGAGACACCCCACTCCAGCAGCAGAGCTCTTTGCACCCCGGTACCTCTGAAATTATCTGGCCTCGTGGCAAAAGCTCATAATTTTAAAAAGGTCTGCAAAATAAAAGGAATTTCTTTCCCTCAATTTGCAAGGAGAAATGCAGCAAATTTACTCCAGCTTTTCTGCTCCCAAAGACAAAGGATAAAGACGAAATCACACTTGTTGTGGAAAGGTGAGCCTATGAGACAGAGAGAGAGAAGGAAGCACTTGGAGCTTGCTAGAGACTTTTCTTGATGCCGCGGAAGGTGGAACTTCCATCACTCTTGAACAAGTGACAGAGGACACAAGAATGAAATAAACCTTTATAGGATCCTACCTGCCACAGCCCAGGCAAGGGGTTAAGAGCAAGGATCTTCCTGATATAGGAAGAGAGCACTGACCCTGTCTCCAATGCTACCAGATCTCTCCTTCTCTTAACCCAACCAACTTTACTGAAAGCATTTAAGGAGCTTGGTGCCCCTACAACCAAGGGGGCCTCTTGTTTTCATACTTTGAAAGAGAAGAGCCAGGCTGCTCTTCTTGCTTCCTCTGTGCTGCCATGTTGCTAACCAGCTGAACAGATATTGGTATTAGCCTAAGAGTATCTGTAATAACCAGTAGCTTGAATGTGTAATGCTAGAGGCTCCTTTGCTGTATGTGGGATAACTCTTTTGGACTGCACATCTGTGCTATATGCCTTTCCTTTTGTAACCAGCTGTGGAAATGAACTTTCTCCAACCTTCACAATGGTGCTCTTTTCTCCCAGTGACATTTGCTTCCATGTTTCTATACACAGATGATCTTTTGCAGAATCTAATATTTGCTCTTTTGGTTCTTGTTGCTATTTGCTGTCTTCAGCAAGCTGTAGACATTTGCCACAAACAGTATCTGAATCCTGAATATTTGAAGTCAAATTTAGAGACCAACAGATAGAAGAGCATAGAATATTCTGGGTAACTGTAATTCCTGAAAATTGAAATGAGTTGGTGACTGTGCAGAATGAACCTCATGGCGTGCCAAATAAGAATCTGAAGGCCAAATTTTTTTTAAAAAAAATCTGGAGACACCAACATAGGATTGGGACTTCATGATGTCACTGTGCAAAGAGAACCAGACAGCAGGTCACCTCAGGAAGTGACACAACCAAAAAATCAGGAAGCAAATGATCCATGGCCACTAAGACTTCCTGGTTTCAGCCTTAACCTTCACTACTTAACCACAAGTAGAGAGACCGAGGTTTGGTGCTTATCTACTGGGGAAACCAAAATCACAGTGGCAGACAGCAGGGATGCTAGAAAGAAGGAGAATGGGCCAAGATAATTCTGCTGAGCAGGAATGCTGGCCTAGATCAAACTGGTTAGGCTGACAACACACATAGGGCAAAAGATGAGATCTGATTAAGGTGGGTAGGGGTGGGACATGAAGAAGCCAGTCAAGATCAGGACAAGTGAAGTCATCTATATTTCATATTTCACTTTGATTTAACTAATGCATAACCCGCACCCATGTCCCCCAGCCCCCTTACTCTCCCCAAGAAATACAGGAAAAAATAGTTAATAAGCTGAAAGTGTTTTTATCATTCTGATTTTGAATTTTGACTTTTTAACAA
Source organism: Heteronotia binoei (assembly GCF_032191835.1). Lineage (NCBI taxonomy): Eukaryota > Metazoa > Chordata > Lepidosauria > Squamata > Gekkonidae > Heteronotia > Heteronotia binoei. Next base: position 48,238,805 of record NC_083233.1, read on the forward strand.
AGCATAAAAGATCATGTTTTTAGAGACTTACCTTACAAGGTGTATTTTATAAAATTAAAGAAAATAAAATTCAAGAATGTCTGAACACAAACACGCACATTTTGTTTGCTTGTCTTGGACTCCATCTGACATCACACATTGCAGAGCACTCTACAGATTCTTAAAGGGTTAGTAAATCTTTTACATTACATGGATTGAGCTAGAGGGAGACAAAAACTGCCTGGAGTTGAATCTAAGAGCTGCCTCCAAGAGACAGAATTCTGCAGGGTCCTTTTCCAGTGCTATGACTTACACTACTGCAATGTCTATTCAGTAGTATTAGAAACCACCACTACAGCTGTCTCCTTCCTCCATAATGAATGGTAAAGTACCTTTGCTGCTGAGGACAGGTATACTCCTAACCTACAATTTAAAAAATCCCCACATACTCCAGCGGGGTACAGAACCAGAGAACAGGCTGAATGAAAATGGAAAAAATATATACTGTTTCAAAAGTTGTAAGATGGCAGGGTATTAATGCAGGGGAGGAGACTTGCTGATGTTTTGAAGAGCTTAGTGAACATTCCAGTAGTACAACTCTGAAACAATTCACTTCTAAAGACATTTGCTAAACTACAATTCAGTTCACAAAGGGGTGTTAGTGTTATGCTAGAGTGCTGTTGCTCATCCATGATGTCACAGGCACTAGCCAATTGGGGACATATCTGCTGTTTTGACTGCTATACAGCAACACACCGTAAAAACTGGTTAGAACTGTCAGTGTATCCTAGCAACAAAATATTTTTATCCTGTGCTGAGAAAATATGAGAGACCCTCAAGAGAAGTGTGAGATGATCCTGCACAGATAAGTAAACATTCCCCAGCCTATTATCACATGACTGAAGAATCTGAAGGCCGTCCCCCAAATGAAAACACTCGGCTCCCTTCTGCCCAGCTCCTGTCCTGTCTCACCCCATCTTCCAGCCCTGATCTCCGTACATAGCACCCACGCCAATAGGAACGTGTGGGTCTATCAATGAAGCACATTGTCCACAGCTCTCCCACATACCACAACCATTCTTTCTCTACACTGAAAGGACCCCGTGGGTGTTAAGATCGGCTGAGAATCAGGAGCGAGCCATGTAAACAAGGCCTGTTCTCTCACTGCCAAAGCAGGCTGCTCTCTCAACAGCATCAAGAGAGTGTATGGAAGCCCAGGACTGCTTCAGAGCTGAGACTGGCTCCTGTGCTTCAAGCAGGAAGAAGATGGTGTTGACGGAGCACCAGCCAGGTTTCTCATGGGACAAAGATCAGCACCAGGGCTTTTTTTGAGTTGGAACGCTCAGGAATGCACAGGATGGCTAGAAGGTGTGGGCTGTAGGGGGGGAAATGCAAGGGATGATTACTTAGTGGGGTTAATCACATGAATTCAGAGTAAAATTCTTTCTAGGGATCACTCTTCAATTGACAAATTATCATAAACATCATCATCATCATATGGCTTGGCATCAGGGGGATCTAGTATGCAAATGAGTTCCTGCTTTTTCTACAAAAAAGCCCTGTGTGAAACAATGGTGATGTCAGGGGGTGTGGCCTAATATGTAAATAGGTTCCTGCTGGGCTTTTTCTACCAAAAAAGCCCTGGTCAGCACAAAAATAAAGAAGTGGCGTATCTGTTGGCCCAGAGGATATAGAATATGGAGGGCAGATACACAATGCAGTGGCCAGACTGAAGGTCTCCTGCACATCTCCTCTCTGCCCGCTCCACTGCACAACATTTTGAGTTCCATTATGGAGGAATATAAATTTAACAGATGACACTGTCCTAAGCCACTTCCATGCCTGTAAGCAGACAGCTTCCTAGTTTAAACAGTCACAATCAGGACTTTTTGGGTAGCAGGAACTCATTTGCATATTAGGCCACACCCCATGATGCAGCCAATTCTTCAAGAGCCTACAGGGCTCCTATTACAGGGTCTACTTTAAGCTCTTGAAGGATTGGCTACATCAAGGGTGTGTGGCCTAATATGCAAAGAAGTTCCTGCTACAAAAAAAGCCCTGGTGACAATCATACTTTACCCCATTGCAGGCTCATGGCTTCTGCACAGAATGATCCCTAGAGCTGCAAGTATTGCACTTGAATACACTGCACAGCTCTTCAGGTACCTTTAGGCAGAAAGAGGCAGATAATTATCCCAGATTAATTAATGCTTTGCAGGTTCAGCACCTGCACCAGATCCTATCACGATGCAATAAATAATCAGCATATCTTGGGGTTATGCTCCACTGTTGTAGCAAAGCCCAGCATCCTTCAGCTGCCTAACAAACAGCCGGATAGCTAGAAGGTATGGGGTGTAGGAAGAAAAATGCAGGGGATGACTAGTGGGGTTAATCACATGAATTCAGAGTAAAATTCTTTCTAGGGATCACTCTTCAATTGACAAATTATTATAATCAACATCATTGTATGGCATTGGATGTACTATAGCCAGAGATCCTAAGATTGTCTGGCAGTCTAAAGTTCTAGCTCTTTTTACATTATGCACCACTAGGTGGCGAGCTAGACTTGTTTTTAAGGCCAGAGATGTTTCAAAGGTGGTTTGCCACTACCTGCCTCTGCATCAAACCTGGTATTCCTTGGAGGTCACCCTTCTAAATATTAGTCAAGGTTGAACCTGCTTAGCTTCTGATATCTGGCTAGCCTGGCCTATCCAGGTCAGAACTCAACTGACAAAAAGAAAAGCCAATTAAGGGGAAAATTTAACTGCAACAAGACGTCTGGGTACATAAGAATGCAAAAAAAGCGAAAAGGCTTAAACCAATGCCTACTCCCATTTAAGAGGGATGGTGGAACTTCACTTGCCTCAGATGTTTTGATCAGCCAATGGTTATGTCCTGGAGTTGTACCAAACAAAGGCTCTGAGGCTGAAAACAGACGGGCATTTTGGGGCAGCTGGGAGGTGTCCCCAATTGGACCGGCGCAAAAAGAGCCGTTCGGGAGCCTCCACACACTCACTCGCAAGCCGCCCGCCTCCGGTGCGTCAGGCAGCTCGGCGCCTCTGCACGGGAAGGCGACCGGGAAGCCGGGTTCCTCTTTGATCCCCCTCGGGGGAAGTGCTGATGCGCACAAGCGCTCTCATGGGGTTCTTTAAAAAAAAAAAACCCGGAAACAGCTTTGGGCGGCTTGGAAGTTCCACCCCGCCAAGCCGCCTCACTTGCGCCCCTCCCCTTCCAGACGGGGGGGGGGGGAGGAGGCGACTACCTGCTGGCTCAAACATTTGTGACCACTTCCAAAGTGATTGCTTTTCGAGCGGGGGAAGCGGCCAGAAGGACGGGGTGAGTGCGGGCTGGGGACGCCCAGCAGATGTTTCTGTGTGGAGGGATTATTTGGGCCGACTTCAGAGGCATCTCTGAGTCGGCCCAAAGTGCCGGTCTGTAATCAGCCAAAGATATTCAGTGGACTCAACCCTATATTAAATGTAGTGTTTTATGACTCCAGACCCTGATCTTCAATCTCCTCCTTGTGGTTGGAATGAGCATCTAATCCTTCTTGTTCAAACCAAAGCACAAGTCCATCAGGAATCCTTTAGCACAGAGTGGAGCTGAATGGATGGTCCATGATAAACAATGAACATAAGACAACCCCTGCTGGACCAGACTAATGCTCCATCTGGCACAGCATCCTGTTTCCCACAGTGGCCAAATGCCCCAGAAGGCCATGAAAACCAAACCTCCTCCTATAGATAACCCCATCCACTGATACCCAGAAAGTTACTGCCTCAGATCTCTCCATTCCCATTAGACATCATGACTCAGCCACTGATATCCTCCAGGAAAGTGTGTAATCTTTCAATTACACATTGCATGAAGTAGTATTTTGGCTGTCTTGAACCTATTGCTCATCACTGTCATTTGGTGCCTGTGTATTCTAGTATCACAGAAGGAGGAGATAGTTTTCAGTATCAATTTTCTATGTGTGGAATTATGTCAATCTCTATCATGTCCCCTAGTCAATTTTTAAAAACCTGAATAGGCCCAGATACTTCAGCCTTTCTTTTCACAGAAGGTTCCCCAAACTCTTGAAGTACCCAGAGCATGAAATCTAGCAGAATCCATTTTCCATGAAGCTTTTACTTCAACCCATTTTCCATGCTGGGTCTCAGCAGAAGGAGGCACCTAATTCTACTCCTGCTAGCTCTTGGGTGCAATCATAGAGGTATCCAGGTAGGTATCATGCACACCTGGTGCAACTTGCTGTGATTTCCCATGGATTTGCATCTTGTGCTTTTTTCATGAACAGAAATGCAAGGAAGGAGGTTTATCATTTCCTTAAATACATTCACATTTTATTGGTTTCAACAAGTCTCAGTCTTGCCTCTTTACATTCCTGGCTCCTCTAAAGTGCAGGAGCACCCACAAGAGAGTCACGCACAGAGAAGAGAATCTCTGGTTGGTGAAGCAGCAAGCAGTTGGGAATAAGGGCTTGCAAAGCAAGATCCTCAGCCATGTGTCTCCCAATAGACATAAGTTGCACTCTGAAATAAATTAAGAACTAAAAATGCTAGATTTCTTAAAAAATGAATGTAAAAAAATACACAGGCCCAACAAAATATTAGATCAGGACATAAAGGGAAACATCTAGTAATTGAAGGTACTGAAGTATATGCTTCTGAGTTCACAAAGTATTAACACATGTGGTTCAGTTCAAATAACTAGACTTTCCCCACTTCTGTCAACGCACACTCTGGACAACCCATACTGTGCATTGTCCCTAGTAGCCAGGGTGGCCCCACAGCAACTACTTCCCTTTCTTTTGTGGAGACAATGCAGGTCACAGCCCAGAAGGCATGTGTCAAAACAGAGTCCAACTGTTTTGGCAAGAAAAGAGGTTTTGGCCTCATCAACACCTGGACCACTTCAGAAAACGGCCCTGCTCACTACCAATTGCAACCAGATAATTCAAAGCACGTAAGATGGGTAACCTATTCCTAAAAGCAAAGAAGACAGAAGATGAGAAACCTGCAGTTTTTGAGTTTGGAGAGGGCAGTTCAGAGAGACAAACACAAACTTGTCACTTATTTGCAGCAGGAAAGGATCTCTGGTCTCAGCTCTTTTAAGCGGGAGAGGGGGGGGGTGAACCTGGAATAGCTTTGCACCTACAGGTGTATTCTTCCATGCAAGGAGAGACTACAATTTCCAGGTGTTCCTGCAGAGGGGGCACGCCTATCACTCAGCATTTTTATGGCACTAATTGTGCAGAGGAGAACAGGAGGGAATCAAGTTACAAGCTACCAAGCAAATGAGCCACTGCTTAGCAGAATATGGGAAGAAGAGGGCTCCCAGTGGCTGTGACCTCTCACAGCTGTTCTGAGGCCTTGGCAGGGTAATTCTCTCCTAGGACAACTGCTGCATTTCTACTCCACCGTATTAGGCGGAATTCATGACTGTAGGGGCAATGTAGCTGACCTGAGTGCACTGACACAGATTCATGGGTTGTGACTCAGTTTCCTGTATAAAACAGAAGTTGGGTGGTACCTCAAATGCTTACATTTATTCAAGTGTGTTAGTCTATAACAGGGGTGGCCAAACTGTGCCTCAGGAGCCACATGTGGCTCTTTCACACATATTGTGTGGTTCTTGAAGCCCCCACTGCCCTGTCAGCCAACTTGGAGAAGGCATTTGTCTCTTTAAATCCCTTCTCCAAGCCAAGCCAGTAGCTTGAGGAATGCATTTAAAGTTGCTTGCTTTCCACCTCTCCTCCATTTATCTGTCTTCCTGTTGTGTGGCTCTCAGACATCTGATGTTGTGGTTCTTACATTAAGCAAGTTTGGCCACCCCATGTTGACTTCTGTTTTAGTTTGCTACAGCAGACTAACAGGGCTACCTCTCTGGAATTTTCCCATCTAACGCCTAGCCACTTCCAAGCTCCACTTGAAAACTGTCCCCAAACTTTGCAACAAAGTGTGTAAGGAACACAGCAGGGGTTTGGAGTGTTCCTCTCCTAACACAGTCTGGCCAAGACCAAAACAATGTCAGAGAGGCAGCAGGTCCTGAAGAAAGTTTAAATTACACGCCCCACCCCTCTTTCCCCCAGGGGAAATGAGTTAGTCCTCCCTTTTGGGAGGAAAGTAAGCACAAAGCCTAGCTTTGAGAAGGCATGGATTCTGTTCAGACATCACAAAAAACCCCAGCTGCTCAACCCTCAAAGTACCCTTGATAATTCTATTCCTATCAGAGAGAGGAGGATACTGGAAAAGTGCCATAGGGACAACCACATAAGATCCATATCCGGATCTAGTTCCTTGCTTGCCAGGCAAATCTGACTGTCTTTTCTGAGAGGTGAAGCAGAGGCTGCATGTTGGGATGCCCCAAGCTGCAAGTAGACAAGCAGCACATCCAGGCAAGGAGAAAGAACAGGCATCTCCTTCACACACACAAGACAGGAATGATGCCTAGAGGCTGCCACGTTCATACAGAGCTCCCCTTTCTTTTCTGAGGATGTATCAGATATTAAACTGATAAGAACAGCTCGACTTACTTAAGAATGTTTTACTCCTTTGCCAAAAGGCCAAGAAGTGACGACACAGCCCTCTTTTCAAAGCTCCATTGTGCTGACAACTTTGCAATATGGGCCATTGAGTGCTGCTCACTACAGCCATTCTCTGCCCAATGTATTCCAGCGAGTAGAGAAAGATGGTGCTTCCTACAGCAGGGCAGAGAGCACAAGCTATAAAGGACAAGGTGGGGTGGGAAACAGTCAAAAGCATGAGAGTGTATAGTCTCTACTCCAGGCAACAACACCACTGCCCTGTGAGATGTCAAGAGGCAGCCAACTGTACTTCCAAGCAGTGTCTCCTGCTCACCATGGGCATCCAAGTGCACACATACACACACAGGCCCTAAGCCTCCTGTCCCCTATAAGCCCTCCCTCTCACAATTCTTTCACTCCCACTCAGTCCCCATACAATAAAGCCAAACTGTAGGGTCATCGCTGCTATGCTCAGCACCACCAGAACAATTACGGCTGAGGAACTCTGGACCAGCTCCCCCCTCCCTGGATTTTTTGCTCTCTTGTTGGCTTCCTCCAGCAACCTTAGGAACATCTTGAAGGGCAGCAGAATACAATTTTCCAGTTCATAAAATACTTTATGGAATGTCTACAGTGCTTGCCACACACCTCATTGGCAGCTCTAGCCCATACAACAAACCGTAACTCTATTTGATTTGATGTTGAGCCCAATATATTAGGTATGCTAAGACAGAAGAATGGCTACCTCCAGCTGTCCCTGGACCTCCTGCCCGCCCTTTCTGACTACATTCTAAGGGCCTCCTCCAGAACCTCTACTGCGGGGTGGCTGGTTCAAGGATCTGGCTTCTGTCATGTAGCTGTCCTCAACAGCAAGAAGACCCTGACTTGGCATTGGAGTGAAGGTCAATGGTGTGGCCCAGCATACAGTGCTCCAGCTGCTCCTCCACGGCCAATACCTGCCGAACAGCTTCCTCAAAGGCCACGGCCACGTTTGTGTCATCCTTGGCACTGGTCTCCAGATAGGGGTAGTTTCCATTTTCCAAGCACCAGGCTTGGGCTTCTTCGGTGGTCACCTGCCTCTCCACCTTGTCTACCTTGTTGCCCAGCACAACGAAAGGGAAGTGGTCCGGATCCTTCACGTTGGCATAACAGATAAACTCCTTCTGCCAGTGGCCCAGATTCTCAAAGCTCTGGCGGTCGTCTACACTGAAGGTCAATAAGCAGCAGTCCGCCCCCCTGTAAAAAGGGGTCCGCAGGCTCTTGAAGCGCTCCTGTCCGGCCGTGTCCCAAATCTGGAGGGTCACAAAGCGCCCGTCCACTTCCAAGTCCCGGTTGAGGAACTCCACCCCAATGGTGTGGAAAGCCTGAGAGTCAAACTTGTTGGTGACATAGCGGTTCATGAGGGAGCTCTTCCCAACGCCACCATCGCCCAGGAGAATCACCTTCAGCAGCAGCGACTTCCCACTCATGGCAACGGCCTGCAACAAGGAGACCCACAGAGTTAAGGTGAAGCAGTGTGGGGTGGGTGAGGGGGGCTTCTGCTCTCTCCTGACAGAAAAAGGAGCAGAGCAGAGCGGAGGGGAGGGGCAACCCCTGGAGGGGCCTTAACCCAGCCGGCCTCTCCCTGTTCTCTACAGATGACACTTCCCCACCCCCTTCAAGGGGATTCCAAGCAGCTCTGCGGGAGGCCATCGGGCGGCGCCAGGCGGGGAGGGCAGCCCCACAAAGACCTCACTCTCCCTGGAAAGCAGGGAACAGGGTGGTCGTTTCCCGCCTTCTCCCGAAGCCGCCATCCCATCCCAGAGGCAGAGTCCGGGGCGCGGGCAGTAGGGGCGCAGGGCAGCTTCCAGCCTAGAGGCCCGGGGGATGGGCTGCTCCGCCCTGGCATTTTAACTGACAGCAGAGACGTGGGATTCTGCAGGCACGGTGCTTCAGCCCAAGGACGGGGATTCTGCCCCTCGGAGTCCCCGGGAGGTGCTTTCCTCGGCCCTGCCGCCCCCCCGCCCCCAGCATGCTCAACCCGCCCACTTCGGCGGCGGCGGCGGCAGTGCTTCAAGCAGGGCCGGGATGGGGACGTTCCCCGGGGAGGCCCCGAGGGAGGCCGCACTCCCTTGTCCCCGGGCGCTGCTAAGGTTCCCCCGCAGCGCACCTACTCGGCCGACCAGGACCCCGGGCGACTCTCGGGTGTGCAGCTCCTCCGCTCTCCCCGGCTGACCAGCAGCGGCAGCCGGGCGGGCCCCCAGCAAGGCCAGATCCCCTACGCATGCGCCGGTCGCATGCGGCGCCCCGAGCCAGCTCCGGCAGCATCTGTCGGCTTCCTTCTGTCACTCCGAGGAAGGGGGAGGGATTCCCCCAGGCCACGCCTCCCCTCCCCCTCCCGGGAATAGGGGCCTCGGAGCAGGTGTGCTGTCGCCCTGGCTTGGTGACTAGCCGCGGTTCCTCCAGGGCCACTCCTTCTTCGGGAAGTCTGCAACGGCGGAAGGAAGGTGGTGGCGGCGGCGCCTCTCTGGCCCTTGGATCCACCGCCCCAAACCTCTCCGCAGGCAGATGGAGACCGGCTAGCCATCTCGGGCAAGGAAGGAGAAGCCTCTGTCTGGGGCAGCTGGCCCTCCCTTTGGGTGCCCAAATTCCTACATCACTCCTCCGACCCCTTAATGAGACGCCTGGCCAAGTTTTGCCTTAAGCGAGTGCCGGAGATGAAGCAGCTGTAGGGTTGCCAGATCTGCGTTGGAAACTACCTGGAGACTTTGGGGGTGGAACTGGGAGAGGGAGGGGTTTGGGGAGGGGGCTCAACATGGTACAAAGCCATACGGCCCGCCCTTCAAAGCAGCCATTTTCTCCAGAGGAGAGGATCTCTACCAGCTGGAGATCACCTGTACAAGCAGGAGATCTCCAGACCCCAACCTGGAGGCTGGCAACCCTAACAGGGAGCAAGGCCGCTGGACCCTGCCCAGCTTCACAGTTCTCCACACTGACTTCCCGCTCCAAGGTGTTCTTGGGCTCTTCCTGCCTGTGGAGCTGTGCATGGGTTCCTCTTCATGTCAGAGCGTGTTTGTGGGATGAAAGACTGTTGTTGCACACTGGGTTGCAGTTTGGGTTGTCAACCTCCAGGTGGGTCCTGGAACTCTAATGAAATTACAACTGATCTCAAGAAGACAGAGATTGGTTCCTCTGGAGAAAGTGACTTCTTGGATGGCAGTCTCTATGGCATCATACCCTGCCTGAGGTCCCTCCCCAAACCCTGCCCTCTCATGGGTCCCCCACATCTCCAGAAAATTCCCAACCTGGAGTTGGCAACCCTAGTTGCAGTCGATTCTAGGGCTCTGAAGTGAGCTAGGAGCGGCTCCAGTGCAAAGGTGTCACAAAGGAAGTTTTTGGTGTGAGCAGGCCAAAAGAGCACAGGCAAGAATGAGCAGAGGGCATGAACCTGTCCATATTACCTGTGGCCATGAACTTGAAGCACAAATTGGGTTTCTGGCTATTTAAATAAATACAGTATAAGAGCAGATCACTGTTCCTGGATTTGAGTGGCAGCCAAAACTTTGGAAGGAACATGGCAGCAGCTCTCTGCTGAGACTGGTTTGCTGAATATACCAAGTATCCACAGTGTAGGAAAAGGCTTAAATGCTGATTTGCTGGCCAGATTCCTGGGATCTCTGTAGGAAAACAGGGGCTCCCAAAAGGTCTAAAGCAGCACCTGGTCTACTTTTGATCCAAGGAAAGAGGGCCTCAGGTGGGCACCTAGTTACATAGAGAGTACTGTGGACTCCTGCAGGGCAACTTGAGGAGTGAGAGCAAAGAAATCATAGGAGAGCCTACTAAAAGCACCCTTGCCTTTGCCAGGAAATTGGACTGTGCAAACACCATGGAGTTGAACACTGTTGCCACACAATAGATAGGCAGTCAGTATCACCATCACATGCAGCAGAGGATGGTGCCCTGAGGAGAGTGAGGAAGCAGGTGTGATCAGGGACTCTCAGCCAGGCATCTGTCAGCCCCATGAGCAGAGCCCAGACATCACTTTTTCTGGGCCTAGCACAAACTTGTAATATGATCCCCTCCCACACATACAACCTCACCAGTCACAAAAGAAAAAAAATGTTTTGCTTTACTTCTGGAATAATAAATCATAGCACAGTCAGGGCTTGCTGTCTGGATTCCCTACTCAGGTGTGCTCTTTTCCCCTCCCTCAGGGCCATGTTCAGGGATCTCAGCTTGAGAGAGGCATGCTACATGAATTTCTAACACATGGGGTGATATTAGTACATACAAAGCCTGACAGGGGGGCTGATATGTCCAGGTGGGACTTGGTCATCTGCTAATGCTCATGTCTACAAACTCATTACAGCATGTGGACACCTGAAAGGGTAGCTTTGAACTTTGTGTAAGAAATTATTGAAATTGGGTTCCATTTTAACAGCCTGATTAACTGAAGAAGACCAGTATTGAAACATCTTGAAATCTAGAGGAGACGTCTTATGAAGGCTGCAAGGATTTCCTGGCCCCTCCATTTGAAATAATTTCACAAGATATGGACTGCATTATGAACTTCGTTTATTGGAGGAAGGATTTCTGAAAATCCCTCTATTGAAAAGTATTGGAACTAATTGTTGTTTGTTAATAATTTGTAAATTTTTCTGAAGGGAAGAAATTGGAAATTGATGTTGATATCTGTATACACTGGTTTAAAGTTGTATATGGGATAAATCATATATAAGGATTGACATATACTCATTGTTTTTTAGTGGTATTCTATCTGTTTAGGCAGCCAAGAAGGCACTGTCTGGCTTGCAGTTCCTGATTTCCAGACCTCCCTATTCTAGCTCCAGCCTAGCCCTGACCTGCAGGCTCTGTTTGTTCCTGCCTCAGGGAGTGGCATCTGTTCTCCTGACCTTGTGCAAGGGAGGGGAAAGCACACAGTGCAGTAAGAATACAACAGATTTCTTGGCTGAAATACACACCTGAAAAGCAAACACTGTTTTGGTGCCACGACCAATGCCAAGGCAGTGGTGCTGAGACTCCCAGTTGGAGAATTCCCAGCACATAACCTCTCCAAACTAGGCACTGGGAACATATAATTCTTCCCTCCTCTCAGCAAAAACAAAAAATCTGCCACATTTGTAACCACTGTACAGAAAGTGGTTGAGCAAGTGTCAGTAAACAGTAGTTGGCTAGTGTCCATGGCATCCCTAGTGACCAATGACACATCTCTCTCTGATCTCCAAGTTTGGCACCATTTCACAAACCTTTTGAGCTTCCAATTTTTCAAAAAGTTTGTTTTTCTCAGATCTTAAAAGTATATGCACTGCTCAGCATAACTACTGTGTGTGCTTCTGTGTGCTCAGTTTGTCCTTTGAGCCAAGCAAAATGGTTGTGATCACAACCAACCATTCCTCCCCTTCATGATTCAATTTCCCTTTTTCTTCTTGTACGCTATAATGCTTTAATCTCTGCTCAACATCTCTCGTGCACCAGATACCTGCAGTTCTTGATGAACTGGGCTACTACAAGTGCGCATCTAAGGGGTTTTTATGATGGTAATTCTCTGGATCCTGACCTGGATAGCCCAGGCTAGCCTGTTCTTGTCAGCCCTGGTTAGAATTCAGATGGGAGACCTCTAAGGAATACTGGGATCATGACACACAGAGGCAGGCAATGGCAAACCACATCTGAACATCCCTCACCTTGAAAACCTATGGGGTAGCCATAAGTCAGTTGTGACTTGACAGCACTTTCCACAAGGGCTTTTTTTCTGGAAAAAGGGGTGCTGGAACTCTAAAGAAGAAAATAAAGGAGAAACATATGGCTGCCCCTCATGAACTTTTAAACATTTGTTGAGCATTTTGTTTCCACAAAGAGGTTCTGGAACTCTGTTCCCCCAGGAAAAAAAGCCCTGCTTTCCACCATCAATTATCTGAAACTCTGCAAAGCTTTGTCTGGAGTTTTCCAGTCTGTAGGCAATTTCCATGTGTGGACTCCTTTGGACCTGCTGTTCATGAAACAGTAATTCACATGTTAGGAAGACTAGATGTTCATGGCATCGCCTCCCACCCCATTCCAGCCACCAGCTGTTCCATGGTCAAGAGATACCCCTTGCGAACCACATTTGCTTCACAAATATACACCCCTAGTAGGAGAATAGCGAACAAACACTCCCTAGAGGAACTAGAGACAAAGAATGCACTCTGCTATTTTGTGGCAGGTTTATATTTGTCATGGAGGACTTCTGGAATCTGCAGAATGTGCAAAATGGCAATTACTGCTCCTTCTGACAGCCCTGTGCAATGCTGACCTGGTGCGATGGGTCAGCAACCAAAGGATCCATCTGCTTTCCCCAGAAAGGCTTGCATGCCCAGGATAACCTTCCCATCTGTCTGCTTCAGAGAGAGACCTGCCTAGGAAAAGCCTGAAGGAGGGGGCAAATCCTTTATTCAAAAAACAGGTTCACTCACTGATATTTTTGGTCAAAAGGTCTAGGGAGAATCTTGTGCTGGAAACCTGGGAGAACCACAGCCAGGCTCAAAGCCTTTCTGCACTGTTGTTTGCCAGATTCTGTGTTTGTCATGAGATTATCACATTTTCTAGGCTGTCAAAGTGTCAGATGTGGGGGGAATGTGATGCAGGTCAGCTGCTGCTGGGTGTCAGAGGCAGCTATGGGCATAATTTCTGATGAACAGAGCACTTTCATCCCTTCCTCTTTACTCAGACAAATTCTGTAATTTGTTGTTTGTTTTATTACCACAAAGGTTGGAAATGCTGTGAGCAGCTGGGGATGGAAATGGATGAAAGATTAACAACAATTTTATTTATTATTTATTTATTACTTTCCATTTATATCCCGCCCTCTCCGCAAGCGGACTCAGACTGGGAAGATGTGTGTTATCAGATTTCTCCTTAGTCATGAGTGGGCTGGGGAAGTCATACTTTCTTGGCTTCACTTTAGAAAATGGACAGATCTTGTGGCATGGGCAGTTCAAATCCCACATCTGCTATGACCTCACTGAGTGGCTTAGGCAAGTGCAAGTCACTGTTCTTGCAGCTTCTGTGTCCCTCTCTGTAGTATGCAACTAATAGCACTGGTCGGCCTTGCAGGATTGTTGTAGGGATGACTAAAATGCTATGCAAGGGTGCCTAGCTTCTATGGACAAAGATATACAAATGATAATTGCTGTTAAGCTTCTCAGCTTCCAGTCTCCACTGGAAGCAAATCTGTTGAGCTCTCTTTGGCTATAACAAACAGAAACAGATCCTGTAGAGACCAGGGCTCAGAAGCACCCAATGAAAGGCCCTGGACAGAGGAAAGACAGGGCAAGATGAGAAGCTGGAGGACTGACCCAGTGGACAAAAGGCAGGTTAGACTAATGCCAACTATTGCAGTCTCCCCCCACTTTATGTATGCAAAGCATGTAGCTCCTCTTCCATCTCTGAGCCCAGAGGGCTTGTATTCTTGCAGCCTCTCACTCTCTGCTGAATTTCATAATATCTCCAGTTCAAACAAGCTTTGAAGAATCTGGCAATTCCCCTCCTGAAGTAGTTCACACTCTGATGTTGTTTCCTCATCTCCTCTTGAATACAGCAACCCCCTTTCCGCACTGGTGTGAGAGGAATGAGGGGCAGGGATACCACGAAGCTATCTCCCCAAAGGAGGAGGGTTCTCCAACTATGAGCCCCAACATCACAAATTAAACATAATAAGCATAGTTATATAGTTATCATCTGTTAAGGTTCAACTGGGGGGGGGGGCAACAACATCACAAAAATTCCCAGTTGAGCCCTAACAGGTGATAACATATAACTAAGCTTATTATTCTTTTAATCTGTTAAAAATTCTTCATTATTCTGTATACTAATTTACTGCCCACCTTCTATATGTAAGATTGTTTGTTTCTGTTTCACTCTGGCTGAAGAAGTGTGTGCATGCACACAGAAGCTCACACTTCGAATAAAAGTTTGTTGGCCTTAAAAGGTGCCATTGTTAAGAGAAAGGGGTCTGTTTTTAATCTATTCTTTGGATGCAAACTCAGTCTGTATGTATTCTTTTTATTCATTTATTAAACTTTCTTATATTTTGAATGCTCTAAATCTGATCTCTGGAAACAGGTCACACCTATTTGGTCTTGCTACCTGAAGTGTGGTAACAGGGACAGACAGTGGGTCAGCTTGCCCTCCCTAGAGTACAATAGTTCAAAATTGTAAAGTTATTATTGATTTATGTATTTCATTGAAGCCTCGCCTTTCTCCTCATAATAGAGATCCAAAGCAACTTCCTTTCTTCTCCTCTCCTCCATTTTAACCTCAGAACAACACTGTGAGGTTGGTTAGGCTGAGAGCATGAAGGTCACATAGCAAGTGTCAAAAACAGAGTGGGGATGGGTCTCTCAAATCCTGTTCTGACTACACCACATTGGCCCTCACCTCTCTAATGCCAGCTTGCAAGAGGTGTGACAACTAAGGAAAACTTTTAAATGGCAATGAAAGTACAGTGTGTAGACATGCAATTCTGTTTAGGAGATACTCTCAGAGTTGCTGGTAACAGCAGTTGTCATTTAGTTTGTTTTGGGACTGTCAATAAGTGAGGGTGCTAAGTGGAGACATAAGATGACTGTGGGGTTTTCTGACCTCTGGATGACCAAGTGGAAAGAATCAGAGTGGGTTTTCAAGTCCTTTCCTTCATATAGGAGCTGGGTAGCCTCCCTGAAAAACCCTGACAGAAGGATGGCACCTGTCAGGTGATGGTGCTCCTAGAAAGTATTCTAAGCCTGCTCTGCAGGAGAAATAAGGAAATACTCCTCAGCCATGTATTCTTCCTGCCATTACATTACATCAAGGCCCTGATTGGGGCTGGGAAGGCCAATGAAGCTCTACTACACTACCTATTACATGCCTCCAGCATTACCCACTGGACACTTCTACTGTGGAGTTCCACCATCCTGGCATTGCTACAGCACCAGCATATTACCAGGTGTATTGGCACAGGGCTTACTTGCCATCCTAAACCTTTCAGGTCTAGGCTTGTCCTCTATATGACACAAGGCTGAATGGTAGGCAGTAGCTAAAGAAAGTATGAAGATTTTGTACAGGAAGTCCAGCAGCCTGCGTTGCTTTGACTGATGCTGGCCCCGTAAAGGAATCCAAGCACCTTCCCTGCCCTGAAGCCATTTACCCACTGAGGTGGACAAACAAGCTTGCCCAGCAACTTCCAAAAGAGGAAGGGGGAGGTACCGCAATCAACACCAAGCCCTTGTTGGCCAACAAACCCTTTTCCGGAGACAAAGCGTTTTCATTTGCTGTTACAACATTGCCTTCCTCTGCTGCTTTTATCTCTGGCACTCTGTTCTTCTACTCTGGGCCGAGGAAACCCACCTATGAAACACCGGCCCAGCAAAGGACACCAACAGCTTTTGCTTCTGGATGGTTTGCACAACCAAAGCAACTGTTTGGCCTACAGTTGCCTTCCTCTGAGATGGCACTGTCCACTGTTACCCGAGGCTGGAAATGGTTCTTCTGTCCCTCACCTTCAATTCTGATTTTCCTTCTGCCAGCAGGATAGCCCAGTTGGGAAGGAGACCATTTGCAACTTCCAGGGTGAGGCTCCCACTAGTTCCAGCCTTGACCTGGCACTCTAGAGGCTGAGTATGAGGATAGCTGCTGTATATCTTGGCAATCAAGCCCTGCACCAGGGCTGTGGGAATAATGTTTTGAAGAAGCTCTCCAGCAGCCTACTTCCAGTTTTGGTTTGCTTCTGACAGCGCAGTCCAGTGACTGGGGCCGCTCTCTCAGAGTCAGCTTTCCTAGTATCCCTCTTGTTAGGATCCTGGGAGAAAAAAAGAGTTTGAGCTTTGTGACCCTGGCACTATCTGGAGACCTATCATGCACCCTGAGTTTCTCCAAGGTAGACGGAGGCCCATCAAAATAGGGCTTCTTATGGAACCTTTCAAGTTCCTACCGCTAAGCATTTTAACTGAGCCTAATGGGTGGTTATAAACCAGGCACTTTATGGAATCAAGGTCTCTCTTGTTCAGTCTTAAGTACTTAACAAGCTTGAAGAACCACAGAGCTGACCTGAAATTGACTAGACAGTTGTTGCAGTTGGTAAACAAGTGACTTTGTTCTGTCAGACTGAATGTCTGAAGGCTTTGGTTCCATTGCTAAGTTACGTGGTCCTGTGAAAGACTGAAGAAACCCCTGCTACTTCGGAATAGGAAGCTGACCATTTGGATTTGTCTTGAGCATATAAGGGACTTTTAAGAAAGTGCTATACCAATATGGAACTTAAATTTTCTTTGTATTTTTTGAAAATAATTCCATGTATAGGGTGATAACACCTATTGTTTGTTGCAATGTGTTGTCTATGTATACTGTCTTCAAACTGTAGCAATCATTACACTGAATGAAGTTTACAGTAAGTTTTTATTGTATCATAGCAGTGTTTTTTCCTTTTATTCTGCTCGCTGGCACAATGGAAACAGACCATTTACTGCAATGTCACTTCTCCCCACCTTTGCACAGTGGCTTCCAGAGTCAGCTGTGGCTCTGTTTGCTGCAACTGAAGCTCCAGAGAGTTTTGTGCAATGACTTAGTCCTGCAGAGATGATGCATCCTAGGTAGAGCCTTTGAGCCGCGCAGCCTTGCATGCCCTGAAGCCTTGGCAAGCTCCCTGGTTGGTGGAGGAAAAGGCCTGCTCAGTCATGCTCCTGCCACTCATTCTCCACCCCAGGCTCCAAGGTGAGCTCGAGGGACTGCTCCCTCATGAAGGCAGATGGGAATCAATGCTCTCCAGTTGCCTGCCCAGCTGGATCATTAGATTACCGGGCCTTGCTCAGACTTTTTCATGAGACTCAGCCAGACCAGAGCAGGATTAAAGATAGCAGAGCATAACAAGTTTGAGCACGTTCCAACTTGCCTCCCCATGCCTGAAGAATCATCATTTTGTCTGTAAAACCCAAGAAAGTTTTGGGAAAGCCCAGGACAAGAAAGTATGATCTTTTAAAGAGCACCTTTTCCTTCCTCCTTGGTGAGCCTGCAGAGACTAAAGTAGCAGCTAGTTTCTCATTCTTGCATTTTCCAAGGGTACAGAGAATCAATGTCCCCCCAGCCCCGTGCTAAACTTCCATTCACTTTGTAAAAAATTTGCCTTTCCCTCCATTTGCCGTTGAGCAGAAGTAGGACTGCCTATTTTGCCTATTATTTTAAATGCATGTAGATGTATAAAGAGCTTATGAAATATGATAAAGCAACACTTACGTATTTCTCCCGAGAAAGGGGGACAAACCCACACAAGGTTGCAGTTGGAGAGTGTAATTTACTTACACAATGAAGGCCAAGGAGAAGCATTATTACAAGTCGTGGTTTCTGCTCTCTCACTTCCTTCAGGTGCTTCCTCTTTCTTAAGCATTTTGGTGTCTCTGGAGAGCCCCCCTTAGCAATGCACATTTGTAAAGAAACACAACTTGCTTGAGCTCCTACCTATCACTGTAGAAAGGGAGCAGAGTTAAGATCCTGGTGTGCTTACACACTGATGCCCACTAGCTCCCTCTCCCACTCTGTGAACAGCAGAAACACATATTGCTGAGCATGTAATAAGTGGCTGCTCCATGTTGGCTCTGTGTAGTCCACAACCTAATCTCTCTCCAAACGCCATTTCCACAAGATCACAGGGCCACTTCTGACGCATGCTTTTCCTTTGCAGATAATCTGTATGCAGAAAAGAAAGCCGCAGGCACTATCGCTTCAGCATTTATTCTTCTGCTACACAAAGACATATCATGCATGAAGCAGCCGTGGTTTCTTTTTTAAACTTCTCACTTCTTACATTTTTAGGATCACAGTACACCCAAACATTACTCTATCTGGGTCATTGCCTCACTGCTGCTGAAGATGAAGTGCAGCCTTCGCCACCTCTCTCCTCTACCACTTTGCACCTGCCCACCACCTTCTAAGCAAGAGGTACTGTGTTCTTTTATTGCTATCTTTGATTTCCTCTGCTCATAAGTCACATTGTTGGGATGCAGAAGCTTTTTTGCACCTGGACCCTGCAATCTTGGGAGATGGTCCAGTAGTCACTTAAAAGATAAGAGGCAGGCACTCCACCCAGAACACACCACTAGTCAATAATGAAAACAATGCTTACCATAAGCCTCTTCTGATAGGCATCTAAAGAAGGCTATTAGCAAGAGCTTCAGTTTCAGGACTGATTCATACATGCATGCCAGTCACTTGTCTGGCACTCACTGAATATGCAAACAGCCTTACTTAAACGGTATGATGTGGTGGGCTCAGTCTGGGATGGCTGTTCAGCACATGCAAGTTTGCACTTGATGCTTCTGTCACTGGGTGAACAAGGACGTCACTTTCAGATTTATGTGTGAAACACCAGCAGCTCCACCTTTCCCCATTGCATTTTTCCACTGGAGGTTTCCTTCCAACCCGTTGCAGCTCAATTACCCCAAAAGACTGAGTGAAGTTTGGAGCTGGGCAAAATGAGCCCTGGACAGGCCCATCACAGCTAGTGAATGATACACAACTCTGCTGTATGCAGCTCAGCAGCTAGCTTGTCTGGCTGACCTGAGCAGGTTTTTGTTAGATGTCAAGTTATGTTCTTTATGCTAACTATATGCAAGATAAACGGACAAGAGATCTGACAATCGTTATGGCAGGTCACCCTAGCACAGGATGAAGAGCTCCAATCACTAAGCTGTCTACACTGAAAACTTTGGAAGGGGAAGAGTATGCGAGTTAATATCTTTTTAAAATAATTTCAAGTACACAGAAATCATGACTAAGGAACCCATATAGCTTTCACGGATGGGACTTTGTGAATAGGATTCTAAACTCAGCCTTTCCATCTATATGCACGTGTAGAATCACCTGAGACTAGTTTTGAACAAGAAAGCATTACACAGCATGAATTGCCAGAAAAAACTCAAATCAATAGGGAAGCCTAAGTATTGGAAAGCAGGTACAAGACTGCCAAGTTGCAACTACCCTAAATTCTCCAAGCAACCTCATTGTACATGGTAAAAGACCCTCTTCTTGAAGTCTGCTCATGAATCCCACAACCCTCACTCACTTGCTCACAGGCTGCCCCATTGAAAGACAAGCAGTGGAATCCTAACTTTTAAATTAGTGGACTTAGAAGAGTGGAACACAACTTCAGATTGCACTGCTAATCCTTCCTCAGCAAAACTGAACCTCCCAGTGCCAGGAACTCAAGCAGATCTGAAACATAAACAGCAGAAGTTCTGTAATGCTTCAGCTGTTTCCAAATAGACAACCAGAAAATCACATTTTTATTTTTCTCATCAAGTTTTAATTTTTTAGGAAAACAAATCAAATAGAGCTGCAGAAACAAACAGTGAGCAAATACAGAGGACAGATCTCAGCCCCTGAAATTGCCCCATCTAGCTAGACAGGGCAGGAAGGAGTGGGGTTTGAGCCATGTGAGCCCCAAATCTCCTTTTCTGTATTGTTCGTTCTCTCCTTGCTGAAACAGGCAGCAACATCAGCGCCCGAAGGAGGCAGCAGCTGCCCAAGAGAGAAGAAGCCAGCTGGTGACAGGGCTTCCGAGGGATCCAAAGCAATGGAGGTGGGATGGTTGCAATGGGAGCTGCAGCATTTAATACAATATACATTGTTGTAAAAAAAAAATGAATGCAAACAAGAGTAAGGAAGAGAGAATGGGCACTTCACATCAAGGGCCATCTCTATGATGTCTTCCCACATTCCTTCTCCTGTTCAATAGCTGGAAGAAAGAAAAAAAGGAGAACCATTAGCTGCTCTAGCAAACTTGTTTCACGGTCTGAAATGCTTCTGACAATTGTGCTGAAGTGCAGTGTCCCTTTTCAAAGCATTTCAGTAGCAATGAAGTACAAGAGGCTGAAGGTTTCTCAAGGCAACCCCAGGCAACGGTCCTGTGGCCTGAAGCCATTAGCCAAGCCCAGTGCTTCTGGGAACTGCGCTCCATGAGTCAGTGTGGCCAAGGGCTCCCACCTTCTGCTAAACCATCCATTTCTCCCTCGAAAGACAATTCCAACTCCCACCACACAGATACTCATTTTATAGCTACCCCAGCAAGGCTGCTGGCACTCAAGCAAAACAGCTGGCAACTTGGTCAAGGGAGCTGAGAAATGATCGAAGCACCATCGTGCCCTCAGGAAGGCCCTTCAAGCAGCTGATGGGGAGACTGAGCACCTTGCTGCAGCTGGAAGCTTATCCTGGGGGTGCAGAAGGTCAATGGCACCTCTTGAGGCTCCTTCTTGACTGCCAGATTCCTTTAGGATGAAGTAAACAGAAGCAAGAGCCTCCAGCGCCACTCAGCAGCCCCACTCAACCAGGACTGGGAATACCAGCCAGAAGCCTCTTCACCTGAATCCCGAATGAGGGTGAGAGAGGCTGACTTTCAGATCAAGTCTTCTGCCTTAAGAGAGCCTATCCTGCCAAGGAGGTTGCTTGCTCAGTCACCAAGCCTGGGATGCCAAGTCTCCCCTTCCCATTAGCTCTCCCTCCCACCCTTCATCATCAGCACAGTTACCTAACCAAGCCCCATCTGCTTTGGGAGCATGAATAAAGGAAGGCGGGTGGGCAGAGACCAGGCAGCCTGGGACTCTGGCTTTTACAAGCTACCAGCCCACAGGCATGGCTGCCTGCCATTTTCCTTGTGGAACAGCACACAGCCATTTCCCCTTGTGATTTGGGTGGTGAAAGGATACACCTATGCAGCCAGACTCGGGTTCCTGCCCCATGGCCAAGGAAACTGGGGGGGGGGGGGGGGGGGGGGAGCTCTAGATCTCCAAGCACCTCCTCTTCCCAAAGACACTCACTCTCCTTGGAAGGAAGGGTGTTCTTCTCTTCCGTGTTGGTTTTCTTCAGCTTCTTTTTGTCAAACTTCTCCACTTCAGACAGGTCGGGTTTGTCACACATTTTGACCACAGGAAGATAAGCTGGAACCTCGAGGACTGCAAAAGAGCTCAGCGTCAGCGGGGACAGCAGCCCGGGAGAGAGAGCCCGCCTCCCCATCCAGGCTGCTAGACAGGGAGGACAGCAAGGACGGAAAGGGCGCCCCGGGAAGGCAGCCCAGAGCCTCTCTTCAAGAAAAGGGTCTGGGGATAAGAACAGGGCAAGCCCCGCTGAGCTTCCAGCTCCATGTGTTAAAAAGGAGGGGGAAAAGAGGGCAAAGAACACGCTTTGCTTGAGGTGGGGAGTAAGGAGTCAATCTCCCCCCTCCCGTGTGAATTCAAAAAGCACCTCATCGCGTGCAAACCCAGGGAGCCGCCGTCAGTCCCGCATTCCACCCCCACCCTGCCCCGAGGTCCAACAACGCGACCCTTGCAGAGGCCATCCAGCCGCCCTTCCCCGCCACGCCCGCGAAGAAGACAAAGGCGGGACGAAGAAGCACGCGCCCCGAAACAGCCCGCAGGAGACGCGCCTGCAAGGGAAGCCAGGCAGACGGGGAGAGACAGCCAAATGAAGAAGACGGCCCTGCGCCGTTCCGTTCCACCCCACCCCAAGGGCACCGCCCATCTAGCCCCCGGTTACCTGCAATACGTCCAACAGGACTCTTAAGACTGCTCGAGCTCTGTAAAGCCAGCGTGTCTGGAACAGCCCTTTATATGTCGCGGCAGAGCGCTAGATGCGCCGGGAAATGTAGTTTGTCTGCCTAGTCAGGCTGCAGGCACCGCGCCAGGGGAAACTACGCGCCCCAGGAGGCGACGGGGGAGGAGAGGGGAGGGCCGGGCTGGAGGGCGCGGCACTGCTGGGCTGCGTGGGCTAGGCGGCAGCGAGGAGCGCGCCAAGGAGCAAGAGATAAGGAGGCGGGGACTAGTAGCCCGCTGGTCTGGCCCAACCCAGAGAGCCGCCTGTCCCGGTATGCCAGGGAGAGCCCCGGACAGACGTGGTCCTTACCCTGCGGTGGCTCCGGCCTGTTGGAGAAGCGAAAGGCGCGAGTTTCCGCCCTCCCAAGGCCAGCTCACTCCCCACGCCACGCCGAAGTTCCGTCTGTGGATTCGCGCGTGGCTACATCTCGTCTGCAGCCCACATGTAGGAAAGTGCGCGCGCATGAGCGGTGAGGCACCGTGTAGCGCTCAGCCCCGCCATTTCGCGCTCTGCAGCTGCTGAGATGAAAAGCTGAGCTCTTGATAACGTATATAAAACGACAGTTCTGGTTTTATGCACATGGCAAAGTGCCACCGGCGAGTTATCGCAACGCAGTCGTAGTCGACCTATCTTGGTCTTAGGAAAATTCGCTCTTTGCTGGCTGCTGCGGAGTCAAGGGACTTAGTGCACTGCAATGCTGTGACAACACGCCCCTCCAGCGGTCCTTGAAAAGAATGCAATCTTTCGGAAGGTAGTCTCACTCCGAGATTGTCCCCAGACAGCCAAGTACCAGCCTCGTGATCCAGAGAGACGCACACTCCCTGGCTATTTGAATGGTTTTGGTGGGTTGGAGGAGGTGTGCGCATGTGTGCAATCCTGTATGCACTTATGTATCAATCAGTAAGTCGGGCAGATCGACTTTCTCTTCATGTTATAGCATGTTTTCCGCACTTTTGAAAAGTGCAAAATTGCTCTCGCTAGCTTGGAGGAAGAGTGGGTGTGTGCCCGCCTGCTTCCGCTACTGACGGCAGATGTGAAGATTTTTGACCCGAACGTCAACCAGAGCAGACCATGAAAAGGGGCCAGCCAGGGGGAGGGTCTCCGATTGCAAGATTTCAGTACAGTTTACTCTTCCACCCTGAGTAGTAGGAAGGGGGGTTCGTGGGAGTGCTGAACTAAAGGGGGGGGGGCAGACCTAAGTCATTAGAGAGAAGCTCCCCCTCCGCACCGCAGGCGCGGAGCAAGGCGTGGCGCGTTCCTCTGATAGTCTCAGTATAGTCTACAGATGGAGTATATCCCACTGCAATCTTCACTCATAGGGTCAGTAGCGAGTTTGCTTTTGTGCCGGAAGTTCCGGCTGCGTGTTCCTTAACTTTATCACGAGGGGGGCGTGACTATGAGATCGGCAGGGAGAGAAGACCTCTTCCTTCGCTCTCTCATTTGTCTTGTGCCTTGTGGTAACAAGCCCCGCCTCCTCATAAGCGAAAGGTACTGAAGAGGAAGCTCCTGCGCCAGAATAACGGTTGTCCTTAAAGCCCCGCTTCCCCAACTCTGTGCGTTCTCGTTGCTTTATGCGCCATCTGGCGGCGGTACGGTGGCTGTTTTCCCCTCCTGAAGCTTCTGTCCAGGGATATTTTTAGTAGCCATTCCTAACCGGCACGATTCCAAAGGTCCGCCAGGCCAAGAAAACAGGCAAACATTCTCTAAAATAACACTGTATCCTCGAGGCTCGAAGGCTTTATAGGAACACATTCCAAGAAACCCCCATGGCTTCTCCAAAAACAAAGCCTGAGTGGAACCTTTAAGACCAACGAAGTTTTTTTCAAGGTATAAGCTTTCGTGTGCAAACACACCTCTTTAAATAAATCCAGGTGGGCAACTGTGTTGGTCTGAAGCCGTAGAACACATTTTGAGTCCAGTGGCACCTTTAAGACCAACAAAAGTTTATTCAAGGTATGAGCTTTCATATGCATGCACACTTCCTCAGATACATAGAAATGGCAATATATATATATATATATATATACACACACACACACACACATATTTATTGCATTGCATTACATTGTTCCAATATGCTGTTCCAAAAAAGAAATACACTAAAATGCAAAGGATGTTTAGCCCTTCTTGGTGAGAATACATATGTAAGGACTGAATTAGTTCAGCATAAGAAATTAGATAAACCAATATCCCTGTTAAATCCTGGGGGATTGCTCCAAGCTTTGTACTAACTTGTAGTTCGGTAGTTTCCCCTTCCAGTCTGTTCCTGAAGTTCTTTTGCAATAAAACAGCTACTTTGAGGTCACCCATAGAATATCCTGGAAAGCTGAAATGTTCTCCTACAGGCTTCTCAGTCTTATGATTCTTGACATCAGATTTATGTCCATTTATCCTTTGGTGTAGGGCTTGACCTGTTTGCCCTATGTAGAGAACTGAAGGTGCTAAATAATATATAGTAATGTTAATGAATGTAGCGTAAAACAATAATCAGAAACATCGACATGCATCTTGGACTTCTGGTGGTTGTTAATTTGTATGAGAGGGTGGGTTTTTTTTTGTTTTTTGCATATTCTGTCTTTTAACCCTATATGTTGTTTTTTAACTTGTTAGCCACCCAGAGCCTGCTGGGGGGGGATATAAATATGATAAAATAAAAATAAATAAATAGTTGACATTTAAAGGCATATACAATGTTAGAAGATGAGCATGTGAATAAGCCTCAGATGGTGTAGTTAATATTGTTGGATGCAGTGATTGTGTTGTCTGGGTGTATGTGACAGCAAAGTTGGCATCTGGGTTTATTATTTCAAGCTCTGTCAGTACCAGTCTCCATGTTCAAATTAGATGTTGCATTATTGTGGATGAGTTGTTTGAGATAGGGGAGCTGGCTGAGAGTAAGAAAGTGTTTGTGCCCCCCCCCCCAATACTTGTGAAAGAGAACTGTCATTATCCAGTAGAGGTTGTAAGTTTCTGATGATGCAGTGAACTGTTTTGAGTTGAGAGCTGCATGTGACCACTTAGTGGTGTTCTGTTATTGTTTCTTTTGGGCCTGTCTTGCAACTGGTTTTCTCTGATACCATTCTGTCTTTGTTAATCTGTTTCCTAACTTCAAACAGTGGATACTTTAGTTTCAAAAAGGTTGCTGTAGATCTCTGAGGTGAGAATCTCTGTCTGTAGGATTAGAGCGGATGCAGTTGTACATTGAGCATGGCTGTATACGATGGATCATTTGGTATGTTTAGGATGGTAGCTGGAGGCATGTATGTATGATCGTTGGTTAGTGGGTTTCCGGTATAAGGTGGTGTTTATGTGTCCATTGTATATTTTTACAGTAGTGTCCGGAAAATGTGTTTCTTGCATAGATCGGTTCATTGTCATGGCTTCTCCACTTCTGTTACTCTGGGCTGTCAAATGATTTTACCACCCTCCCTCCTTGTCCTTTTAACTTGCCTCCCAGAACACCTACTGGTGTTCAAGCAGGTGCAGTGTTTCTCCTGATCCACTCTTCCCTCTGGTTTTACTTTCTTGTCTCAAAGCTTATAATGTAAGCTCCTCTGGGTAGGGAACTGCCTTCTGCTCCGGAAAATGTCATGGATGGATAATGTTGTGGAATCCACATCATGTCAACCATAGGGAGCTATAATTAACTAATCAAAAGCACATGTTATTTAGCACATAATTTATTTCTCCATGTCATCCATTGTAAAAGAAACCCTAGCAATTGTTGAAGTCATTTTCTTTACCTTAAAAGTCAAGAAACCAGGCACAGTAATCCCTTGAAAGGACCAAAGATAAGGCAATCAATTTATCAGAGTAATCCAGATGTACACACAACAGTTCTTCACTGGGTCATTTGCTTCCTGAGGTCATTAAGCCATAGCAGGTACATTCCATGCCATGGCAGGTTACCAGCACAGCAGGTACATTCTATGCCATGGATCACCCCATTCCCACCCCCCACCCCCAGTCAATAATCTGAGCTATGTTACCCTTCAGCCATGCATTCACCTACCCCTTGATTATGGACCCTGGGGCTCTCAGGAAGGGCTTCCACGGGGCTGCCTTGGTTGGTCCATCCTCCTTCAAGGAGACAGGTCACTTTTGAGAATACTGAAGGGCCCAAGAGTGGTCAGTGCAGCCCTGTGGCTCCTCCTCAGACTCCCCCCATCCCAGTTCTCTGCCTGAACTCTCCAAGGCAGATTCCCAGAAACCACAAGAGAGGCTTCTCAGCTGACATGCTGCAGCTATAGGAGTAGAGTTGGTCAAGGTGTGAAGGAGATGTTCTTGGGTTTACAGCTCCCAGGTAGGCGGAGAGAGCAGCCCAGAACTCATTAAACTTTTACCAGTACTGCACATGTTAAAGGACAGGAGCAAAGAGGCTGCTCTGTGTGTGTGTGTGTGTGTGTGTGTGGGAGATTCCTCCAGATTTTTCTGCTTGCACCTAGTATGGTGCCTGCCTCCCCCCTAAGAACATTAGTCTCATTCATTGGAGGAAAAACTGAACAAATGAAGCTGCCTTGGCCCATTTAGATCAGAGTTCTGTCTATTCAGAATGGCAGTGGCTCTCTAGGGTCTCAGGCTGAGGTTGGCATCTCATTCTACCTGATATTTTGAATTGGGGTCTTTTGCATGCTAAGCAGGTGCTTTAATGCAGCCCCTCAAACCTGTTTATTAATGGAGCCTTACAGAGATACATCACTTAGTCTCTTAGTGGAAAGCTGCCACCCCTCAGCCAATGTAATCTCCTAACCTCTGTGAATACTCTCTGGTCTCCTTGTCCCTCTACCCATTCCTTTCTTGCATACATTGTGTGAATTGTCTCTCATGTAGGAGAGCAAAGCTTTGTAGATGGTTAGGCAGGTGGTCAGCCCAGCAACTATTCTTGCTTCTATTCCTTCTTCAAACAGCCCCTCTTAGCCACAGAGGCTGCTTATTGGAAATGCTTGTAATGATACCCCTGATGCTTGCTTAATTTAAAAAAGGTATAAAGAATTATAGAAGATAGAAACTGTAGTCTTGGGTGTGTGATCTTCTTCCTTGCTGCTTGTGCCTCCCTCCATCTGGGTTTCTATTGAATCTTGCACTGTTGACTGAGGTTCTGCCCCAGCCTGGTCCCAAAATGGGCCTCACTTCCAGTAATCTGTCCCTATTACCTTATTTTAATTCAGCTTCAGAATCAGGCTGTCCCTTTGGGCAGCCTCTCTAGCAAGAGTGAGAACAGGACAGCAACCCACACAACCTCAGGGGGAGCATTAGGTTTTTTCTTCCAAAAGGAAATAATATATGGGCTTAGCACAAGCCACAGCAAGAAAAGGGCATCTGTCCATGCAAGGGGGTGTGATTTTAGAAAAGCTGATAAAGGGAGAGTGACACTTGCCTTTTCCAGCAGCAAGCAAGGTTGGAGGAGTCCTTCACAGGTTAGATCTGTGTCAAGTTGTTATGGCTCAGGATCTATGAACTGTAAGCCATTTAATTAGGGCACCAGCTGAGTCAGACTGCCTTCGCTTTCTGTACTGGTTTATCTGCTCTATGTTCGCATGTGTGTATGCAGTTCTTCCTTATTTTCTTTATTTCTCCCCTGCAAGTAATTGCACTCCCCTTCCCTTCTTACTCTTTCCCCAAATAAAGTTAGAGTGTATTGTTTAAGAGAGCCTCTGTCACCCACATGTATACAAGGACTAGGTTTTGTGCATGCCAGCTTTTAAATGAGTCAGACTGTTACCAATTCTTCTCTAGCAGTTGCTCTGCCCCCGGGCTTTGCTTTCCTCAGAGCAAGTGATTTCCCACTAGTTGCTGTGCAGCCGTATTTTGATTCGTGGCTCCCTCCAATTTCTCTCGCAGCTTCTGGATCTCCAAAAAAACAAGGCCAAGTTGCTGTGGGGGAAATTGGAGGGATCTGTGAGTCAAAATGCAGCTGTGCAGGAACTAGTGGAGAATCGGTCGCTTGCTCTGAGGAAAGCTGAAGTCCGGGGGTGGAGCAACTGCTTGTGAGGGATCAGTGTGTGTGTTTGAGTGTGAGACAGAAAGAGGCCAAACTGGGCCTATCAGATTCTGCCTCAGTGTAACCAGGGGTGGTAGCTATAAGGGGGGGGGGGGGAGGAGAATGCATTAATGTTTCAGTGGCAAGCAGTAGTCAGATGGACTCCAGGGAAGGTGGGGAAGCAGGGTACTCCATCTCTGGTTTCCCCCTGCACTTCCTGGACAGCCCTCTCCAGATCCTGCCTTACTACCAACCATGTGGGTCTCCAACCTAGACTGTGTTCTGCTGGAGGAAGTCATAGATGGCTGTGGTGAGACCCCATGTTATGCATGACCTGAGAATAAGGAGGGACCCGCCCCTGTAAAGCAACACCACTCTCCTCCCATGGTTCGCCCAGACGGCTGCCACTGAGGCCTGGAAGTGAAGCATCTCCTGTTTCCCCACCTGAGACTGCACATTGGCAATAAGGACACTGAGAGGATACAGGAAAAGGCAAATCAACATGCCATTAACACTGCCGGACATCAGGGCAGGGAGCCAGTGAGGCAAGCCCCTTTCAGAGAGGCTGTCCCGAAGGGGATCCTTCAAAGAGAAATACAGGGAGCTCCCCAGGCTGTTACGAACCAGGATGAGGCCTAGGCCACGGTAGTAGCCCAGCACCAGCTTCTCCCTCAGAGCATAGGAGTGGAACTCCTGCAGGATACTGCGGGTTGTCGGGAATCTCTTGTTCTTCCGTCCGTCCTGAAGAATATTCTGGATCCTCTCAAAGGGAGCAAGCACCATGGCTTCCGAAATGCCAGACATGAGTCCTGCTGTGTACCGGTCTCCCAGGGAGTAAGGCCCAGAAGACTGGCTGGAGAGGATGTGAAGGCAGTTTTCGTATGTGCCAAACATCAGGGTGCCTTGCAGCGTCTTGGAAAGAAGTGGGGGAAAGACTCCTCGGTAGAATTTGTGTAGGCCCTCTTGGCTCAGCTGGCAAACGGCCTCCTGGATAGAAAAGGCATGGAGCTGTTGCCGGAAGATGGTCTTGTAGATGGGGAAGGTGGCGAGCGTGGAGAGGAAACAGGAGGCAGCCCCCATGTTGTAACTGCGGGAGCCCCAGCTTGGTTTCTCTCTTTCCTGCTCTGGCTTTCCAGTGTTCCCAGGAGGGGTTCCCACTTCCTTCTGCATCTTGAGTCCTTTCCTTTGCAGGCTCTAATGAGAAGAAAGACAGCCCGTGAGAGGGCTCAGGAGACCAGTTGCCTGTTATCTTATCCTGTGATTGGAGATAACTGGTGGAATAACCATAAGCAATGTGAGCAGGGTAACTACACCAGTTTCGTTAGGTGGTTAAGTGTGCAAACTCTGGGAGAACAGGGTTTGATTCCCCACTCCTCCACTTGCAGCTGCTGGAATGGTCTTGGGTCAGCCATAGTTATCACAGAGTTGTCCTTGAAAGGGCAGCTGCTGTGAATGCTCTCTCAGCGCCCCCTACCGCACAGGGTGTTTGTTGTGTGTGTGTGTGTGTGTGTGGAGGGTGGGGGGAAGGTAAAGGGGATTGTAAGCCACTTTGAGATTCAGAGTGTAGGGCGGGGTATACCGGTAAATCCAATTTCTTTTTCTTCTTCTGTCTGGATCAGGCGGACCACATAAGGGAGTAGCGTGAGACAGAGAAATGCTCCTGCTTGCTAATTGAGGGCCTGGAGTGGCTGCCACAGCCCCCCCTGAGATACTCCCCCAGCATATTAGATTAGGATGTCACCTCTTTTGATATCCAACTGAGAAACAATTGTTGCAGTTTCAGCTGGAGGATTCCTGCTTTTTGCTTGTTATCAGCATTCCAAAGGCAGAGCCTGAAACTAGCTAGCAGCAGGCTGTACTCACTGAAGCCAGCAAAGCATCCTAACACAGGAGGGATAGAAAGCAGCATAAGCCTGAAAAATCTTTCTCCCGTTTGTTTACATCCAGCCTGCTGAGAGTTCTAGAGAATTTATAGGCTTGCAGTGTTAATTTTGCTCAGTCTCAATAAAAAGTATGGCATGGCCTTTGTTACAGGTGAAAATGGCCACCTCGTTTTTGGCTAAGGGGCAAGAGGAAAATGCGTTCCACACAACCTTGTGCAAGGCAGCCATGCCCACCCCCTCCCCTTCTATAAAACCTGGCCACCCATCTTTGGACACCTTAGCTAGGCTCTTGCTCTACGAAGCCAAGCTTAGCAAATAAGCCACTGGCTGGACGGGTGTCCCCCAATCCCCTCTAGTATGAAAGAGAAACAAGGGCTGGAGGCAAAAACACAGCTTACCTATTAACTGCTCCGATTTCTTCTCCCTCCCCAATTCTCTCCTCCTGCTCATCTCACATTCTTTGCAGAGGAGGAAGAGCTTTATTCTCAGTGCTGCCGGATGTTCTCTGTGCTAGTGCCTCCATCCCACTAAGCTTCCGGTGGGTTACTCAGGAGGACCGACTCTCACAAGCCTCTTCCTTGCAATCAGAAGCAGAGGATGCCTTCACAGGCTGCATCGCTGACACAAGGGAACCCCGGCTGGAGCTGCCCAGGCACAAAGGACTCCCCCCCCCCAAACGTCTTGGCATTATGCAAATGCTTTTCTGGAGTAACCAGAGAGAAATTCAGGTGGGCAGCTGTGCTGCTCTGAAGCTGCAAAACAGTTTGAGTCCAGTGGCACCTTTAAGACCAACAAAGTTGTTCTATTTTGGGTGTAAGTCTTCATGTGCATGTACACTTTTTCAAACAGAGAGAAATGCTCACTTAGCCCTGGAACATGCTCAAGGTTTTCACAGTAACATTTGTGGGGTGTACACTGGGGGAGAACCTTGGGAAAACTTACATCCTTTGTTCAGCAAAATTTATACACACACGTGCAGAGAAACTGTTTCCCAAGATTCAGTGCAGAAGCTTCAGTCCTTCCCTGGAACTCTGGATCAAGCCACTGATTTTGTGTGTGTGTGCCTGTAAGTCATGGTTGACTACTGGCAACCCCTAGTGGGGCATGGATGTTTCAGAAAGGTGGCTTGCTTATTGCCTACTTCTGCATCCTGGCCCTGGTATTCCTTGGTGGTCTCCCATCCAAGTACTTGCCAGGATCAGCCCTTTGTTTGAGATTGGGATTGCCTGGGCTATTCAGGTCAGAGTAAGCCATTGCTTCTTTGTGCAAACCTAACAATGACAGTAAAGTTAGAGCTGGCCTCTGTTGCCATCAGGGTCATTCCAGTAGAAGATTTCAGCTGCATGGAAAAGAGGCGCTTTATGCAACGGGGAGCTGGTCAAGCAAGCCCCAGCCTCACTGTTTTATGAAGGGAAAAGTGGGGGGGAGAGTGGCAGGGTTCCCTCTAGGCGAAGTCAGTGTGAGCTAGCTCACAATTTTTTAGCTTGCAGCTCACACATTTTTGTCTCAGCTCAGGAAAAATGGCCCTAGAGCAAATTAATTATGCCGTAGCTCACAACTTTAATGCCAGTAGCTCACAAAGTAGAATTTTTGCTCACAAGACTCCACAGCTTAGAGGGAACATTGGTGAGTGGGTAAGTGAAGGGTGTTGCATTGATCTAGCAAAGCATCCAGCAGTTCTGAGTTTCCTCCTTGCCCAGACAGATGGCCACAACAGGTATTACAGCTTTGGTGAGCCCCCAACAGGCTCTCCCCTCCCCCAATCTATGAATACTACATGGTGTCCCTTGCAACATACACTGGAAAGGGCCTGCAGAGATTTCTATCCCAGCAACTCTTTTTTTCAGGCTCTGAATCTATGCAAAGGAACGGGAAAAAATTCATAACCATGCTTATGGCATGAGCAGCAGCCCTGCTTTCGCTCCATCTGTGCGATACTACATCATCTTTGCAATGGGCACCGGGACTTCCACACTATCTGAGACTGGACAGCCAAGGCAGTGGGGCACAGTGCAGGCAGCCAGCCAGCCTCTGTCATTGCTCTGAGATCAAATACTCCTCTTCATCCTCCTACAGCTTCAAGAAAAGGTGTACTGAGAAGAATTCTTTCTTGGCTCATTCACTCCCCATTTTCCAACCAGGTGCATCAGAACTGAAACCCCTCCTTTACTGTGCCTGCCTTGAAGGAAAGATCATGATTTGCCATGTCTTCCTCCCCTACTGGGCCCCATTGCACATCTCTTTGCCACCTGTCCAGATCACCCACCATCCCCATTTTTGGATACCATAAAATGAGCTGCTTCCGCTTTGATGCAGGGGAATGAAGTCACCCGTACCTAGGCTATCAGTTGCCCCAAGAGCAAGTTCCAAAAGGGGAACAGCCACCCCCATCCCCAGTGAGAAGTAGCATTCAAGGAGGGTTTTTTTTGGTTTTTAAATAAAAGTTTAATTCCTTCATTGAGGTCTGGAGGAACACATATGGTGCTGACCCCCCCTCCAAGCCCCCCGGGCTGCTTTCCAAAGAATCTCTCTGGGCTGCTGCCCAGGACTGAGAAGAGGCAGCAGCTTGAAAGAGAGAGGTGACACAAAGGATGCTGGGCAGAGAAGCAACCACACACACACGGACCTGTCACACAGATGAGACACAAGACACTCCCTCCCCCCCTCGCCACATGCTTTGGAAGAAGTGGATATATAATTGCCAGGGGCCCAAGAGCCCTGGGACAGGAGAGAGGAAGTGTATTAAGAAGGCACAATACTCAACATCTAAAGAGGACCCCCCTCCCAAGCTGAGACTTTTCAAGACAGCTTCTGTCATCCCACAAAAGAAGGGCTTCACATAAGCTGTGGCGGAGAGATGCCAATGACTTTGCTAAAGCAGTCTTTGTTCCAGATTAAGCCAGACTTCACCAAGCCAGGCTACTGCTTCTCTCTTTCACAAGAGAGGTTAGTGGGTCATCTGCAGATTGTCTGATGTGGCAGCTCAGGATTCAAGTGTGATGCTTTTGCCTCTGGTGACGGAATCAGTGACCATCCTCCTTCATCCTTCTGCGGGAGTGTCGAATGAGAGTTAACAAGGAACACGGAAGAAGCACCAATAAATAAAAGACGGACCTAAGGTCTCACTAGGAAAAGCGTCCGACAGAGAGGAGTGGGTGGTGGGATATTTCCCCAGGGCCCTGGAAACTGCACTGTCACCCTCTGGCACAGGATGAAAAGCAGGGTTCCCCCAACATGGCAGGCTTGGGACGGGAACGCTACTCATCAAAGCTCCAAATACAAAACATATCAATGAGTTTAGCTATGAAAAATGAACACCTGGATCAGCCCAACCAGATGGACTGCTCTGAAATGAACTGGACACAAAGGGGGGGGGGGGAAGGAGAGAGAGAGACTGAGACTAGGAGGGGCAGGAGCCAAGAAAAGCCATGCCCCAGCTAGTGACAGAATATGGAAGCCCCCCATGTCTCCTGCCACCCCTTCTGTCCCACCCCCTCCCCTCCTGGGACCTTCCTTCCGCCGAGGAGCAGCTACCCGACCTAGCAATACAAAACTATCCAGGGAGCTTCACATGCAAAAAGTCTCCCCCACCCCAACCCCACTGGGCAGTCTGCAAAGTCCGCTCTACTTTCCCACGGAGGGAGAACATCTTAATATCACTAGTTACTTGAGAGCCTAGGAATGAGTGAGAGCTTGGAAGTGATTCCCTCCATCTCTCCCTCCCAGGCTCTGGGAACGCAGAGGAAGAACTGAGCAGAGCTGCAGTCAGGCAAGCAAAATTATCTTCTACTGAACCTTAAAACAAATTCAACACATTTTGGTTTGTTTTTTTTTCCAAAAAAAAAGAAAAAGAGCCACACAAGCAGCAGCAGCTTTGACTGTTATAAAGGAACATGACTGAAGAGGTAAGAGACTGATTCGCCATTGTGAGTCCTCCTGATGGCCTCGGCCAGAATCATGGAGATGTCGATGACCTATGGAGGGAGGAAAGGAAACAGAGAAAGGCCATCAGCTCCAGCCTGAAGGTTTTCCTCCTTTGCTAGGTCTTTTCTATCTGACCTCACCAGCACATTTTTTTTAAATATTCCCAACTACCTGGATTTTAGGGCAGTGCTTCATCTTGTCCTCCTGGGGGATTGTGTTTGTGACTACAACCGCCTCGAAGCAAGCATTGTTGATGCGAGAAATGGCTGGCCCAGAAAAGATCCCGTGGGTTAGAATGGCATAAACTTTGGTGGCTCCAGCTGAAAGCAGTCTAGGGCAGAAGGAAGGCAGAAGGCAAGGTTTGCATTGCTTGCAAAGGGAAAGTCTGGGGTTTCTTTTCCAAAGCATAATGTGTGCCCCTGACAGCCCAGCATGCAAGGAGAACATACCTCAGTCACCCTTCTCACAAAAGGGGCTATCTGATATGAGACAACTGCTTCAATTTTCAGAAATCAAAATAGGTTTAGCAACTCTAAGGTCAGTCTCAAACATAATGTGGGAGAAATGTGTTCCAAATTCATCTTGGGTATCTTTTTAAAGTCAGAATGGAAACATAAATAAGATGCCGGGAGCAGGGATGGAGACAACCCCCAAAGTAGCCACTTTTATTTAGGACTCTGTCCCTTCCATGTAAACCCAGCATGACACCTCCAAAAGCAGACTAAGCCATAGCTGCTCCTTACATCAGCCTGTTAGACTGGACAGACAAAGGCACTCACCTGTCCGCTGCATGACAGATTGTTCCACAGGTGTCTGCCATGTCATCCACAAGGATAGCCACTCTGTCTTTCACATCTCCCACTAAAACCATGCGGTCCACTTCATTTGCCTTCTTCCTCTCCTTGTGAATGAGGGCAAAGTCCACATTCAGCCGATCAGCAATAGAAGTCACTCTGTGGAGACAGCAAAACTGAACATGGTGCCCAGAAGATCTGAATCTGGAACAGCTGTGAGGCCCAATTTCCACAGGTCTTAATGATGCAGAGCTTATACTACTTGTCATTATTGCATGTCCCTCACCCTTCTATCATCCTGGAATTCAACAGAGCCCAGCATGAACGTTGGTCAAAGCGGGATTCTCATTCAGGCACCAGCAGACCAGCTTAGCTTCAGCAACAGTGCTGCATCATGCGGCCCTGAAAGTCTGTGTGCTTGGTGAGGGGCTGAGTATCAGAGATCACATGCTGTGCATGCAGCTGTTCCATGTGCACCACTGCACAATGAGCAGAACCAAGTTCAATGTGCAGCGCCATGTTAAAAGATATCTTGCCTGACTAGTGAGAGCCACTGCAGTCAGAGTACACAATGCCAGCCTCAATGAAACTAGCGGTATGTGTCAGAATGAAGCTGCTTTATATGTTCACATACAAAGCAACAAAAGGAAACATAATGCTGCCCCAACTGGCAACAGTCTGGAGGTAATCTGTGCACAAATTATAACACAACAGTTTGGGGAAGTTTCCCACCGCCTGTAGGTTTTTCTTTCCTAGAAACGGGTCATGCTCCAGAGTCTCAGCCCTGTGACATGAACCACTGCAGTTAATGCTAAAGCCCTTGGAGTAGGATGTGGCAACATGTTGGGCAGACACACCTCTCATTTGCTGAGGTCAGAAAGGTCAAGGCTTTTCCAGTTCCCATGGGAGACTTTGACCTAATTGCCTGCCAGCTTCCTGAAGATTAGGAGAAACTTGCTAATAGTCAACAATGATTAGAAAGGTGGGTGGGCTGCCCCTCAGTGGAAATTTTCAAGCAAGAATGGGCAGCTCTTTGTCAGGGATGCTCTAAGCTTTGCATTTCCTGCACTGAACAGAGGGTGGACTACATGGCTTGTAAAAGCCTGATGACCACCTTAGATGGGCTCAACCCAGCTGTAGCATTTTATCTTGTGCTTAAACAGTGATTTGCAGAGTACATTGATAGCCATTGCATTTTCCAAGTGTGTGCAAACAATGTTGTCCATATCTGTGGCAAGAATGATTATTTACAAGATCTGTATGCTGCTTTTCTGCCTAATTGGGGCCACCAAGGTGGCTAACAGTTAAAAGATAGAATAAAAACATTTCAAAAAATTAAAGCCAGAACTAAATTATATATGGAGCACATAAACCAGTTAGTTAAGACATACAGTGGGAAGAAAGGATCACTGAAAGAACATCAGATGAAACAACAAAAGGCCTTCACTTGCTGGTCAGAGACACTGCCAGAAGGGAACAGATGACTATTCCTGGAGGAAGAGTTTCAGAGTTTGGGTAGCACAACCCAAAAGGTCCTTGGGAAGAGGGGGCACCTGAAGCATGGCCTGGGAAGATGATCTTAGTTGTTGAGCAAGTTTGTATGAAAGCTATATAGGACTTTAAAGGTCAGCACTAGCACCTTGAATTGGGCCTGAAAACAATTTGGGAGCCAGTGTAGATGGACCAAGATTGGAGTTATATAGTCCCTACAACCCACTTCAGTCAATAACTTGGGTACAGCATTACGTACCAACTGAAGTTTCTAAACAGTTTGCATGGATGGCCCCTTGTAGAGTGCGTTGCAGTAGTTTAATATAAATGTTGCCATGACATATACTACAGTAGCCAAGAGTGTTCCCTCTAAACTGAGTTAGCGTGAGTTAGTCTCCAGCTCACACATTTTTGTCTTAGCTCAGGAAGGATGACCCCAGAGCACAATAATTTATGCAGCAGCTCACAACTTTAATGCCAGAACTCACGACTTTAATGCCAGTAACTCACAAAGTAGAATTTTTGCTTGTGGCTTAGAGGAAACATTGGTGGCCAGATCTTTTCTGCCCAGGGAAGGCCACAGATGCCACCTGCTTATTCAGGAACTCCCCCAAGCTAGGGGCCTGTTCCTTTAGGGGAAGTGCAGCCCCATCCAGAAGGGAACAATATCAGAGAAGACATGAGCAGTTCTGTATGGAAGCCAAAGACAAAAAGATAGGAATATTCTGTAGTGAGAAAATGTAGAGAAGATAGTGATTAGGAGAAGCATAAGGCAATAACTAGACCAGCAAGCATGCCTGCTGTTTGTTGGGCCCTAGGAGTCACTGCTGTTCCAGATGCTCACTCCCAATCCATCTGATCACCTTTTGGCTCCACCAGCATCAGGTGAGACGATTGTGCAGGTCTTCCACTCTACTATGTTCTCTCTGATCCACTTCAGGACGGCAGGCTCTGCATACAGGTTGTCCACAGGGATATCAAAGAAGCCCTTTGGGGGAAAGGAGACAGCTGTGTTCTCAAGACAGATCTGGTAGAGCCACAGGCTTTTTTGCTCTGACTTCTAGTTACTTTAATGGGAGGAAATAAGAAGCATGCTGTAAGATAGCAGCAGCAGGTTCCAAAGAAAGGTACTCCAGACTGTCATGGCTGAAACTTTCATTTGGGACTGGCACAGCAATGACTTACCTCATAAGCTGCTATTCAGCCTCCTTAGCCCAAGCTTGCAAGATTAAGAGGGCATTCAAATTACAAGCCATTGACTTCATTTCTGTGCTTTGGGAAGCGAAGCATCAGTCCAAAAGGGAGAAGCCAAACTTTTTTTTTTTGCAAAGGGTCCAGAGTATCAAGGCATCTACCACACCTGGCCTTCTAAAACTTGGTTCACATATGCAGGAGAATGCAGGAGCAGAGGTGGTAGAATGGACCAAATCACTGCAAAGTGCTAGTCAAGGATCACAATTTGGAATGCTCCTATATGTGAGGTTCCCTGCAAAGAGAAATTAAGCACAGCAGGGAATGTGAAAGATAGAAGTCCTTACTCTCTTTTTAGTTATAGTATTCTGTTTGCACGGAGTTTTCTGGAAATGCTGAAACTCTCTGCCCACACTTTGAAATGGTGTAGACCGGGGGTGGCCAACAGAAGCTCTCCAGATGTTTTTTGCCTACAACTCCCATCAGCCCCAGCCAGCATGGCCAATGGCTGGGGCTAATGGGAGTTGTAGGCAAAAAAAACATTTGGAGCTATCGTTGGCCACCCCTGGTGTAGACCATTCTACTACCTCATTCTCAAGCAGCCTATTGCATGTGTACACCACATCTAAACCAAACAGGCAGAGAAACAGGTTACTCTTTAGCTACATTGTGCCAAAGGCCCAGTCACTTGCTCTGAAGCTGCCCTTAACAGCCTGATGAACAGCATCTGCCACAGAGATGAGGGAAGTAGGAATCAGAAGCAGACAGAAGTGTGGAAGACATTTTGTCTCACCTGAATCTGAGACGCATGCAGGTCCATGGTGATGATGTGGTCTGCCCCAGCAACTGAGAGCATATTTGCCACCAGCTTGGCAGAGATTGGGGCCCGGCTCTAAAGGAAAAAGCAGGCATGTGAATCTGAAGCAGGCTTCTTTTGGACTACCATGCACAACAACCCTGACTGTAGAAAGGAGCAATCCCTCATGAGGAGACCAGAAAAGAGAACTTCCTGAGAAGTTTCAGTCCCAACAACAACTAGCCTGGCATCCAGGGAAGTAATAATATGAACTTTTTGAAAGTTTCTTGGTACACAAAACACATAGGATATCCATAAAAACAGAAAACTAGAGCACCATAAAGGATTTTCTTTAAAAGCAGATTTTTTGAAGGGGGGAGTGAAAACTTCTACTTCATCAGCCTGCACCCTCCTTTGCAAGAGACACTGCCAAGGCCTCATCTTTCTTTCCTAAGGGTCCAAATTCCTTCTTCCAGTCATGCCTGCCAAGTTTCACAAAGAAGACCTAGCTTACTCTTACCGAGGCATTTTGCGTGTCAAATTGCTGGGGGCCTCAGACATACAACACAATGGCAGCACTCGCTCCATCACCAGTCTTCAGCCTCTTGGTCCCAATACATCCCTGACCAATCTTGCCTCTGCCCTAGCCAAGATAAAACCTAACCACCAGGTCTGTTTCCCAACCTTCACCCTCCACCTTGCTTAGGATCATTTTATGCTGTCTAAAGGGAGATCCGTAAAATCCCCACAAACAGAACTACAACAGATCATGTGGCTTGCCTCTGGCCCTTGCACAGAGAGAGCTCTAATGGGAGGCCTAACCCTGAGCATTTTAAGCAGCTCACAGCAAGGAAGCCCTTCTCTCTGAGAGCCGCTGCCAGTCAAAGGTGATGGTGCTGATCCTGGGAGACGCATTCTATTTGGAGACTCCCTCATTCATGAGTTGCCTAACCCTGGGGAAGGGCTCCAAGTGAAGAAGCGTGATCCTCCGGGAGCCCACCTTGTCCTTTTTGTCTTGGCGCGCGTAGGGAAAGCAGGGAATGACGGCAGTGACGCGGCTGGCCGAGGCGATTTTGCAAGCGTTGATCATGATGAGCAGCTCCATCAGGTTGTCGTTGATCTCGCCGCAGCCGCTCTGCACGATGTAGACGTCCTCGCCGCGCACGCTCTCGCCGATCTCCACGCTGCCGGCACGGGGGGGGGGGGGAGCGGGTTAGGCTTCGCGCCCCCGGACCTGCACCGGGCAGCCCCTCCCCCCTCCCCGGACTACGATTCCCGTCAGCGCCCGCGCGCCGTGGAGTCGGCCGGGAGCCGTAGTTTCTCTCCCGCGGCCTCCCCGCCCCCGCTCACCATGTCTCCTGATTGCTGAACTTCTTGGTGACGACCTTTCCGAGTTCGAGGCCGAGGCGGTCGGCGATCTTCTGCGAGAGATCCTGGTGGGAGCTGCCGCTGAAGATCTTGATGTTGGGCATCCTGGAGGCGATACAAGGACACCTCGTCGCCGCCTCCGCTGCCTCCCTGCGCCTCTCCTCGGGGCTGGCGTGCCTCTGGGGCTCCAGCGGCAGACACGCCTCCGCCCTATTGGCGGCTCCGGGTGAAAGACGGGGAGGAACAGAACAGCAGGGCAAAAGCAAGACCTGCGCCTACGCCGCCATCTTGGCGCTTCCCGCCAGCGGCACCCCTTTTTATCACCTCGCCGGGCCGCCGCGGCTACACCCCCCAAACTTCGTCACGTGGCAACGCAGCGCGTTCGACGGCGTGATGAGTGGGGGCGGGGCCGCCACGGCCTGCCAGCTGACAATGGCCAGTAACTGCTTCTGGCGGAGAGGTGGGACCATCGAGAACCCGATTGGTCCAGGCACATGATAGCGGGGACGGGTAGCCAATGGGCCTCAGCGATTCTGCCTCGCGGTCTGAATCGCGAGAGTTTAGTGCAGAACGCGAGACCAGATACGAACAGGTAGAAGTTCAACGGGAGAAGTAGCGACGTGGACCCCTCGGCTGTCTGCGGAGGCCGAAAGGAGACACGTTTCTTGCGTATGCCCTGGGCCCAGGGGTGCGGGCAGGTCCGCACAGGCAGAAAGCTAGTTTGCCAGGGAGAGCAGACCGATGCCTTTCCAGCAAAGGGCATTCAGAGGTATACAGTCTCTAAACATGGAGATCCCATTAATTCTCCATCATGACGAGTAACCGCGGATTCTACACGCACCTTTCCTCCATGAAGTTACAGAGTCCCCCAAAGTCATTTAAGCCAATCACCACCACATACTGTGGCAGTGAGTTCCTGTGCGTTAAAAGTTCTGTGAAGAACTTCCGTCAGTCGTACATCTGTCCATCAATTTCAGTGTGTAACCATCAATTCTAGTTCTATAGGGGAGAAATATGTTGATCCGCTTTCTCCTTCTGCATAGTTTTATAGGTCTTGATAATCCCCTCCCCGCCCCCCCCAATTTTTTTTTCTCTAAAAGCCCTCGGATTCCTTAGTGTTTTTGTGGGGAGGTTTTTAAAGCTCTTGATCATTTTGATTGCCTTTTTTGCATCTTTTCCAGGGTCATTCACTGCCAGTGCAGATCCTGTTAGTGTTGACCCTCACCCTGCCTTCCTTCCCCCCCTGCCCAGTTCTTTGGAATATGTGGGGAACTTGGTGTCAGTTTTTCTTGCACCTTTCTTTAAGAGGTTCCATGGATAAGTAGAATATGTTTGAAATACCTTTTTTCTGTTTTCTCCCTTGATGTAAATGTAATTACAAGTATTATGGTATGGATTTCTTCTTTTTGCATTCTCTATTCGATGTTTCATATTTATTAAAAATAAATTGATGAAAAGGTTCAGTCCAGCAAACCTCAGTTTCTTGATGGGGCTGACAGTTCACACTTGTACACTTTAAAGAACTCATTGTTTAATGTACATTTACTTGGGAGTAAGTTCCAGTGAACTCTACAAGTTTGCTTCTTCCCAACTTTTTCAAAAGAAGGTATTTTTGTCTCTTTATTGCTGTTGTGAAAGTTATTTTTAAAGCTTGCTGAAACTCGGATCCTGCTATGGAATTCTGCATCATTTAAATGCGTTGTGTTACTACTTAAGCTTTGTTTCACTTCTAGTTGTTCTGCCCTCCCTCTTCTGCACATCCATCCTCTCTGAATGTATGTTCTGCATGTGTAATGTCATGATGAGCAAGTCTTCTTTCAATTGATTTCTTTGCAGAATAGGACAGGTAATCTCTGCTCTCCATCTTGATCTATCCCTCTCATATTTTCCAGAATTGCACTGCACAGAGAGCTGGCACTTTGCTCCTCTCTGCTCTTTACCATCACATCTGGAAAACTGGACACTTATGTCCCAAATGCTTTCACTTTATTCCCCGTTTTCCCACATATACACCTTTAGCTCAAAGAATATCTGATGTAGAATAGCTCTGCTGAATATTAAGTCAAGTCTCTGTCATCCTTTTCCTACTGAAAACTTGCTACTCAAAGATATGTTCTTTAGGTAAAGACACATCTTTAGATAAAAGATCCTGGTTTTCCACACCCTGTACAAACACACTATTTTCCCATGTTAATCTGAATATATGTTCACGTGCTTGTGGGGGCATGGTAACATTGCATTCTAAATTTAGCATTTGTTGAACACTACTCTGCTTACAAAATAACAGGTTCCATTGAATCCAGCCAGGCATCATCCAGAACTCTCCTTGTTGGCCTTAAGATGGCACTGGAAGGAGTTCCTAATTTGCTTCCCTTTTCTAACAAAAACAGAACAAATCCTATCGCATGCAAGCATTTTCTGACTGTTGACTCCCACAACCTTCCTGAAGTCACTCGAGCTGCCAGTTTGTGCAACAAGCTGCTTGGATTGCTAAGGGCAAGACTCTTCCATGGTATTAGCTGGTGTCAGTCAATCCCAGTGGTCAGAAAACTCTGTGTACATGAAGGTTTGCCTTGACCAATGTGGCTTCCAGAAATATCCAGTCAGATGCTCTGGGAACTCCCAAGCAACATTAAAGTAATAGCTATCCCTTGTTTGTTTCCAGTACCTGGTACTCAAATGTACACTACATGCATGGAAGCACTCCATATTTTTATTTTATTTTAAAAAGGAGGGAGGATTAGGCATTAATGGAGAACAAGCTTGTCAATAGATATTACCCCCAACATTGAATGCCTTCATGTATGGAAGCTGTCTACTTTCTGAGTTTCAAAACTTTTGTCGTCTAAGCTACTGTACTAGTAGGGAATTTTGTAAATTACATATGTAAAAGAAGTGTTTATTTTTTCTGAATTATTTTGTAATGTAAAGTGGGGAATTTCTGCCCCCCCGCCATACCATTTTCAATTTTATAAACCTGTACCATGTCTCCTATAGTAATTTCTTCTATTTCTTAAACAGCCCGAATGCTATAGGTTTGCTGTGTATAGAAGATGCTTCAATGCTTTTTCTGAGTTACATCTAGTTTTAGGACTTCCTTTGCAAGACATCAGAACACCATATTATTTCTGTCACTCCATCAAAAAGCACTTCCAAACTTCCCAAAGGGTTCTGTTTCTCGGCTTCCCTCTTCTCCAGTCCCCTTATTTTGGGAGAAATTTTATATAGCCCAAAGAGCAACTTGACAAACAAGAAGTTTGATATTAAGATTAGTATATTTACTCTTTCTTATTTGTAAAACAAGACATAAATTTGTATATATATATATATAACTTTCATATATCTATACATATATAGCCTTTATTTATGTATACTATATACAGACATTTTAAAAAAGTTTCCTCTGTATTCAGTGGAGAGTTTTATGAGAGGCAGGCACAACCAAGGGAAGCCGCTGGTTGCTTGGTCAATGGTGGATGGGGAAGGGATCCCGCTGGCCCCCACTGGGTGTCCTGCAGAAGGATCTTTCCATGGGGCAACAGATGAGGCCAGGGATCGCTGTGAGCCAGAGAACACATTGCACTACATAGAGGATA
This sequence comes from Heteronotia binoei, assembly GCF_032191835.1. Taxonomy (NCBI): domain Eukaryota; kingdom Metazoa; phylum Chordata; class Lepidosauria; order Squamata; family Gekkonidae; genus Heteronotia; species Heteronotia binoei. The sequence continues at coordinate 48,281,927 of NC_083233.1, forward strand.
TGTGTTAAAAAAAGCACAGTCTACATTTTGGGGAAATAATGAACTATTGCCAAAGCACCTTGTATTAAAACAATAACAAAAAAGAGATGAGGTGATTTATTGTCACTGGAGCCTTAACTGGGATTTTCACTCCACAAAATGCAAAGCTGCACTCCCTGAGCCTTTTGCCCTTCCGCCTCAGTGGGAAGATTCTCTTTACCTTCATGTGGGCCTCTTGGAAAGAAACTCAAGAGAGCTCTTCAGGATGGGCACTTTGTCCCAAGTGTCATGGTGGAATAGAATCTGGGGAAAAGAGGGTGGGCACACAACATGAGGAATCTCCCCTCTGTTTGGGAAGAACAGGAACGGCCTCAGAGCCCAATGAAAGTGCTTGAATTGGGTATATCTGGAGGTTGGGCATCAGTGGAATAACAGACCCACTGGGCATTATTTCACCATACATTCTAATAAACATCCCAGTACTGGGAGGGACAGAGAAGTGTTTGTAGGAACCCTTCCAATAAAGGGTGGCAGCACAATGGGGGGGTCTCAAAGGAAACTCCCACCTCCAAAGACCTATGGAACTGTGGCCTGACCTGCCAACTTGAGACCAAGCTACCACTGCTCCCTGCCTATGAACAGTCAGATGTCAGTGTACAGAGAATGAGGTCTGGCACTGCATGGCAGTCGCGTCCTCTGGGAGGGGGAGTGTGGGAGGTTGACTCCTAGCTGATGGCCCTGGGGTTGGCCTGCTAGAAACTCTGAGGCACAGGTGGGGCTTTTCAGCTCCTTGCCGCATCAGCGCAGCAAAAGAAACACCCCCCCCCAATACCTTGCTAGATTCTTAATGCACTCCTTGGAAGGGCCAATACCTTCCTACTGCTACTCCCCAGCTATGCCTGCAGGGATTGGTCTGCTGATGGCAGCATTTACTGCTAGTTGAATGCTGCATCTGTAGACTTTGGAGGCACTTGGCAGAGGCCAAGGCTCCTTTCTGGTCCCCATGGGACAAAAGCAAGTGGCCTTGGCACACTTTTGTACATTCAGAAAGGCCCAGCAGAGCTCTGTAAAGCAAAAGGTATCTGCTGCCTTCAAAGAAACAAAACAGGGCTTCTGCGGGCAGTGGACTTGCTCCACACAGGGCAGGCAGCATGGAAAGCATGCAGTGCAGCTGCTGGAGGCCACTGGCAAGAGTTAGTAAGACGTCTGCTTTCTTGTTTGGACTTGACTGTCCACCCACAGCCCCCGTGGAAGGTCGGGCACTAGCTCTTGGCATGCTGACGAGAGGAGAGGTACGGACTCACTGCTCCGGTGCATGCCGACTTACTTATTCATTAGGTTCTTCAAAGAGCGTGTGAAAGTGCTCATGACCGTGGCCACCGGCTGCCGAGTCAGCTGATCAGCAGCCTGGTCCCAGTGACCAACCGTTCGGGCTGTCGACTCCTCAGCTGCTCTGAGCAGGAAAGTATAGTTCCGCACCACCTCCTCGACTTTGGTCAGCAGTGCCTGCCTCTGAGACTCGGAGCGTACCACGTACACGAGGCGCACAAAGGTCTCAATCAAGCTGCCTAGAACTTGGAAGCTGCTTGTGATGGCCGAGAGCATGCGGGTCGGGCTCTTGTCGACTGCGGCCACTCTGCGGCAAGAAGCCCTGAACTCCTTGAACTTCAATGCCAGCTCCTGCTTGTACTCAATCAGCTGTGAGAGGTAAGGCTTGCCTTCCCGAACTTCGGGGTTCACAACACACTGCCTCAGGATGGTCAGGAGCTCACTAGTGTCCAGCTGCACAGCCATGAACCCATCAGGCAAGGCATAGGTGCGGCCTCGCAGGGCATGGATCTTAGCCAGGCTTCCCTCAAAGGTGGAGGTTCGCAGGTCTATCTCTTGGGTCTGGTTGTCATCAGGACTGCTGCAGGCGCTAGCATCCAAAACCTGAAGGGTCCTGCTTACAACTGGAACGGCCTGATTGTCAAGTTTCATGCCAGGAAGGATCTGCATGGGGATGGAGTAGGACAACTCGTCCTTCTCGCTCCCATCGTCTGCCATATCACACTTCCTGTAGTAGAAACAGTACCGAATGGAGCAGCACTTCTCCCCCTCCATGTCTTCCTCTGGCAGCTCAGCATGGCTTGGATACACATCCTCCTGGAGAGAGAAGACGGTGTGGTCCTTCTGGCTTTTCTTTTCCTGCGCAATTTGGACATAGGAGGGCTCTGCCCCCACTGCCAGGGTCTCCTGGGCTTTGTTCTTCAAGGCTGGTGCCTGGACCACAGCTTGGCTTTCCTCTTGTGAGCATTTTTGCTGGGTTGGATAAATGCTCTGGTAGACATCGGATGTCAGAGATGCATCGTCTGTCTTGTCAATTTCACTAACGCTGTAGCGGCGCATTAGCTTCCTGTACTGTGGGGCTCCCATGCACTCTCCACGAGAAGCACATGTGGTCAAGCATGACAAGCTGTTCTCGGGGTCAGACCGGCGGTCTCTAGACTCCAGGCTCGTGGACCGCAGCCGGCTGCCTTTCAAAGGGCTTTTGATGCTGGTGCCTTTTACCACCTCGGCCTGCTTCTGGGCTTTCTCCCTGCCTTGCCGTTCCTGTTCTGGTGCAATTACCTGAGGCCTTGCCCCTCTGCTAATACGCTTACAGTCACAGCTTCTCCTCTGTTCCCTGGACATCCCAGGGACCTTCTGCACAGGGCTGGTCTTTAGTTGGCAACCACAGCGCCCGGATGCTGAAGGGAGCAGATACTCCAGCGGTGGGGGGTCACCTTTAGTCTTTGGCTTGAGTAGCTCTTCCAAGAACTCCAACTCATACTGCTTCACCTTCTGCAGCTGGGCCTGCCTCTCATCTGTCTCTTTTTTGAGCCTTGTGGGGAAAGTAGCAGAAAAGAGTTTCCTCAACCGGAATGGGGCCTTGGGCACTTTGGGCTTGGCTGGGACGTCAACATCCTGTGGGGTCACCTCCAGGACCTTCTCAGGCTTTTTGGAAGGCACAGAGCTTATTGTCAGACCCTCAGTCCTGGTTACCAGCTGGATCTGCCCTGTGGGATCCTCACTGGAGCTCCTGAAAATGCCACTGGCAGCAGCAGGGGACTTCAGGCTGCTTGCCTCTGCTTTGAGGCTTTTAGCACAGGGTTCCTGCTGTCCCCTCTCCCCTTGGCTTGCAGGAGCAGTCTGTTTCTGTGGGGCCGGGCTAGCAGACTGTCCCCCAGCCTTTGACAGGGGCTCATCACCCCCTAGCTTTTCTGCAGATTCTTGGCTGATTTGGTGCTGGCTGCTCTTGGAAGGCTGTCTCTCCCCAGGGGCTGGAGAGCGATGGAGAACATTCACTTTGCTGCCTTGGGATCCTCTGAGTCTTGGAGAGGCTTCCTCTTGCTGCTTCTGGGGGCATTTATAAGAAGGATCAAGCTGACTTGCCTGATGTTGTAAATGCTTGCTGCTGCCCTGCCATCTGCAGTCCTGGCTTCCATTGGGAGTCTTGTGTTCACTTGGAAGATCTAGTGAGGTGGTGGCTGCTACTGCTGTTGCTGCTTGGGAAGGCAAGGATTTGTGGGTCACTACTTGCTGCAGAGCAGCTGAAAAGATGGCAGGAGAAACTCTGCTTCTGGCATCCAGGATCAACTTGGGGCTCAGCCGGACCTCCTTGGGCATCTTGTCTTGCAGCACCTGCACCTTCTCACCACTTAGGGCAGCAGCATGCAAAGATACCTCTAAGGCCACTTTGGAAGGACTGGCTCCCTCACACTCCACATTTGGCATTGATGTACCTTTACTCTTTGGCTCGCTGAGCTGCTGGGAGAGCACAGGCTGAACAGCCAAGGCGTAGCTTCTCCCAAGCTGGGGAGGATCCTGCTTGTTTCTACTGCAAGGAGGCTTGGAGTTTTGGTTTGAGATTGCTGGCTTTGGGGAAGAGCTCGGTTCCTGGTGGCGGAGGGGGTAAGGTGAGGCAAGGACAGCTTGTGCGGCGCAGCCCTGAATGCGGAAAGGAAGGTCCTTCCTAGTCAGAAGGTTCTCTTTATTGATATGCTGAGCCAGGAAGTAGGCAGCATTCTGGCGCTGCTTCATGGCCGAGACCATCTCTGAGACATCGGTGATCTCCGAAGAATTGGTTTCGTGGCCGGAGTCCAGCGATGACTCTGGGGTGATGGCAGCCAGAACAATCAGGCCTGGAGAAACACAAACCCAAGGTTAGAGTTGGGAATTTGCTCAAGGACAGCCCTGCAGGAAAGCAGGTGGTAAGGCAGGAGGGAAGCCATAGGTTGGGTAGATCTGAAGTGAAAAGTCTGTCACTGTTTACAAGGGACCCCCACCTACAGGCAGTGGATTCATAGAGGCAGTGCACTTTGGCACGTGGCACCATCTCAGAAATATTATTTCCCTGCCCCTAGCCCAGAGGAATGGCTGCTGTGCCCTGTCGGGAGGTAATTGTGTGAGCAGAGGATTGACTAAGGTAGCTTCTGCCTTGTCTACTCATTGTGGGACACTACACCTAATATGGAGACAAGGATCACAATGCATTCAAAACTGTGCGGCCTGTCCAAATGCCTGCTACAGGTATATGAGAAGCAGCTGGAAGCAGCCATTCTTTACACTGATAACCAAAGAGCATCTAATGCTATTGATTGTGCTTCCCCTGCAGCCAGCTAAACCATGCTGCAGGCTTGTTTAACAAATAAAGTAGCTCTGAAAGAGACTGCAGCTGGAGAAACTGGGCAGCTTTTGTGAGCGGCTGAGATTTGGCTGCAGCAGTGCTGCTGCATCACACGCCGAGCTGGTCCAGTGCCTGTTCAGCCAGAACTGCATTTGCTTGCCTGCAACATGGCAGGCCAAAATGGCCCCAGACACAGCAGTTTTTTTCCCTCTCAGTACTCATGAGCTAATCCTATGAACAACATGAGCTGATTTACAGATACCAGAAGTAGTCTCTCTAAGTGGAAAGGTTGGAAGTTCACAGACCACACAATTCCAGCCTTTGCAGCTGCTTTAAAATACTTTCTTTTAGCCCTGCATTTGTGCTAACCTCAGTCCACCAGTGGTACAACAGCTTATTCCATGTAACACAAAAGGAGAGTGACATCAATATTTGCACTTGCAACTTGTAAAAGGAAAAAGAACCTCCAGAAGGTTGTGAGATCCAAGCCTTCAACTAATTAACTTGGTTTCTTATATACAAGAGCAGGAGGAGGGGGGGAAAGGCTCTAATATTGTTGGGCTTTGCATATGGGGAGGACTTTTTCCCCTGAAGGGCTATATAAACAATATGTTGTTGAAGGCTTTCACCGCCAGAGTGCATTAGTTGTAGATTTTCCAGGCCGTATGGGCATGGTCTTGGCATTGTGAGACCTGACGTTTCACCAGCAACTGTGACTGGAATCTCAGAGGTATAACCCAGAAAACTGTAGTTCTCTCTAGGTCGAAGAAGATGATAGGCAGGTGATTTATATCTACTCAGGAAGGTGGGGTAGGGCTGAGTCATTATCTTGTAGGAGCTTCCCAGCTGTGATATGCTAATGGAGGAGCTTTCCTCCATTATTAGCCGCCCTGAGTCCACTTGCTGAGAGGGCGGGATAAAAATCTAAGGTAAATAAATAATGAATAGAGCATGGTTTCCAGTCCTGAAAAACACAAAATGCTCTACAGTTCACAACAGCATTACACATAAGATTAGAATTTCAATAACCAATCCATATACAAAAGGACCTTCTCAGGAAAGCTCCTCGATTAGCATGTCACTAGCAGCTTGTGATGTTCAGAATGTCGCACCTTCCCAGTTCCCATATTTCACAGCTGAAAATAGGAACATACTTATAAGGATATACTTGTGCATTTATTAAATGCAATTGCATTAAACACACACATCCCTACCCTTTTCATTTATAAATAGTTAGCAAAGGTTGAACCCCCTTACCTCTAGCAGCCCATACTAAAAAAAATGTTATAAAGTATCCTCAAGGCCAAAATAGGGGATAAAACATAGTGCTTTAATATGGAGAGGCAAAAGAAAATGAACTGCCCTGTCAATAATGTCCTCCTTGTTCAATAGCCTCTAATGCTGCTTCTGACTGGCTTTGGGAAATTTCACAAAATAATGGACACCCTACTGATACAGGGGAATCAACTCTGCATAAATGTTCTTAAGTCTGACAATTGCAACTTATCTTTGAAAGGAAATAAGCTTGCTTGCAGTAGGGGAACCTGGGCTAGGCACTCCTTTTATGATAGGAAGGGCAGAAAGCCTACTGTGGAACTCTGTCCAAAGTGGAAGTGGGCGCCACTTGCCACTGCTCCAGAATTATCCCTGTGGACCAGTGTTCCCTCTAAGTTGTCAGCTAGCTCACAGCTTTTTAGCCTCTGGCTCACACATTTTTGTCTTAGCTCGGGAAGGATAGTCCCAGAGCAAACTAATTTATGCAGTAGCCAAATCGCTTGCTCAGAACTTTAATGTCAGTAGCTCATGAAGTAGAATTTTTGCTCACATGACTCCACAGCTTAGAGGGAGTATTGCTGTGGACCCCCTTGTAAGGCTCAGTTGTCTACTGACATAGATGAGCTTCACATCATGATGATTCTGGAGCTGGGCCTCAGTATTTCAGCACAGGTCAAATAACGAGTAATTTACAGTTGGCAAGGAAAGAAGCAACTGCATTTTATGGTGCTTTTCCAGAAGTTAATTCTAAATGGCAGTTTCATGAACTCAGTGCTTCTGAGGACATGGCCATGAGGAGATTAAAGTCAAGAAACTGGTAGGGTTTACAGCACCACAAGAATATCAAAATTATGCATGTTGCAACATATCTGCTGAAAAATACGTTTTCTTTTCATTGTTTTCCTTCATTTGACTACCAGCTCAGAACTGCACAAAGTTCCCATTAGAACTGCTCAAATTAGCATTTGCCCATTTTGCACCAAACTGTGCAGTAGAACTACGACCCTGCAGTTCAGCTGCTTTGGAAGGCAAGACTACTATGATTAGACCTGATCACAAGGCTTGTGTACTTACAAAGATTAGTCATATCTCATGCCTGCTTTTGAACTACTCAGAGAAATCACTGCAGCTATAACTTAGAGGCACATGGTGAACCTTCCAGATTTAGCCCCTGGCATTTCCAGTTCAAAAGACCGCTGCTAGCTTGTCTGGGAAAGCAGTACATTTTTGTGCCTGGAGAGCTACTTCCTGTCAGAGGAGACAAATATGCAGTTGATGAACCAAAGTTTTGATTAAGTACAAGGTAGCTTTATCTTGGGAGGGGCTTTACAGGCTGTGGGTCCCAGGTATCATCCCTGTCATTTCCAGATAAAGGATTTCAGGCTGCAAGTGCTGAGAAAGACTTCTCTCCCTGAGATCCCAGTGAGACACTGGCCCTGAGTACTGTGGGCTAGGGTGGATAAAAGGCAGCTTTGCACAGTGAGATTCTGATAACATTCTTATCCTGTGACCCTGCCTCCTCGTCTGGCCTTTGGCATTCCCTGCTCTAGATGGCTCTCATGGTAGCTGGAACTCTGCTCTCTATCTGATGCCCAGAGTCGGGTTACCTGCTGTCTGCTGTGGCTGGGGGTGTGGGCCATCCTCCGAGGCAGCCAAAGCCTCCAGTGCCTGAAGGGTGGATACCAGGGCATCGTCAAGATCCTGAGCATGGTCTCTGACCGTCCTTGTTTGCACACTGTCTATGAGAGTCACGGGAATCTCGTCATAGAGGATTCCACAGAGATGGCGGCCTTGCTCCTGGCCCTGCACTGCTGCCCGCCGCTTGGAGTCGTCTTCGTCTGAGCTGTTGTCCCGGAATCCAGGAGGCGGAGCAGCAATGGCAGGGAGCAGAGCGGTGGTCTCGTCCTCCTCCTCATCACTCCCTGGAGGGGGAAGGGACATCAAATCCACCATGTTGTCACGGGAGCTGCCAGGATTGCCACCCTTGCGAGAGGCCAGCCTACCCTTGACTTTGGCTTTGCAAGAGTCACAGTAAAAGTGCACAGAGTTACTCCGTCCATGGCTGTCCATGGTGTAGGCTCTGGCCCGGTTGGCCCAGCGCTCTCGGTCCAGGCCATCCGGGTCATAGTTGTTAGAGGCCCCATTGCAGTCTTGTCCAGAACTGTTGGGTGTGGGATCGGATTTGGTCCGGGGCCGAGACTCCTCAAAGAAGATCAGGTTTTCATTGATGTCCGTCCTGGTCTTGCGCTCCTTTCTCTGCTCTCGCATGTGCAGGTAGCAAAAGCTGACGAGCTCCGAGTCCGAGGCCACGGGAGCTCGAGGGGGACATTCCCCGGGGCTGGGGACAGAGCCACCCAGGAACCCGCTCTCTTTCTTTCCCACGTGCCCCGCTGCCACAGACCGGTGGGTGGTGGGCGCATAATCTAAATGAAAATAGCAAACAGACTATTAGAAGTCTGCCCTACAGTACTTGTTGCTCCAACTGAAGCTCACCCAGTGATGTCATTGAAGGACTTTGCTCCCAAAGCAGTTTGATTCACAGACTTGTGTTGTGAAGGACACTGCAAAACTGGAAACCCTTTCCAAACCCAGCCAGGCATGCACTTTTAGGGCACTCACCACATGGAGGTGGTGTTGATCCCAGCTAGTATGAACAGCAGAGAGGAGGGGGGAGGGATAAGCAGTGCCATTGTTCAAATAAGTGAACAGGGGTTAATTTGTAAGCCTTCTGTTCACTGAGATCAGAACACACATCTCAGATTGCATATGCGATCAAATGCTTCTGTATACAAAATACACCCGTGCAGGGCTTTTTTTGTAGCAGGAACTTCTTTGCATATTACGCTACACTCCCCTAATGTAGCCAATCCTTCAGAATTTACAGAGCTCTTCTTACAGGGCCTGCTGTAAGCTCTTAGAGGATTGGCTACATCAGGAGTGTGTGGCTTAATATGCAAAAAAGTTCCTGCTACAACCTCCCCCCCCCCTCGCACCCATGTACAAAAAAAAAAGCTCAGTCACCTGCTCCCTGACCTGTGAGCTTTCCAGACAAGGAGATGGAGAAGTATCCCGTCACACATGCACCCACTTGTAGTGGGATGGCCAGACACAGGGAGAGCTCATCCTTGCAGAGGGGTTAATCTGTATGTGGTCTGGATGTTGAGAAACTGCTTAGTAGCAGGAGGGGGAGCCAGAGGCTCCTTTGATCTGCTCCATCCCTAAGAATGTTAAAGTTGGCAGAAATCATGTCGCCCCAAAAGAAACTGTCTTCCCTCTTTCCCCTCCAACATGCCCATTGACATACCAAGTTCAACAGGTACCCTATGGGGCTCAAAATCTACAAATAAGCTACATGGCAGATAGTGATCAACAGTGAGACTCTGCAAGCTCGCAACAGATTTTTTTTAAAAAACAGGACCTGGATGGCCACTGTCTTAGGGCACAACCTGCAAGACCTCCTCTCTGATGGCATGGTGTTAAAAATTCATCATCCCCCCTCCTCCTCAGACCCCTCCCCCTAAACCAATGTGCTTTTACCCATGCATACATAATATACCTACCACCATCTCAGTCCACTCCACACATCTGAGGAGGCAGCCCTTGCCTAGGAAGGCTTAGGCCACAATAAACCAATCAGTTGCTAAGGTGCTGCAGGACTTGTCTTTGGGTGGCTGCACATTCATGCGGCCACTCTTCTGAAATCAGATTCGGTCCATTACATTCATACAGAAAAATCATTCTGACACCTGTTGCTCATGGGTGAATTTGGCTCTCAATCCTCACTCTTAAAGCAAGCCAGCAAGTGGATACGGGTCCAGGAGTGGAAATGGATCACTATCTTAGATCCCAAGCAGAAGACAAAGTTGAAATCTCACTGGAGCAGTCAGTGTGAGATCCTGAACAAAGGCCTTCTCTCATGGGACAAAATGCACCAAGTGACTGCAGAGCAGAAAGTGACTTACAGGTTGATTACACACATTTTGTTCTGGTTCAGCACCCAAACTGCAGCAGGTTTGGGGGATATTTTTTAGATTCACATGGTGTCATCCCCTAATTGCTCACTTTCTCAGTTTCCTCCTGTTTTGCAGTGACCTTTCCCAAACCTAGTTTGATAACAGTGTTTTTGGAAAGATTGCAGCTCAAGAAGAATAAGAAATTTGCCTGCTGTGTGGACAGGAAGGTGCATCTTGAAGGTGCCACACCCATTCTGGCACTATTTTCTTTGCTACAGCAACATGCAGCCAACATGCTGCCCCTAGATATATTTCTCTTTTAAAAAGTCAACCATTGCTAGCTACAGCAGAGAAGCACTATAAAATCCTAGCAACAAAAGGGGCCACAGACTTACTCTTTGGTTTAAAAAATAAACTGGAAATTCAGAGGAGTGGCTTGGTCATGGCAATAGATCATTTATGTTATTGCACCACAGTGATCTTGCCATTGGTGATTTTAAAAAAAAAAAGCCTCCCCAAAGCCTTCAGTGGTGGTGGATGGCACCTGTATGGGGCACAGGCAAGAAGGGTGTGAGCAAAACTGCTGTGAGGATGCTCCTTTGCTGCTATGAGAACTGTCCCCCTGCCACAGCCCAATACAAAAACTCAGCACATCTTGCTGTTTCTGGCTGCAAGTTTTGGAACTTGAAAAAGCAAAGTGATCTTCTCCATCACAGCCAGATACAACTTGACCCCTTGATTATATTCTTAACAATGTGAAGGACTTCTGTAATGTTTTGAAGTTAAAAAATCCTGAAAACTGTTGGCTGGTTTGACCAAGTTCTACAAGGGGCTGGACCAAGATGGAACTACTCAGGGCCACCTAACAGAGGACAGTTGCCCCTGCTTCCTCCTGTGGGGCCTGCATGGCAAAAGCCCCCTGCTGTGAGCAGCTGCAGAGACCCTCAGTCACCCCCACCCATTTCCTCCCTTTGGCTCAGCCTCAGCCCAGCCACTGTGCTGGTCCAGGGAAAGCAGAAAGAGGTGATTCGCTCTCTGCCTTAGCTTGGGTGGATTGAGAGGGGAGAGGGAGGGGCTGCAGCCCTTGATAGCAGGGGGAAGATGCCAGCTTGGGAGTCCCATCCAGGCAGGCAGCCCTGAGTAGTTGGGTCACAAATAGCAGAGGTGGAAACATACCTGCCTTGATCATTTGAGGAGGAGGCGGCTGGCTGGCGGGACGGGAGAAGATCATCCTCTTGGAGTCTACCAGGAGGCGGCAGTAGCCAGCAATGAGACAGGCAAAGTTGGTGGCCTCTGGCCACTCCATCAGCAGCACCAGCGGCTGAGAAGGGGAGGAAAAGCCATTAAAGGGGAGCTCAGCAAACAGGGAAGGCAGGCGAGCAGGGAGAGGATGCAAGAATCAGCCTCCTGCTGCAGGGGGGGGGGGGGGGAGAAAAATCAGCCTGAGTTTGTTGTGTGGGTGTCCAGTGTCACAGAGCCCTATTTGGAAGTTGTTTGCGGGGTTTATTCGTGATGAACGACAAGGTTCCCTCCTATGCCGCTGAAGGCTGCATCTTCCCCTGCAGCACAGACTCCAGCGCAGAGGCGTTCCTTGAGTCATCAAGGCTTTTAATGCAGAAAATGCCGGTGAAGTTACCCCTCTCCCCGCCTGAAATGGCTATCAAAGGAGTCAACGGAAAAGAACATTTGGGTTTGGAGCAGACACCACCTCACGTGGGAACAGAAAGGTGGCTGGAGACACCCAAGGGTGGGGGGAGGAATGCTACATTTGAATGTCATGAAAGGGTGGGAGGACCAAGGTACAGATAGAAGGAAACTTTGTGAAGTTGCATTTTCCCCAACAGAAGGTACATTCTAAACCATTATTTCCTATTATTTTGAATGTTTAAAATGTCACACTGCTTCGATAAGTCAAGCCATTCTGGATTCTTTGGAGCCACAGGTACTTTATAGTAGGAGTTAAGCTGCACCTTTAAGACCAACAAAGTTTTATTCAGAATGTAAGCTTTCATATGCATGCATACTTCTTCAGACGAGGGGATAGGGTACAGTGGGCTGAAATACATGTAGTTGGTGGGTTAAGAGTGTAAACATCAAATGGATCAAATGGTGAAATAGTGTAATAAATTGGAAGACCATTTGGTCTGGATGGCAATAAAAGGTAATAAAAGTTGCCTGTTAATAGTAGTAAGGAAATGGCTATGCTTTCTCCCAGTGCCCTGGGGCTATTCTGCATCCCCCCCCCCCCCAATTCATGCCCTACTTTCTCTTGGGACACTCATGTACACGCATACACATGAAGCTGCCTTATACTGATTCAGACCATTGGTCCATCAAGATCAGTACTGTCTACTCAGAATAGCAGTGGGTAAGGGATTTCACATCTCCTACTGCCTTGTCCTTTTAGCTGGAGCTGCTGGGGATTGAATCTGGGACTTTCTATGCCCAAGCAGATACTCTTATCACTGAACTACGATTCTATGACCACAGGCCAAACTACCCCTCGGGGCTAACTTGAGACCCAGTTTGGTGTAGTGGTTAAATGTGCAGACTCTTATCTGGGAGAACTAGGTTTGATTCCCCACTCTTCCACTCACAGCTGCTGGAATGACCTTGGGTCAGCCATAGCTCTTGCAGAGCTGTCCTTGAAAGGGCAGCTTCTGGGAGAGCTCTCAGCCCCACCCACCTCACAGGGTGTCTGTTGTAGGGGAGGAAGGTAAAGGAGATTGTAAGCCGCTCTGAGACTCTGAAATTCAGAGTGAAGGATGGGGTATAAATCCAAGCTCTTCTTCTACCTACACGTGGCACTGAAGACCCATGATCAGGCCATTCAACATGTTAGTTAACTCTTTTAAAAGTAGCTATTTGGAACAGGTCTGGTGATTGGGGGGGGGGGGTGCTATCTATTTGCTTCCTTTCTGTCTGCTTCCTTTCTATGGCTGAAATCACCTCCCTGGCTGCTATTAGCCCCAATTGAAGAAAAATGAAAAGCAAGTAGTGGATCTGGGAAAGGGGGGGGAGCATTCAGAAACAGTTTGATGTAGGAGAGGGTACTGAGGGAACAACAGTTAATCCCTTTCCCTAATCTGGAGGAAAGTATCCCTGATACTTTGGGGGAGACCAATCACAGATCTCCACTGTAAAATGCATTTTGACCCTCAAAATGTGCTACTGTGCTGGGTGTCTAAATTGATGGGAGGAAAGTGTAGATGACTTGGGAAGGCAATGGTAAACCACCCAGTAAAAAAGTCTGCCATGAAAATGTAATGCAACGGTTACCCCAGAGTCAGAAACTATTGGTGCTTGCACAGGGGACTATCTTTACCTTTTTAAAATTAGATCAAGCACATCAGAGAGGACAATGTGGGACAATGAAGAAGCTGTGCGAACCACATCTGCAGCTGAATGACTGATTTAGGTAGATTCTGCCTTTAACTTGGAACTATTAAAATGCAGATTAACAATGCCATCCTAAAGAGAGTTACACCCTTTTAAGTCCATTTAAGGGAATCGATGCTATTCTTATGCTTTGTTAGAACAACTAATAGATTTGGGCTCATTTATTTAGTAGAGAAGAGATCCTTTTTTTCTTATTCATGACTTTTGCAACTGCTTTGCATTTACATGGCACTCACTTCCTACATCCACTCCCCCCTCCCCTTACCACCTAATGTATCTCTGGCCAGCTTCCTCCATGCATCTAACAAACAGAGCTGTGTTTCTTGAAAGTGTATGCTAGAATAAAATTTGTTAAGTCTTAAAGGTGCTACAGGACTCTTTACTGTTTTGCAGCAACAGACTAACACAGCTGACTCCTCTGGATCTAGGACATTTTTTGGGACTCTGAAAGCTGTTGGCCTTAATAGCGATTCATACAACTGGTTTAAGCAGAAGAAAAGCGATAACTTGCATCAAACTCTTCATTGGCAAAATGCAGCTCATTTTCAGGCAGAGGGAAAACAGAGCTGGACTGCAAGCAAACATGAATTTAATCTGAGACTTTAATCAAAGTTGCATTCTACAAATGTAAAAGTCCACTCTGTAGAATACAACTGTGGTCCTGCGGATTTCTGCTGTAAGGTCCCTCTAGGTTAACAGCTGCATCTCTTCAAAGCATTCTTGAATCTTTCAAGAATTTGTGCTTTGTGCTCCTTAGATCATCAAAGCAGCTCCTGGCCCTTGAGAAACACCTGTCCCAGCTTGGCTCATACCTTTGCTTCCTGCTCCTCAAAGCCACAGCCTGGGAGAAAGGGATTTGTTTATTTATTGCTTTTATTCCACTCCAACCTCTGTGTTGCCCAGCAGATTTCCAGTCATTGCAGCGTCTTTTCCAGTCTGTTGTGTGTGCGAGAAATCAAGTCATTCCAGCAAAGGTCTGTAGATGGCAGGAAGTGCCTGGCTTCAATTGCACATCATGTGCATAGATGCTCTGCTCAAGTCACAGGATGGAGGTATGTTTGCTTCCTATGCTCATCTGAATTGAAGGCAATAAGCCAGAGAAAGAAAGAGCTCTACCTCTAGTCTATATCACTTTGCAGAAGGGCAAAAGCAAATCAAGTTTATAAGATTCTACAAGCTGGGGCTACCAGGCATATCGCCATCTCAATCATAAGGTGACAGCTCTTCATGGGGAGGTTGTTACATCCCAACCAGACTGTGCATCACTCTGGGTACCACTTCTCCACTCTTGCATCACTCTGCTGTACAAAGGCCAGGTATTCTTGTCAACAAAAAATAAAGTCAATATGCATCCTTTTGTCTGCTATACAGGAGGCTGAATATGCTGCTCTAGAAAGGAATTCTTTTCGGGAGTTTTCAGGTGTTTGCTTCTGGGGGAAGGTGACCTTATGAGGGCTTTGCAGAATGTCTCACTCAGAATAGCCATGTTTCTGCTTAGAGCAGTTCTCTGAGAGACAAAATTGCAGGGCCATGCATGTTTGTAGGCAGGGGTCATTTTGTAGAAAAACAGGTGGTGGAGTTCATCCAGAGATTGTTATGCAGCTGCACCTACTATTCAATAGTCAAGGTAGGTAGATGGGGAGGAGGAGGGGGAACCCTCAGAAAGGTTCAGAAGCTGTGCTCCTGTAAGCACCTGCTGAATTCAAGGCCTGTTTGAGGGGCTGCATAAAGATGAGCCCTCACAGAGAAGATGCTGCATTGACATAGGGTTGCCAACTTTTAAACTGGACCTTCTGTCTTGTGATTACCAGTTTGATCTGCAGCAATTATTGAGTGATGTCATTTAGCTCCATGCCATGAAACACTTCAGTGAATCAATTCTACACATTTAGCCCTCTACTACGGAGACAGGAATTGTTTCCTGGCTAGTTGGCCACCTTAGTTGCATAGTACATATGGTGGTGTGACGAATCCCTCCATACTCCAAAAGAGGGAAGGACTATGCTTAAGGAAGGGCCAGTGTGTTTCTCCGACACCCCACTGCATGTTGACCTGGCCAGTCTGGCTGATGTGTGGCAGAATGAGCCTGTACAGAATAAAGCATGGCTGGCTACCTTTTCTACACCAATGACTTCTGCCGCCAGGGGCAGTGCTTCCTTCTCTTGCCCAAGCAGGGTCAGACTATGGCATTTTGCTACCCTGACTGAACTGTGGTCCAGGATCCCTTGAAATGTCACACAGCCTGCCCAAGCAAGGGCACAGGTGGCTTGCCCTGCAAAACAGCCTCCCCCCCCCCCCTCCCCGCAGATGCCTGATTAGTTGAGTGGGAGGAAAGTAAAGGCTGGCTCACAAGGAGACCAACTGTGCAGATTTGATTAATGTCAGGGCATGTAAGGCTGCAATCAAGCCAGGGCTGGTCCCAAAATCAGCTTCTAGGGACAAACACCCACCGGGGATCTTTTGCAATACAAGTCTTCTTGACCTCTGCTAAGTGCCTGGAGGCAGGAGTTCGATGATCATGATGGTGTTGGACTGAATTTGCATCTGGTGTGTCACCAGGCACTCCAGGCACTTCATCTTGACTCCTTGCTCTCAGGGGAGGCTCTTGCCTTTGAGGCTCAACAAGAGAATACCTGCTTTGCATGCAGAGCACCCAAGGTTCAGTCCCCAGCATCTTCTCATTAAAGAGCCAGAAGAGGCTTTGGTGTGACAAGCTGCAGAGAGCAGCTGCGAGTTGGAGTGTCAGCAGCACTGGGCTGCATGTGACCTGACTCAATATAGGGGAACGTCACTGGGGCTGGGTAACAGGTGGTGTGCAAACCTCAACTAATTACAAAGCCTTTGCAGCTAAAAATGTGTTTTCAATTCAGTTTTAATTATAGGTAACTGAAATATTAAGAGGTTGCTTCTACAAGGGAATATGGATCAATATACTCAGAACATAGCAAGACAGGAAAAGAAATGTCAGCTTAGAAGGAGAGGGACTCGCTCTGATTTTCAAATAAACAACCTGCGTGCACCAAACAGATGACCCACAGGCTCTATTTCCAGGATAGCTACAATTATAGGGTGTGTTGGGACTGGTCAAGCCTGACCAGTCTGATAATCTTCACAAAGTCAGACATGACCCTGCTTTGTGCTGCAGAAACATTGTCATCTCTGTGATGTCTAGGGTTGCCAGGTCTGTGTTGGAAAATAACTGGAGACAGCAGGCAACAATACCATAGAGTCCACCCTTCAAAGCAGCCATTTTTTTTTCCAGGGGAGCTGATCTCTGCCAGCTGGAGATCAGTTGTAAAAGTGGGAGATCTCCAGGCCCCATCCGGAGGCTGACAACCCTAGCAGAAACAGGGAAGTTGAAAGGACAGCCCCACATCAGCACACCAGAGAGCAAGAGCTGGCAAAGGGCACAGTAAGCATCACTGTCTGGGCTGGAGGAGCTTCCAAAGTCATATATTAGTGAGCTGCTGTTTAGGTACCTGAGAAGCATTTCAAAAACAGGCTAAAATGCCTGCAGAATTTCTGGGCCCAAATGCCCAGCCCTGAAGGCAGGTGAATATGACAACATTCCAGTGAGTCTGTGAATCTAAGGTGATGCAGACATACTTTGGCTTGACATTCATCCGTCTTCCCTACTGTTACTAATCTCCCAGGCTCTTGCCAGTCTTGAAGAGCAATCAGGATGAGGCCCTGGTTCCCCCAAGGGCTCAAAGAATGCTTGGGAAGATGAGCGGCTAATGGCTTTGAATCACAAAGGAACAGCATTGAAGTTGCATCTCACAGCTTTAACTGAAGCCACAGGAGCTGCTAAGCACAATAGAATAATTGTGCCGAGCAGGTTAACATTTGGAAGGACTGCAGTGACTGTTTCCTTCCCTTCTCAGTCTCCTTGAGCTCTCTAGGACTGAAAACAATCTATTGGCAGGGGAGGGGAGCAATTGCTCTCTTAACAACAGATCATTGGAGGGGCCAAGGAGCCGTCTGCAGTGGAAGCTCTTCAGTCACCCCCCAGTCCACACCCATTGTCCCTCTCTCCCTCCCTCTGCATAGCTCACCACTGTCCTTGGCCTCCCAACAGGTCACACACTGCCTGGCAGACATTTGCAAATAAAGCTCCATGTTGCACAACCTGGGGTCCAGGGGTTTTTCTACCAGTTGTGCAATAGGTGGGCCCCGAGTGGCTCTTCTGCCCACAGTGAGATTCAAGTGGGCCAGACCAGGGTGGCTTCCTGCTGCACTGGCCTACCATTGGCTCTGGAGACAGAACGTTCTGGGCTCCTCTCTTCTGGGGCTGGTGCCTACTTACAGCCTTCCTTGTGCTGTTTGTCTTCAGCTTTGTCCCACCTCCCACTGAGATCCCACAACAGCCAGCCAGTGTGGTGCTGTGGCTAAAGCGTCAGGCTGAAGAGACCCCAGTTGAAAACACCACTCAGCTGGGAAGCTCAGTGTGTGACCATGGGCCAGCTGGCTGGCCATCCTCTGTCGGCCAAGCCCTGCTTCACAGGGTTGTTGTGAGGATAAAATGGAAGAGGACAGAAATGCCCTGATCTGCTTGAAGGAAGGGCAGGATTAAAAGGACAAGACAGATGACATCCCATCCTGACCTCCTAGTTCTCACTTAAAATCTCACTTTCTGCTCTGAGAGCCTCCAGGCTTCTTTCCTCAGGTCCCAGTTCTGTGTTTCCTACCCCCTTTCAGAGTCCAAGTCTCACAGCCCTCCGGCTCTAGCCTTCCTACTGGACTGGACTTCCTTTCCACACTTAACTGATCCACGCAGCCTGGAATGTCAGTTAGTAGAGATGCCCTTCCCACAGCTGAGAGGCTTCTCCTTCTGGCCCCACCATGAAACAGGGAAGAAGGGAGGGAGCCGCACCTACCTTGGCATCCAAGATGCTGGTTTCCACCCGTGCCACACCTTGGTTTTCCCGAAACAGCTGGATCTTGCTGACCTTGCTGAACTCAGACAGCACAGTGGTGAGGTTGGTCTTCAGGTCAATCACGTGGCTGATGCCATGGCGGGGTCCCACCAGAAGTGTGGTGGCTGGCTGCTTCTCATCCTGAGCAGGGACCAAGGTCAGCCAGGGAGGGGGATGGAGAGAGGGTGTCAGAATCCAGCCGGCCTGTGAGGGCTGCTGCAGTCTCCTTTCCCTCCCTCCTTCCACTGAGCTGGGCCCCAAGCCAAACGTTCTGAGCTCTGCTGGCTGGGTTCCACCTTGGGTGCAAACTGGGCAGAAGGTCACTGCACCAGAGACTGCTTCTGTGTAGGAGAGGAAGCTTGTGGGTGGCAAGGGGAACGTGCCCAGAACAAAGACCACAAGCAGCTTTGATCTTGCTGCTAAGGTGCTTGCAAATGCTCCTTTCACATGAAGTACCAGGACTGCTTGGCAAAAGATGAGGGGAATATTTAGGATGGATCCTGTGTGCACTCAAAAATAAGCATGTGATCCTATCCTAGAAGGCCAGACAAGGTAGCTGGGTGGGGTTAAAGAGGCACAAAAGAGAACACAGAAGTATCAATACGATCTCTGAAAGCAAAGGCCGCTGCTAGGTCTGACAGGGCTTAACTACATGTGTTTTGTCCCCCCAGGTCCTCTATTGCTACATACAGTTCATGTGCCCTTGCAACTTCCCTGCTGGGATCTCCATTTCCAGGGTGCAGGGCCTAATTTGGGTCATGGTACGTGAAGAGAAAAGGCTTCAGCTTTCCTCCCAGTATGTTACCCATGATGACTTCAGTCCAGAAGAAATCCCTAGGTAGGGGCAGGGGATCCCCCTGTTTGGAGGCCCTCCCCCCACTTCAGGGTTATCAGAAAGCAGGGGGGGGGGCAGAGGGAAGGGAAATGTCTGCTGGGCACTCTATTATTCCCTATGGAGACCGATTCCCATAGGGTTTAATGGAGAATCGATCTGTGGGTATATGGGGCTCTGTTTTTTTAGGTAGAGGCACCAAATTTGCAGCATAGTATTCAATGCCTCTCCTCAAAACACCTCCAAGTTTCCAAAGGATTGGACCAGGGGGTCCAGTTCTATGAGCCCCCAAAGAAAGTGCCCCTATCCTTCATTATTTCCAATGGAGGGAAGACATTTAAAATAGTGGTCCCTTTAAATGTGATGGCCAGAATTTCCTTTGAAGTTCAGTCATGCTTATCACAACCTTGCTCCTGGATCCACCCCCAAAGTCCCCAGATATTTCTAGAGTTGGACTTGGCAATCCCAACCCACCAAGTGTTGTTGTTTGCTCCATGTGTACTGATGGTGTACAAAAAGGTTTCCACACCAGGACAGACAACACTCCCCTGTTTAGGTTAAAAAAAAAGTAAGGATGGGAGGGAGGCATAAGCACCTTCTCACACACTGCAATCCCCATTCAAATAATGTTCCCACACTCCTGGGATCTGAGTTCCCAGCAGAGAACTTGCAAACGTGGACCAAAGGACTGTGCAGCATGCCATTAGGCCCTGAGGATGTCTGCTGACCATGCACTGAGCAGAAGATGAATGGATGAGTGAAGGGAGAATGGATGAGTGATAAGAGCAGGAGGAAAGTGGTCACTTTCCCAATGCGAGCCCAGGAGTCCCCAGCAATGTCTGCTTGCTCCCACCCAAAGGGCCCAGGCTTGCACTTATTTTGCAAAACCACTCCAAATTACTGAAGTCAACCCAAAGTGCACATAAAGGGGTAAAAAGAGGGAGACCAAAGAAATCAAGCAAAGGTGAAGGGAAGGGATTAAGCATCCCCACTCATATTTGGAAGGCATGGATGATGGTTGGTGGATGACACTTACGACAAATGAAAGCAGAACCTTCCCAGGATGGAGATGGACCATGAGAGCAGAAGCCTCCCTGGATCAACTTTGGCATCACCCTGTGGTGGACACAATGGGGCTCGTGTGGATGAAAAGGAGGAAATATGGGACTATACTCTGTGCACGTGTGTATAAAACCGACTAGCTGTTGCAGCAATTGGGGTCAGGACTGGGCTCATGCCACATACAACATGATCATGCCATTGTTGGCTTCACAGCAATGCTAGGCATGCCTCAGTATTGAATCAAACCATCTGACGGGGGGGGGGGGCTGCATTCACAAAGCCCCATCACCCTCTGCATCTGCTTCACATGGCATCTCTGATACACTGACCGGCCTCTGCAAAGGGAGCCAAGAAGGTCTCTTGCGTGACACAGGTACGTGTTGATTCAAAGGAGAGGATTTCAGTTCCTCAGCAGAAAGCTCAGCTACAGTGGCAGGTTGCCAAATAAGAAATGGATGTTTTTAAAATCACTGTCACTTCTGCTCTAGCCTTCTCAAAACAAAACAAACAAAACAAAGCTCAGCTATAGAAAAGAGCAAGAGCCCAGTAGCACCAAAATTTGTGGCAGGGTATGAGCTTTTGTGAATTACTGCTCTTTTGAAGAACTGAGTAGTGATTCATGAAAGCTCCTCCCCTGCCACAAATGTTGTTAGTCTTTAAGGTGCTGCTGGACTCTTGCTGTTTTCTAATGCTACAGACGGACTAACACATCTGCCATCTTGAAAAAAACTAAGAACAGAATGTCTGGGATTTCCCATTCAGACAATGACCAGACCCAGACTTGCTCGCAGCAGAGATGGAAATGTCTTCTCCAACTTCAAGCCAATACTCTGTTAAAGAATGGGGGTTCTTGATGCCACTGTAGTGGGGGAATGAAACCACCCCAGAGCTTTGTAAGCAAGAAAAGGGAGAGTGGCAGGCCAGTTGGCCCAAGGTTTAGTCCTAGGCGAGGCCAGTTCATGTCCTTAGGAAATGTGGCTTTGGGTTCCTGTTTGCTTAAGATGAGCCCACACTACAGTTACCGTACCAGTCCCACGGTGTTGAAGAGGACGCCTGCGAAGGTCGGCAGCTCATTTAGGATTCGCAAGTACTGGAGCTTTGCTTGGGTCGTGGAAACCTGTGTAAATGCATCACATCCCCATTAGCAAGACTGTAAAGACTTCCAAGGCATTCCTTATAACTTAACAAACAGCTATTGCTCCCTGGACAGAGGGCAGAAGAAACAGCTTCCTTCTTTAGGGCCTCAAAGGAGCATAAGTTTCACACTGCAGAGCACTTAGGGCATTACAAACACAGGTGCTATTTAACTGTGACTGCGCACTGTTGGACAGACAGCATAGTTTGATACTGCCTTCTACACCATGATAGTCAGGCAAGCCTACTGCACTAGTCCTGGCCAGGCTGGTATTGCAGGCACATCTGAGAGATGCTTCCAAGCTCTAGCAGACAGAGGCCCCTGAATATAGATTGCACAATTTGGGCCAAAATACAGCTTCCTGTTAAGCAAAATGCAAACCCCCCCACCACACAGCATTCCCTAAAATTATATTAAGACAGCTGGTATACAAAATCTCTCAGTGAAAAAAAGAAGTTAGCTCCCAAACTTTGATTTTGCAGTATTTGTGTGTCAGTTTGTTCTGGCTGCAGTGTTTCCTGAACTGTATGGAAACAATTTAAAGCAAAGCTCTTTCTCATAGTTTTGGACTTATTCGTTTACCCCTAATTATTACAAGATACTGAGTTTTGTATAGAAGATGGCAACAGGACAGCTGTCACTGAAAGGGAGGGAGGAGGGACCCAGGGTGTGATTTTGGAAGACTTGCTTTGGAAGACTTGCTTTGGAAGACTTTGCTTTCAATATATCAGTGGGGAGAACAATTTTCTTGCAATTTATCAGAGCTGGAACTGTATTTTGGCCAGACTTGGGGCAGATTCCTTGTAATATCAGGTCATCCTGGGCCTGGCTGCCACTCTAGGGCCAGGCGGGACTGAGTCATGAGTCTCCTTGTGAGGTTTTTAAACAAGATGGGGTCATACTTTGCTACATATGTTCACTTTCACCAAGGAAACCAACAGTTCCTCAAAGGCCTAGCTGGCTCCTTGCCTCCAAAAAGTGCCCCCTCCTCCCCATCTCCTTGCCTTGGTTCCACACGGTGGCTGGTTCTGGTGGGCCTTCAGCTGCTGAGAGAGAGCTTTCCGAAGGCTCTTGTCTTTGATGCCCTGCAGCAGGGAGGGAGGCAGAAATGGCTCCAGGCCCCATTCCTTCCTGAAAGTTGTAAGAGGAAACCATGAATTAAGGGGCAAACCCCCTCTTTTTTCAATCTGTAAAGGTGTGTGAAATTGGGAGGGGAGAAGATTTGGGCAAGCAGGTGTGGCAGTGGGTACAAGGGGGAAACTGCTGCTGGAATTTGGGGAGGGTTTTTTTTTCACAGAGTAGCTGGAGAGGCAGAAAGATATGTAGCAAGAAGAACGCAAAAGGGTCAGAGTGGAGTGAAGAGCCAGGGCGGAGCAAGCAGCATGAAACTCACAGAGGTTGGAGAGGATTCTCACCCTCCCAAGCTACAGGATTTGGTCATATTAAAAGGGCTTGCTGTTTCTCACAAAACAAAATCCTATTTAAAAATAGCATAATTACGCTATTCCACCAGTTGTCCTATAAAATGTATATTTTAGGTCCTAAGAGGAATTTAAGTGAGAAAAAGAGAGAGAAATAGTAGGTTGATGCCACAGGAAGCACTGTAGCTAAGCAGCTAAGAGAACGACCTGCAATCTGGCAGGTCTAAGGTCCAAACCTCACCTCTGCCATGACCTTACCAAGAAGATTTAGGCAAGCCACTATCTCTCAGCCTCAGCAGCTACATTTGCAACAGGGAGATAACAATAGAGGCATACCTCACTAGACTGTTATAGAGGGAGAACAAGATAATGTTAAGTAAAGCCTTTTGAATCTAGAATATGCCCTATTAATGCAATATTTTCCTATAATGATTTAGCTAAACACTCGGCAGCATTGCAACATACATTCTAGTCATGATAGAAGAAGAAGATATTGGATTTAGATCCCGCCCTCCACTTCGAAGAGTCTCAGAGCGGCTCACAACCTCCTTTACCTTCCTCCCCCACAACAGACACCCTGTGAGGTGGGTGGGGCTGGAGAGGGCTCTCACAGCAGCTGCCATTTCAGGGAGCCAGTGGCGCTGGATTCCTGCTTTAATATTGCAACATACAGGCAGGTGCTGCTGCCGGAGTGTGAGTCTAGATACAACCAAAAGAGGTTGCCAAAGAGCACTGCGTGAGCATCTCTACTACAACCAGCCAGGAGGGGGTGGAAAGGGGCAGGGGAGGGTGGAAGCTGCAGATGGAAGAGGAGGCATCATTGCTCTGGGGATTTGGCAGAGCGGTATCCTCCCCCGCCCAGATTCTGGCTCAATGCACCATGCTTCCTCTTCCTCCATGTTGTCCATTTCTCAGTAAAAGTAGCCTGCTTTGGGCCGAGCTGCCCTCACCCACAACACAGCAAGAAGGGGAATTTGCTAGTGCTGCAGGGCCCCCAAGAACTGCCCCCATGTGCCGATGAAGAGTGCACAGAGGCAGCAGGAAGACTCACTCAACGTTTTTGAGGGACACCTTCTGGCTCGGCCGTGTAGCGGAGACAGTGATGTAAATGTGAAGGGCGGTGAGGCCCAGCAGCATCTCAGGCTTGGGCTCCATCCCGAAGCGCTCCCGAATCACATCATTGCGGCTCTGTGGGGGGGGGGGGGGGAGAGGAGATGGTTCAAATCAGGATCTTTGGTGCCTTGCTGTGCTCAGGAATGCTTCAGTGGAGCAAACCCTCCCCCCAAATTCCATGCTGCATTGCTCCGGAAGCCACAGGCCCAGACCCACTGCAGAGTGAGCAGCAGCTGACTGGCTTCTCCGTCTACCATCTGCCGCCCGTGACGCTCCAGCCAACCACGGCCCCATCTGACATCTTCATTTCCAGCCTCCTGTCCTCAGCCGTCCTCAGTCAAGCAGAGGGGGCTGCTGAGCTGTGTTTGCGCCAGCTGGGGCTGCTCAGCTGCTGTGCCAGGCAGGGAGGCCTTCTGTGCTGGAAACCAGACCGTGGCTGCCAGTCAAGGGGAAGGAGGCAGGAGATGGAATTGACCCAACGGAGGAAGCAGTCCAAGCAGGCGGGGGCTTCACACGCCACACCCTTGGCACAAGGAGGCTCCCAGGGAGCTTCCAAATCCACATCACCAACAACACAATAGAGGGAAAACATACAAAATACAAGCAGCATCCAAAAATAAACCAGCAATAAAACACAATCAAAGAGCAAGTGATGAAACTGGAAATCCAAAAACACAGTGAAATCCCCGGAAAAGCCAATATTATAATAATTTCATTCAGACCTAGAAAAAACCTAGGCGAATCAATGACAGCAGGTGGGAGAGAGAGGGAAAAGTGGCATGTTTTCTGCTCAGTGAGAAGGCAGGGGCCTGGGGTGGACTTCTTCTGGCTGATTGCCCATCCCCCCTCTTACCTGGATGTACAAGTACTCAAATGCTGCTGGATCTCGACGCAGCAGCTCCACTGGATCTTTGGGAAAGAAACTCACACGGAACAGGCACCTCATCCCTTGATAGTGGGTCCTCTGCACCACCTGGAGAGAAGCAGGAGCAGGTGAGGCGGGGTAGGGAGAGCCTGTGCTTCCTTCTCCAGCTTTATGCAGCGCTCAAGAACATACAGGTCCTATCACAGATCCATAATGGCACCCTTAGATGGGCTTCACTCTGACAATTAGAGATATAGGGGCGGCACTGGGGAGCCATCCCCTCAAGTATTTATTTAAAAATGCACTCTTCACACTGGTGGTGCCACTCTTCCTCCATGAAACTTGGAATAATGTCTCCTATCCAGGTATCAGATGAAGGAGATAACGCCTATAAGCATGCAGGCTGCAAACAGCAGTGCCGACATTTATTTATGGGCCCTTTCCATCTCGTATGCTTTGCTCTCTTGGTCTCTCTCTCCTCCTTCATCAAAGTACTGAGGGCAGGCTCAACTCCCCCTTCTCAATGGCGCATTTAAACTCAAGAGGAACAAAGTCCATCAGAAAGGATCTGGTGCCTGACAGATGCATCAGGCCCAGGAGACTTTTGCAGCTGACCCAAGCGTGGTCTTGTGGACTCTATCATGCCTGTGATTCCACTTGATTTTCTTGGTAAAACTCAGTGTGTGTGTGTGGGGGGGGGAGGAACTGACAAATCCATCTGAGTCCATCCTAGGATGTTTCTGATTGATTGTCAGGTCCCCACAGTGTTCCCTAGTCTTTGCGTGGTGCTCCCTTGTCCTCCCTGCTGCTCTGACTCATCTAGTTTTATTAGCACCATCAGAGATACCTCACTAATTGCTGCAATCCTTGCTGAATCATCTCATGGCAAGTGCTGTAACAATAAAACCGTCTCAAACCAATTTTCAGCAGGTCACCCAGACGTTCCCCTAAGCCTGGGGCAGGAAACAGAAGGCCACTCCTGCTTACGTGGGCAAGGGGCTGCTTGTCCTGGAGGAGAAGGAACTTGTGGCTCTGCTCCGGGCTGGCATACTCCAGGACGAGGGCGAAATGCTCAATGTGCCTCAGGGACAGCCGGTCCTGCAGGGTCACCATCACATCCTGGCAGGAGAGAGCAGGTTGAGAGAAGGTTGCGGGGAGGAAGCCTAAATGTTGGGGGTTGAAAGCTGGAGCTTACTACAGGACAGCCTTCCCTCCCCTTTTTTATTTGAGGATAACAACGCCTCCAGGGAACAAACCCAACTGGGATACAGCAGGGCTTGGGAACGTATTCTCCAAGAATTGTTACTGGCAGTTGCAGACTGAAGCACAATGGCTCTCAGAGCTGGAAAAATGCACTGCAGTGTTCTGGTGCTCTGCTCACACTAGTAGCAAGCAGTCAATTCAGAAGGTTCAATCCTGCTCCTATTTAATTCAAAGGCAGCCTGCTGGCTAGAAAAGAGCAGCCAACTTTCTGGGTTCGTGGGATGCAGACACAGAATGTGTGAGGCACAAGACAAAGGACTGCTACAAACAGAACTCCTACGGTTCTATGAGGGATGGAGAAGGCATTTGCAAGGTAGACAGCAAGCACAATGGACTTCCCTCACTCCCTCAGTGTCCCCCGTACCTTGACAGTGGTTCGGCCATCAAATGTGAAAGACTTGATTTGCCCATTCTCGAGAAAAACCTTCAGCACGTTAGGAATAAGGAGAAGTGCTTCCTTCTTCAGCATCTCCTGGGAGATGAACGGGTACCACCCCCCACCAGTCCAGCAGCAGCAGAAGCAGCAACGGGGCATGGAGTGGTAGAGAAAGGAGAGGAAAACAAAAAAGAGAAAGAGTCTGTCAGTTGCTCAGTGCTGCTCCCGGCATCTTCAGCTAAGGGCCAAGGAATAGGTGATGTGAGAGGACCTCTGCACCCAAGGCCTGGGGAACCACTGGCCAGCCACAATAGACAATTCTGACCTCAACAGACTAGTGGTCTGACTCGCTTATGGCACACACCATGTGTGAGATTTGCTGGGTTGTGAGGTAGGGCCTCATGGCTCACCAAGGGCCTCACAGCCCACACCATACGATGAAGCATACCACTCTAAACCCTGGCAGTACACTGCCATGATTCTTTCATAGCTTCCTTACCTCGCCACCCCCCACAATCTTCTGAGCTCTGGACCTGGGATATTCTTATCTCAGGCACAGGGCTGGAGGTCATCAGACCATCCACAGCCCTCCCAGTCTCCTCCCCACAGTGCTCAGCTGTTTTCCTAACCTTCTGAGATTCTTGCATTTCACCGCACTTTTAAGAGAGAGCCTCCCTGCCTTCACTCACTTGCTGCTGGCCATCCAGGACACATGCTCCAAACTCCAGCACCCAATAAGCAATATCTGGCAAAGAAAGCTTTTTATTTAGCAAGTAATGTTTGAATCAGATAATCACTTTCACTGATTTGGTTTTAAAAATAGAAATTGCTACAAGCGTCTTGTGATTCACTTTGGCTGCACTGCTTAATAAAATCTTTGCGCAATTAAGAGATAATGTTATTGGGATAGAATGGCCTTGCAGGATAACTGTCTCTGTTCACTGTGGGAGCCTGTGGAGGCATGGGCCAAGCCATGCACAGCTGCTGACTGGAGGCTGCCTTCTATTCCAGCAGGAGCCTTTCTGGCTGCAAGCCCTGCACGGTGCCTGGAGACTGGGGGGTCTCAGACAGGGGGAGCAGCAACCCAAGGAAGGCACAGCTGTGTGCTCTCTTTCTCCCTCCCTCCCAAATGGAAGCTGTCAGAAGAGAGAGTTGGAGACCTGGCAGACCAGATGCCTTCTGGAATGTCTTGCTGGGCACCTCACTCCATCTGCCAGGTGGGGGTCACAGCCCACTGTAAAAGTGGACTTGACCTTGCAGGAAAACTGTGGCCTTGGAAATCACCTGAACTTTCACAGGTGACTCAGCCACAGCCTGTCCTTGTGGCTCTTCTCCCTCTTCTGCAAATACAGAAACAAAGCTGGAAGAGGAACTGCAAGGCCTTGCAAGGCTCCCTGTCAGTGAACAGCCCTGTTCACACTTTCCCATCCCTTGACTTTCCCCCATGTACTTCTGCTCTCCCCAAAGTGCCCCTAAGTGTGCTAGGATAATGTGCAAAATCCCTCTTATTATAGATCCACAGGTGCTGCTTGGGGATCTCAAATCTGGGATGCCTTGGTGCAGAATGTATATTTTGTTGCCATGCTTGAGCAGAACCTGTTTAAACTGCTTTGATGTTTCTTCCCCCTAGAAGTCAATATCTTTAGCAGATGGGCATATCTGAGGTGAAGCTCAACTGGGGACGAGGTGCAAAGGAAAACCTTCCTAGACCCCACCAGCCTTGTTTCAGCCCTCAGTTCTGCAGCCACCACTGAGCAAGCTGGATACTACTAAGCCTGCTGTCTAGACAGAGTCTGTCATTCTCTTCATGAGCTTTGGCAGTTTCAGGGGAGAAGCAAATGAAGGGTTCCTAGAGGTACAGCATCTCCCTTGCTAGATCTCTCAGGACATTCAACCCAATTACTTCTTTTAGAATCATGTGAGACCTTATCCAGATCCAAGAAAGACATATGTCCCCCACAGCCCAACCAAAGTCCCTTTTCCTCCACAATGAGTGAAAGGTCTTCACTAGCCCTTTCCTCTTGCTTGGACACAGTAAGCTACCTTCTTTCTGAAAATTCTAGGGAGTTGTAGATCAGTAGACATCATTCAAAAGTGAATAAAAAGGGATTTTCCCTCACCTCCAATTCACACTGCTATCCTGCCCATCCTCATTTGGCTCCTTTCTCACAAACTGGAGCACAAGCCTGCCGAGGACTGTCAGAGAGATGGGCAGTACAGCAGTACAGGCATCTATGTGAGAACGCCGTGGGTGTTGTGCCCACAAAGGTGCACAGGGATGAGGACTTACTGGATCAGTCTCACCAATGGTGACCTGCTCTGAAAAGCGGACCTTCACTGGATTTGACCTCAGCTTTGCCTTCTTGGCCGCACTGATGAATGCTGATTTTGGAGACTGGAAAGAGAACATGAAGTCATGTTACCTCCCTGGCAGACAGCATTACCGCTGCTGGTTCACAGGCCTCAAAGGAGGCTTGGGTCAGCAAACCTGCCTAGTCAGGAGGGGCATGATGAGGCGTTGAGCTGTAACCAACAGGAACACATACAATTAGGCCAAAGGTGGGCAGGGTAGGAAGACATCTTGGGCATTTTATATTGTTTTAGGATTTCTTGTTTACCGGTTTGAAACCTTGGTCTTAAAGAAGATATTGGATTTATATCCCACCCTCCACTCTGAATCTCAGAGTGGCTCACAATCTCCTTTATCTTCCTCCCCCACAACAGACACCCTGTGAGGTGGGTGGGGCTGAGAGAGCTCTTGCAACAGCTGCCCTTTCAAGGACAACCTCTGCCAGAGCTATGGCTGACCCAAGACCATTCCAGCAGCTGCAAGTGAAGGAGTGGGGAATCAAACCCGGTTCTCCCAAAATAGAGTCAATCACTACACCAAACTGACTCTCTTAAAGGTTCTGTAAATAAAACAAATGCCCCTTGGGTTAGGGGAGAGTGTCTCTGAAGATTAGCCCATACTGAATGTCACATGAGAAGGAAAACACAAGACACGGGCAGTTTGCAATGACCACCACACTTCCCAAATCTGCAGTGTAGAAATCTGAACCAGTCCCTCCTTTCCTCACTGGCCCTTTGTTTCCAGTCCTCCCACCACACACAAAAATTGCCAGAGGGCCCCCCCTCAGTGCCAGCTTCTTCTTTTCCTCATTCTGTTCTGAATTACCCCTGTCTGTGCAGCCTTTTTGGCAAAACAGCCAGTTGCGGCAGAATAATAGACTGCTAGGCAGAAGTCACAGCTGAATGGTGGAGCATATGTCCTGCATGTACAGGGCTGCCAGAGCCATCTAATCAATTCTATTTTTGTATTCTACCCTTTCTTCTAGAGGCTGAGCCAGGGGTTTGGACCTGGGGCTTACTACATCTAAAGGCAATGCTCTAGCTGCACAGCACCGTGCTCTCTGGAGAACCTTGGGCCAGGCAGCCTAACCAAGGAGGGGAGAGCCGCATAAGCTGCCATCTGTTCCTTACAGGAAGATGCAAGCAAGGAATATTTTAAAAGGAAAATATCCAGAGACAACTGTTAGGACTGTTTGTACAACTGACTGGGGTTCCACCAGAATGAGGAACATTGCATTAAAAATTTGTCTTGGTGCAGAATGCAATATAAAAAACCTTAAAGCAATGAGCAGATCTCATGACTATAATGCCTGGGCAGCTGGGGGCAGCTGCCATGGTCCGCAAAGGCTTGGCTTTTCCCTTCAGTTTGGGAGATCTTTCAAAGGAGTCTGGGGCTGGAGTAACCTTGCCCCACCATCTGCCTGCTTTTGGGGAACCACTCGCTGTTGGCTCCATCCTTGATGGGAGCTGAATGCAGCTGCGACACTTCCTCCTTCCATGGGAGGAAGAAAGGCAAAGGGAGCCAAGGGGATTCTCACACTGATCCCTTTCACCAAGATCAAAAGGTTCAGCAAAGCAGAAATGACAGCCCGCCTTCATTGCCGGTGGCATGACAGTTCAATCTGTTCCACTGCCATGGGCTCTGAAGCACCGAGGTTCCTTCCCTGCTCAGAGCCAGCATCTGCCACGGCTGGGCAATGTCTCGGGCTGCCTGGCCCTGAATGCAAATACCCTGAGCAGTGCTATAGCCTGCTTCTCTCTAGAGTTGAAGAGTGGTAATACTTGGGAACACTGCACAGCACTACAGGAAGGGACAGTCAGTGTCTCCCAGCCTCTTTCCCCACTGCCCACGTCTTTCCCTCTCCATCACTCCATTTATTCAGACCAAGGCACAATGGCCACACACAGATCTTGGACAAAGGCAGAAATTTTCTACCATGGACCAGACATTACAATAGGCTTCTTTCAACTCCATTGTGAAACACAGCCAGGAGATCACAGATCACTCGGCCATCTTATTTCCTCTTCTAGGGAGTAAGGTGATGGGAAAGCGGTTGTGCACTCTCTCTTCTCCTGATAGCAAGCTCCATTAATACATGTGCCATTGTAACAAACTCTACTAAGAATGCAATCCTAAACTGAATTACATCCTTCAAAGCCCACCAACTTCAATTGATTTCGAAGGATGTAACACTTCTTAGGATGGCACTGTTAGTTGCTCATAAATGATCTGAAATTGGGGGTGAGTAGCAAGGTGGCACGGAATTATCCAGTAAGGTGAGAGCCAAAGCATATTGTGAAGTGCTTCAAAGGCATATGTCAAAATTAGGTGAGCAGGTAACAACATGGCAAATGAGGCTCACTGTAGCACTACAGTGATGCAGGGGAAAACACCAGTTTTAAAAACATGCTGATGGAGTCTGAACAGGCAACAACTGGCAAGGAAAGAGCTCTTGGGGTCATGATGGATAATTCATTGTAAACAACAATTCAGCACGCAGCTGTGCTTAAGAAAGTAAATTCTCTACAACGAATTTAAGGGAAGAAACAGAAAATAAAATGGCTAGTAATATAATGCCTTTGAACAGATCTGTGATGCAGCTGCATTTGGAATACTGTGTGCAATTCTAACTGCCACATTTCTAGAAAGGTATTGTAGTACTGGAACAGTTGCAGAATGGGCAAGTGAATCGATCAAAGGGTTAGAAAAATCTCCCTACAAGGAAGTGCTAAGTGTTTGGGGGCTTTTTGGTCTAGAGGAAAGACTACTGGGGAGAAGGATGGAACATAATACAGATTTATAAAATTATGCACAGCATGGATAAGGCAGAACTTGTTCTTCCTCTGCCAAAATACTAGAACTTATTGATAACCAGTGAAGTTGACAGAAAGGAGATTCAGAACAGACAAGAGAATGTACTTTTTCACTCAACGAATAATCAACTTGTAAAACTTGTTACTATAGGATGTAGCAACAGGCCCTGTTTCAACAAATTTACCAAGAGATTAGACAAATTAGATTTACCAAGAGATTAGACGAAGATGTCTGTCAGCAGCTATTTGCCACAATATTAAGAGGCATTGTGCCTGACTCTGGCTCTAGGCAGATCTATAGATCCTCCATGTTAAGAGGCAAGGGAGAACAATAGAGAGTCTTTCCCTTCTTGGGTGGGGTGAGAATAGGGAGAGTCTCTTGTCTTTCTGTTCAATCAGTAGACCTTCCCAGGTAATCTCTTGGAAACAAGCTTTGAAATAGACAGACTGCTGGTCTGACCCAGCATGGCTGCTCTTAGATATTTTTTAAAAAACAAAACTTCCCTCTCTTGATCTCCCTTGATTCTCATTAGTAGGTAAAGCAGAAAACAAGTTACATCTCAGTACTCTTGAACAGTGACCAGCCATAATATGGGCCATAAGGGATCTATCTATCTATCTATCTATCTATCTATCTATCTATCTATCTATCTATCTATCTATCTATCTATCTATCTATCTATCTATCTATCTATCTATCTATCTATCTATCTATCTGTGTCTGTCTGTCTGTCTATCTATCTATCTATCTATCTATCTATCTATCTATCTATCTATCTATCTATCTATCTATCTATCATCTATCTATCATTCAATTTTTAGCTCGCCCTTCCCGCAGAACAGGATCAGGATGGGTTGCATCAATGACTCCTTCCTCTCTGTTCCTTACTGAATGGAACATAATCTTGGGGCCAATCCAGACAATCACATTCCTCAAGATAAATGAGCAGTTCTTATTCACTTGTTACAAAGGATTCTTTGCCCCACCCCTGGGAAATGTCTCTGTAACTGCAAGGGTATCATTCTTTCCTAGCACTGTATTTTGTCCTTGGAAAAAACGCAACCAATCTCTCGTTTCAGATCAGCCAGAGCTGCAGCAATGTGCAAGACTGCTGCTGGCACCTACTGGACAGCATCTGTGACACCATCAGGGACATAACTTCCAATGCCTGAGCCATTTTCTGCTCTGTTTTAAAATCCAATTTAATTGTTTAAAAATGTTTTCCTTAAATTCTGTAGAACCTGACAAAAAGAAAAGGAAATGCTGGTCCCAAGCATAGAGGGCGGGATGGCAGATAGCAGCAACAAGGGCTGGACGGGAAGTGATCCAGAACAGAGGGAACACACAACCAAGAGAGAATCAGGGGAGATAAGAAAGGAGACCAACCAGGGCCAAGGAAATCCATGTGGAGTGTTAGCAGTCATGGCAACTCCTTTCTCCCTGCCCCCCTTGCCTGCCAAATCATGGTTCTCACCTGATGGGTCTGTAGCACAGTGAGGAGAATAGATTCTTTAGCACCTCTGCAGGAGGGGGGGGGGGAAGCAGGGAGAACAGAACAATTTGTATGTTTAGAAAATGGATATACTCTCTTTCCACCAAACAGCAGTGCTTGAAGAGGCTTACAAAAATAAAATCAAACAAAGTTATAAAAACACAACAGTATAAAATAGTTCATTCAAATGAGGGCACAAACAAATCCAGTGAAGAACTCATCCCCCTGTTCAGTCATCTTTAGAAACATGAATCAGGCATCTGTAGTTGAGGACTTAAGGGGGCAAGTGGAAGCCTCAAGGCAGGAAATTCCACAGCCTGGGTGCAATCACTGAGAAGGCCCTGTTCTGCATGCCTGCTCTCCTTGCCTCCCACCCCATGAGCACACAATGCAGAAGAGCTAAGTTTATGAGCAGGCACACGTGGGTAGAACCAGTCAAACTAGAATTGTCACTTATGGGCATTGCTCCGCATGCTTTGCAGAACATGAAACAGGCTCAGCTCTTCCACACTATTAAGCAGAGAACCACACAGCAAAAACTATCTCAGCCAGCTGAAGATTTATGCCCTCCACACAGTCTGCCGCTGAAGGTCAACATGCCCTGTCCCATAAGGAAATCTTCTTCTAGCTATCTGCTCACTAGAGAAGTGGAGGGCCCTACTGGATTCTTGCCAAGGGGGTGGGGGAGTCATCTGCAGTTTTGCATAACCTTAGAGCAGGATTGGAAGGGATCTGGTGACAGCAAAACACCTGGAGCCAGGCCTGCCCACAGTCCCGGGGAGGGAATGTTCTCATCTCTCTCTCATCTTTGGTCCCCTCCCTTACCTCACAAGCTCTATGAATCTTTCTCTTGGGGCTTCACTCACATCTTCATCATTTATGGCCAAAATCTGGTCACCTGCCAAGAGTTTATCATCAGAGGGTCCGCCTGTCAAAGAGAGGGGGGGTCAACGGTAAGTCGCTGCCCGAGAGATCCTAATGCCCTGCTGGAGGAGTCTGACCTCCCTCCCCAACATGACTTTGGGCCAATCCCATCCAATCTGTGTGTTCTGTCTGACTGCCTCTTGAGCAAGAAAGAACCTGTACTGCCTGCCTCTAGGCACCCTCCCCTTTGCTCCTACTCTCCCTGGCATCTGCATGGGGGTCCCAATCCTGGTATCAACAGTACCCCGGAGTTGGCCTGAAAAGTGCAGTTCCCACAGAACCCACCCTTCCCTCCCCACTGCTGCTGCTTTGATCGATCCCTGCATCTGCCCAGATTGTCAGAGCACTCCCAGACCTACCTGGTGTCACAGAGCGAACAACAACAGGCCTCTCACTGCCAGCCACAAAGCCGAAGCCGTAGACGGGGTCACGCTGGATCTTCACCTGTCGGAGGGCATCTGAAGGCAACTGGCCACATTCCATATCATCCCAGCGCTCCTCCTGCATCACATGTCTGGACGAGCGAATGAGGACACAAAACAGAAGGAAACAAGCAGGCTCACATCTGGAGCAAAGCACTTGTTCTTGTGATGCTGATCTCCTGGAACCTAATTCATTTCCTCCTTGCACATGGGAAGCAGAGGCGCCGCTGCTCTTCCTTGGATGGAGCTTCATGGCATTCTGTTTCCTCTCCCCTTTTTGCCCAAACACAGCAGCCCAGCGAGGTTCAGGCCGCACGTCCACCTCTGGCACTGTTAGGCCCTGGACACTTCCTACTATCCATGGGCTGTCCCTTACGGCACAGATCAGGAGCTTTCTTTTTGCCCCTACGCCAGATCTTGTTGCAGTTGACCCAAGTTTTCATCCAATCCTTCCTCTCTCTAGTTCCCCACTGACATTTTGGCCTTTGACTTAAACGGCACTGTCTGTGTTGGATAACTTGCCCCTGCAATTCGGCTTTGCCAGCCCTGGTGCTGCAGAGAGGTAGTCACGGGAATAGGGAGAACGCGGTCTTGTTCGTGTCCCCTTGCTTACAAGACAAACCCTGCTCAAAGCCATTGCAGAAGCAAGGATGTGGAGGGGCCTCTCCGTTTCCAATCGTATCTGCTGATCTGGGACTCGATTGCCCGAGCAATGGCAGCTGCGGATTCCAACAAGTGCAAGCAGGAAATTGGAGCCTGGGAGTGAACAACTGAAATCACAAAAGGAGCAGCCTGGGTTAGTCTTGCTCTCCTCTAAGATGCCACAGGCCATTTGTAGAGACTCATCACGTTTCCAAGTCCACCTCATGCAGCCATGGGACAAATCATTTTGGGACAGAGGAAATCCTGCTCTCCTCTGCAACTCCCACTGATTTCGATAGAACCTCCTTCATAGAAAGAAGAAGTCCCACTGAACTCAGTGCAGCTGACTTTTGAGTAAAACGAGTGCAGGATCGGGTTGCCGGTCTGGCAGGTCCTCCAAGGCCTTTTGCTTTCCAGCCTTAAGAAAGTGGCACGATGGGGATCTGAAAGCTTCTCCTTGCTCCGCGCTAGTTTGCAGAGCTTCCAAGCCGCAAGGGAGATGCTGTATTTTTAGTCTTTGCGTTGCAAGTGCTGCACACCCCATCTGTACTCCAACTGCCTCATGCATCACCAGCATGGATTAATATTCTGCCGTTAGATCTTAGCTGACAAGTTTGCCAAGGATACCCTGCGGCACCTCACTCCCCCTTCATGCTGCTGAAGCAGCTCCTGCAGGCTGCCCAAGTTAACTGGGTGCAAAGGTGGGGACACAGTAGTGGCCACGCTCCAGAGCTGAACCTCCCTTTGACAAGAGGGCCTCACACCAAGAGGGCACAAGCTCCCCACGAGCCTGTGATGCTGCTGCAGCAGCTGACTTGTTCAAATCAGCACACTTTTATCAGCAATCCTCTGCTATTCATTGACTCCCTCCTTCTCCCCCTTTGTTGAATAAAAATTGCATTCATTCCCTAGTAAGATTTCATGTGCAAATGAGGGTTTCCATCTTGTACAGTCCTAATACACCTTTAACAACAGAGTGACAAATCTCTAGATAAAGTCCCCCCCACCATAAGATCAGACACAGGATCCCCCTCCCGCCAGCTGCCTCTTTTTGGGGGGACAACATTTTGGCAAGCTCCAAATCCAACACAGAGTATGCAGTATCCCAACTCCACATAACAGAGGAATTATCTCTGATCGTAGCAAGCTTGCTCTGAACATTTGCCCCTTTTGTATCCTGGCAGATGTGCACCCCAGCACAGCTTCCTTGGTATAAGAAGAATTAAAAAGCAGTCAGCCAAAGCAGAGGCACATGGAACACAGAAGCAGTGGGGGAGGAGGAGAAGGCATTGCTCCCACTGTATTTAAATGGGGCTGGAACGCGTTCGCTCCAGCAATGACGGTTTGCCCAGCCATCAGAGACATAAATGTCTACAAGAATATTACCAGAGAAATGCATGACAGAGGCTTTCGTTGCTTGTTCCTAACAATATCTCAGGGTAGCGACAACCTCAGAGCTGTCCCACATGTCAGTCACTCTATCAGGGGAGGGGGGGTGATCAAAGAGCCCCTTGACTCAAGCCCACTGTAGCATCCTCACCAGTGGGAGCCTGCAGAAGTCCCTGAGGCAGGCCACACTGAGCAGGTGGGATATGTGTAGCATCTAGACAGCTCCTTCCATTCATTGCACCCACCCAGGTTCTACATGGACCTGTGGCATGTGATGACAAGGGGTTATTTTCACCTGACCACCTTCTCTGGTGGGGCATATTTCCTTCCTAATCCTCCACCTACAATTCCAAAAGGTCTACTTCCTTTACCCATTTATCTGTAGTACAAATATCGGGGTGGGGGGATAATGTGCTATATTTTTGACACTGTTTTTGTATTTTTGTACTTGTTTGTGTGTGCACCTGGAAGTCATGACAACTTCTGGTGACTGACCCCTACTGGGGGCCTGGAGGATATTCAGGGAGGTGGCTGAATAAAGCCTCCCCTGCCCTCCCAACTCTGACAAGTGTTTCCACTGGCAGGAGATGCTTCCCCGGTGAGAACAGCCAAGCCCTTGGCCTCGCTGCCTGGAGCACATGGCTTGTGGAGGAGCACTGGGCTGGGCAGCTCCTCCCCTCCTGCAAAGGCACATATTCAGATATGACCTTCGCTACATGGGATGAAACGCTAGACATAAGCTATGCAAACGACACAGGTTAATTTATTGTGCCTGGCTCGCATAATTAGTGTATCTAATTAGTGTTCTATGCAAATCAAGCGTCTCCAAGCTGGGGAATGGAGCTGGGTGGCTCCACATGGTGGCAGCCATAAGAGAGAGGTCTTGATGAATTCCTCCTGTTCCTCAACTCCCAGTCATTAGCTGTTAAACATGCTAGCAGAATATCAACGTGAAGGAGTACTATCTGGAACACAGACAAGGGTGGGAGCAAACCGGCAAGACAGAGACAAGCCCCAGGTCCCACCAATTCTCATCATCTTGCTCCACTCCCAGGCCCAGTAATGCATCCCCTTCCCCTTAGTACCACCGCAGAAAGAACAGACTGGCAACCTTTTCATTTCAGCTAGAAATGAGGACTGGGTCTTGCTTGGGCAACAACATTAAGATTTGCACAGTGGCGATCTGATGAAAGCTGTTCTCCTGCCCCTGCTGGGCTAAGGAGAAAGGAGGGCTGATCTCCCCCCCCCCCCTCCCTCCATGAAGCAACCTCCTTGTTCCTTTGCTGGCAGTCATTCAGAGCTGCAGCAGATCCTAATAAAAACACTCATCCCCAGATTTATTCTATAGGTGGACCACAATAACTCTTCCCAGAGATGGCAATCCTGGAGCTTTGCAGAGACCCTGCAAAAGTCTTTGCTGGAAGCACGGAGAGCAGCCTGACTTCCCGCGAAAGGCAGGAGAGTCCCAAAGTGCCTGGAAGACTAATTTGTTTGCTGCGGCACGAGCCTTGATAAGCACAGGCTGGCTTCCTCAGATGAATGGACGTTGGTGGCTGCTTATTTATATGCCTGCGTTGAGGCCCAGCAGAGGAGAAGCCACCTTGGCAAGGTGAGAACGGAGAAAAATGGCACACTGAAAGAATGCACCCCGACAGCGGGGGTGGGGAAAGAAGCCAAATCAAAACACAAATACAAAGCTTCTTTCCTAATACCCAAGGAGGCCCACTGTCTGGGGCAGTGATGTGCTGTATTCTTGGTGCTTGGGGGGCACAGTGGGAGGGCTTCTAGTGTCCTGGCCCCACTGATGGACCTCCTGATGGCACCTGGTTTTTTCGGCCACTGTGTGACACAGAGTGTTGGACTGGATGGGTCACTGGCCTGATCCAACTTATGTTCTTAAGTGGTGCTGGGATGGTTAAAAAATGGTAGGCTGAGACTGAATCCAACAAAGATGTAAGTTCGGGGGGGGGGCTCAGGGTTGGGGCACAGATTTCCCACACTTGACGGGGTGCCATTAACACTGCACAATCCATCAAGAGTTTGGGCGTGACCCTGGATGCCTCCTTAATAATGGAGGCCCAGGTCACGAATATTGCCAGGCTGGCATTTCTCCACCTACTCCAAGCATAGCAATTAGCCCCTTTCTTGTCATGCCCTGACCTAGCCACAGTAATCCATGCAACAGTCACCTCCGGACTAAACTCCTGTAACTTTTTCTATGCTGGCCTGCCCTTGAGACTGACACAGAACCTCCAACTAATCCAGAATGAGGCAGCACGAGTCCTGGCGGAAACACCACAGATGGCAAATATACGACCTGTGTTGACCAGCTACAATGGCTACCAGTTAAATTCTGAGTCAGGTTCAAAGTTTTGGTGTTGACCTTTAAGGCCTTGAGTGGTTTGGGACCTGCATATCTTCAGGACCACCTCCTCTGGTATGTTCCTGGAAGAGCGTTACACTTTAATGGAAACAATCTACTGGTGATCCCTGGCCCCAAATATATCCAGCTGATCTTAACCAGGACCAGGGGGTTTTTTTTGCCCTGGCTCTGACTGGGTGGAACTCTCTACCAAATACCACCAGGACCCTGTAGGACTTAATGCAATTTTGCAGGGCCTGTAAGGCAGAGATGTTCCGCTAGGCTTTTGGTTGAGGACAGAGATGTTCCGCTAGGCTTTTGGTTGAGCCATGGCTGGCACCCTCCTCTTTTCTTCCATCCTTTTTGCTTTGGCCTCCTCCTCACCCTGCCCATGAGATGACAACGCAGTCTGGTTTAGGGTTTAAGACTAAATTAGTGATGCCATCTGGAGATTAATAATATAGGAACATCTGATTTATTAATTTTAACAATGTTATGCTGTTGCTTCTAACTCCTGTTGTGCATTGCCCAGAGCCCTGTGTACTCAGGGATTGAGTGATTCGTAAATTTAAACAAACAAACAAACAAACATACATTTCTGCAGCTGCTGCTGAGATGACATTGCCCTCTCTAATCTTCTCTTGTCTTCAAGTTCACAGCCCAAGTGGAATTCACACCCCTCAAGGTTCTCTTCATTCTCTCACTCTCCCACAGGAAGGGCAGAAGCTCTGACTACAACAAAATAGGGTGTTGGGCCCTTGCAGCCTGCCCACTAGTCTTTGGGGAAATCACCTGCAAAGATGAGAAACTGTAGAGGTTCCATTATGGCCAACCAGGTCTGCAACAGAGGGAAAGAGGAAATGACAGGGTCCTTCTCCATGGCATAGCCAAGGTGCTGAACTTCCCCTCAGGGTATGCAATCTGACCCACAAGATTAATTTGGGCTGCACAGGGCAACAAAGCCTTGCAGCTGAAAGGAGACATACAACCTGTGGCTTCTCATATGGATGTTAGCAAAATCTCTCCCCTCTCACTGGGATGGGCTTCCAAGCAAATGTGCTTGGGAATGAGGTGTCTGGCTGAAAAACAGGGCAACTGCCTTATAAAGCTCGCTCAAAGATACCAGCAGAAAGCCCGCATGTTCTTTTCTGCCAGCTCCTTGACTCAGGAACATCAAGACGTTTCTCCAGATCAATGGAAAGAGAACTGTCTGTCCTAAGTCCAGGGGGGAAATGCAAACTCTACCCAAGAAGATGTTAGTCTTCTGTGGAGGGGAAGTGGTGGAAGAATGATGACAGTTGGCCAGGGATTGAGGGAGCAAGTCAAGCCTTAGTAATGCTGTCAGGCTTTCTGGAATCAAGATCCTTCTTACAGAATGTGACTATGGGATAGCTCAGCCTACTTCTTGACCTCCTTCCACTCACCTGTTGTCCAGATATGCCCATCCCTCCTAGTGGTATGCATCCCTAGCTACCACATTTCTTTCCTGATGCTGCTGGCTAGGGTATATGTGCAAATGAACATAAGAACATAAGAGAAGCCATGTTAGATCAGGCCAATGGCCCATCCAGTCCAACATTCTGTGTCACACAGTGGCCAAATACACACACACACACACACTGTGGCTAATAGCCACTGATGGACCTGTGTTCCATATTTTTATCTAAACCCCTCTTGAAGGTGGCTATGCTTGTGGTCGCCACCACCTCCTGTGGCAGTGGAGTGGTGGAGTGGTGGCAGCTACAAATTAGAAGTATTTGTACATCTAGGTTTTCCTACCTGCATTTCTTGGGCAGACTACCTTCTGCATGTTGATAGGCTTCCAAAGCCTTTTTCAAAGTAGGCTCAGTGCTGCAACCACTTGCCCAGGAATGTGAAACAAGCCACCCATGCTGTGCTGTGTTATGCTGGAATTATTAGAGCAGTGCTTGTATACACTGGAGAGAGTGCAGAAGACAGGTAGGGGCTGCAGCTTGGGGGTAGAACATTTAGTATACAGACAGTCCCAGGTTCCATCTCCAGCAACTCCAGTTAAAAAGATCAGATACTGGGTCACAGAGCACCATAGCCAGTCAGAGTGGCCCACGGTGAGACTGATAATGGGGTGACTAAGGCAGCTTCATATGATGATAGAAAACAATCTATCTCCACATAAAATTAGCAACCTTGTGGTGCAGAGTGGTAAAGCTGCAGCAGTACTGCAGTCCGAGCTCTCTGCTCACAACCTGAGTTTGATCCTGGTAGAAGCTGGGTTCAGATAGCCAGCTCAAGGTTGACTCAGCCTTCCATCCTTCTGAGGTTGGTAAAATGAGTACCCAACTTGCTGGGGGGAAAGTGTAGATGACTGGGGAAGACAATGGCAAACCACCCCGTAAAAAGTCTGCTGTGAAAACATCATGATGCAACATCATCCCAGAGTCTGGTGCTTGCACAGGAGACTACCTTTACCTTTACCACATAAAATACTTATCTGTGTGAATCTACTCACAGCACTGCAGAATGGAACATGATGGTAGACCTGCCAACTCTCTGGTGAACTATAAATTGTTCTTTGGTAAGGATGCCAATGAAGGTAAAATTGCCAAGAACTGAACTGGACAGACCAAGGCAAAGTATTTAGGAACACAACTCCATTCTTTTGAAAGCTCTGTAGTGCAACTCTAAGTTAATTAAAGTGAAGTGTAATAAATTTAATCCGATGGACAGCAAAGATCTATGGTTTTGCAAGCAGACAGCACAAGACCATGGGCCTGAGCTGTCAAGCTCTTCAGGATCAGTAAGCCTTCTTAAACTCTGGAGTAGCGTTGACAGTAATTTGCCTGCCAATAAACAAAGGAGGAGATACTTCTCATTAGAGGCCCAACCCCTTTTACATCCAATGCTTTCATTTGATACCTGGCTAGCAAAATGAAAGGAAAGGTCCCCTGTGCAAGCACCAGTCGTTTCCGACTCTGGGGTGACGTTGCTTTCACAACATTTTCATGGCAGACTTTTTACAGGGTGGTTTGCCATTGCCTTCCCCAGTCTTTTACACTTTCCCCCCAGCAAGCTGGGTACTCATTTTACCGACCTCAGAAGGGTGGAAGGCTGAGTCAACCTTGTGCTGGCTACCTGAATCCAGCTTCCGCTGGAATTGAACTCAGGTTGGGAGCAGAGTTCAGACCACAGAACTGCAGTACTGCTGCTTTACCACTCTGCGCCACAGGGCATGACTAAACGAAGGGGTAACTGGGTACCTGAATTAGAACAGAACCCAGCTACATTGGTGGATTTTTCTTCCTTTGGTTAACTTTTGAAATAACAGCTGTACAACTGCAACATGGAAATGCTGACTGGCAAAAGCTTGATATGTATTTCTTAAAAACCCCACATGCTTATGGATATAACTTTATTGGTGCTATTCATTAAATACAAGATAAGAGTTGCTGTTTTCAACTCTGTGGCCTGAAAAGAACTGATTGACAGTTGCCAAGTCCTGCTGCAAGCCAAACATTTGCATGGTCTGTTACTCCAATTCAGAGGCCATCCCATTCATTCCTGACCCTTCCTCCTATTGGCAATGTCTTCTAGACTGGTGCCTATTTGCCAATTATATCAATGCTCACTCCCAGCATTAACAAATAAAGAATTAAACAGGCCTAGTGACTGCTCCTGATGGGATGGACAGGAGGCTACTGGTGGCTTCCCTCAAAACTAGGGAGGTTTGCTAAAAAGCAAAACTTACATAAGCCTTCCCTTTAACTATTAACAGATTATCCTGGTGGTGCCCTGGCCCAGAAAGCCTTCGTTCAAAAACTATTAAACCATCATGAAATGCAGTCATTGTGTGTGACTGTTTTGTTAAAACCAGCCCAAGGGCCTCCCATGTCTGGGATTTTAGCAGACGGTCCAACCCTTTGGCTTATCTTACCTCAACTGGTGCTTATGTCAAAATGCGATCCCTCCTCAAATTAGGTTAAGGCAACTGTTAGGAAAGATCTCTTATCTAAAACTATTTTATCCTAGCTTTCCCCCAAGGATCTCAGAGCACATACAGTTTCCTATCCCCATTTTCTCCTCACAGTAACCCTCTGAATCCAACATTATCCAGTCAGTTTCATGCCAAAGTGGGGACTTGAACTGTGGTCTTCCAAGTCCTAGTCTGCTGCTTTATTCACTACACCCCACTAGACCCCACAGGTCTGGCCACATATGAGTGTAAAAGGATTCAGCATATGGATCTTCCCAGTGGTTTGTTGCATATGCTAACAGGCTAAGGGATTCCACCCCCCACCTTTGGGACATTCTTATGGGTGCCTTAAAGTCACAAACATTGCAACCCAATGCAGAGTTACTCCAGTCTCAGCCTAGTAAAATTAATGGATTTAGATTGGAGTAAGTCTGCACAGGATGACACTGTAAAGTACTGGGGATGGTTATCAGTGGCACAGTAATACCCTGTCATGCCAGGTTTTTCTAAATATAAATACTTTTGTATAATATTTTGAGCAGTGAGCTTTCTTGCTAATGGTAGGTCTTAAAAGGCATACAGGTGAAAGGCAGAATGGACCAAGGTGAACCATGAAGCCTGAAATCTGCCAGCACTCTCTGCTAGCATGGAAGTTGGTGTTTATTTATTAAACAAGAAATAATTTGTTGTGTTTTCAAGATGGCTTAGAGAAAGCACAACAAGATGAAACACTAGCACATGCCAAACCAGATGAGGAATCAGAGATACAGGAAGAGAAAGGAAAGGGCCTTCTTTGTGGTGACCTCCAGGCTCTGGAATACCCTTTGTGGTGACCCTCCAGGCTCTGGAATACCCAGCTGGCACCTGCATTGATGGCCTTCCAGAGATCAATTAAAACAATTCTCTTCCATAGGGGCAGAGGGTGGGTGGATGAAATTATCCCCCAACGTTGACTCTGTATGCCTGGTTTTACTTTTCTGAGTTTTTGAGTGTATTAATACTGTTTGTGGTGGGGATAATAACAGTGCTGCTTTGTAAGGTTTTCAGTTAAATTGAGTTGAGCCCTGGTGTATCTTTTAAATTGTTCTTTGTTTTCATTGCTTTGCTTTTGCTGTTATGAAGCAATTATTTTTAAATAAAAAGCATTGGAGTTTTAAAAACTTATTGGAAGCTGTCCTGTGTGAT
This sequence comes from Heteronotia binoei, assembly GCF_032191835.1. Taxonomy (NCBI): domain Eukaryota; kingdom Metazoa; phylum Chordata; class Lepidosauria; order Squamata; family Gekkonidae; genus Heteronotia; species Heteronotia binoei. Next base: position 48,325,693 of record NC_083233.1, read on the forward strand.
TTTAAGGCAAAAGGGCAGGGTATAAATCTTACAAATAAACACAGTAAGAGATGAGGAATCTATGTGAGAGCAAACTACTGGGTTTTTGAGGTTTTTTTTTGCAAAAATAGCCACCCCTTGTCCCTGACATGAATTGGTAAAGTTAAAGGTAAGGAAAAAAGACAAACAACCTTTGATTCACATGTAAAGCTAGTATGCATATGTATGTGTACAAGGTCTGATCTGAATCAAAAGCAGAGTGCAAGGGTGAAGGGTGCTAACCCTTGCTGGCCAGGTTCTGATACCAAAGTCAGAGTGGGAGAAAAATGCTACCAGTCCAGCACAAGAGAGCAGGGAAGCAGGGGTGTGCATGTCAGAGAGTGCTTTTGCACCCCTCACCAGTTTTGTTTAACAAACAGTTCCCCAGGAGAGGAGGCAAAACCTCAGTCACCCTCCAATTTACACCTCTCTGTGTGCAAGAGGACTTTTTAATTGCTTCTACAGAGCAGACTTTTTAATTTTACCTGCCTGAAACTTGGCAGGGTGAAGGGTAACAATTCCAACTGAGCAGAAAAACCAAAGAGATTGTGGGCAGAAATATGTTTCCCTTTGTAGCCAGTGAAGACAAATGATGAATAGAAAAACAAATCAAAACATAGGCAACCACTATAATAAAGAATACAAAACAAAGTGAAAATGATCCAATTAAAATAAGCAAGCAAACATTAGGGACCAAACACTCTCTAGAATAAAATGGCCTTTACCAAGGGAACAAGCCCCTCCATTTCAAAGACTCCAGCCAAACACATTTCTGATGGTGAGGAGCACCCAACAGAAGATTTGATGAACCCTACAGGAGGTGGTGGTGCTCATGGGGTTTCCTCCAGCAGCCCAGAAGAAGAAGAAGAAGATATTGGATTTATATCCCGCCCTCCACTCCGAAGAGTCTTAGAGCGGCTTACAATCTCCTTTACCTTCCTCCCCCACAACAGACACCCTGTGAGGTGGGTGGGGCTAGAGAGGGCTCTCACAGCAACTGCCCTTTCAAGGACAACCTCTGCCAGAGCTATGGCTGACCCAAGGCCATTCCAGCAGGTGCAAGTGGAGGAGTGGGGAATCAAACCAGGTTCTCCCAGATAAGAGTCCGCACACTTAACCACTACACCAAACTGGCTCTCCCAGGGCAGTGCTGGGGGCTTCCGGCTTTGAACTAAGACCACATCTTCATGAGAGTTTCCATGAGGTTTAAGTACCATTCGAGATTGTCTCTGGTGCATGACTGTCCTGCAAGATCTTCCTGTAGGAGCACACTGGAATGCTTCCACTAAAGGATGGTCATGCCTCACACTCGTTCTTTTTCTGCCCAGGATCCTCCTGGGAAAGAGGACTCCCCTGGGCATTCCAGGCCCAGAGATCAAGCGCAGGGCCTCTGTACTCCAGGACTGCCTGTGAATATCCTGTGCTGTGCCAAAACATCATGCATTTGTCAATGTCCCTTTCAAAACTCTTCTTGCTTGGGAGAGGCAGTGCTGGGCAACAACCCATGACTGGTCATGGTCTGGAACTTATCCCAAGTCTGCCAGCTTTGCCAAGATGCTGGGTCTGAATGGCAGACAGTTGTTTCTGCACACTCTCCTGGCACCAATGGAATATTGCCAGCTGCGAGTGTCTTCTTCTGTGATGTATGAGCATGCCCAGCAGGGATTCCCCTTCCTTGCAGCAAATCCTTCTCTCCACCCTGGATTTTTTCTGCCATCAAGACAGCACTAGCTGGCTTCTTGGGGGCGGGTACTGGGTTAAGCCCCATCAGGTGGACTGCATGCTGGGACTCCCAGATCTGGTGTGAAATCAAGCCAGTCACAGAAAGCATGCATATATGCACTGAGACAGTCCACAGTGAGACTGCATGTATGCTTGTATAACGCTAGAGTCCCCCAAAGGTATATATGCAGGAATTCAGTCTCCTTGGAAAATGGCCTGATGAATGCAGAGACTCAGATGCCCACCAAAATGAAATCTACATGGTTTCACTTCTCCAAGGAAGAAAAAAATCTGGTTTATCTGCACGTGTTTGCATTTCCCTCCCAGCCAAGCCTCTTTTTCTGTAAGTGCAAATCCCTTTTACCTGGAGGCCAACAGCACTCCCCTCCCCTGCCCCTTCTTGGATTCTGCTGTGATTTTTAGCTTGTTTAAAAGCTTTTGTTTGCTCTGCTCCAAGGTGTACAGAAGTACCGTGCCAAGCTCAGAATCAGAGTGAAATTATTCAGAAATCCTGTTCTGCCTAAAAGGCTTAAGCCTTGTTTCAGGCTGAATTGCAACTACTGACTTGCATGACTTAGTGCTGAAGTGGAGGCACAGGAAGCAAAACTAGCAAGAAACAGATTACGTTGCATGGGGGCTGTGTACAAAAATCTCCCCCAAATCCACTCATTGAACTCTACATCCCATGCTGGGCCATTAACTTCTCAGTCATATGTTTGGACTAAGTAGGATCAGCAGGGAGATTGGCACAGCCCACATGTGGCTTGCAGATTCGTCCAGACAAGCCTTCCTCTGAAGACCCTTCCCTAGAATTGCCCTAGCATAACCCTTCCATACCTTCTCAGAACTGGTATTGGGGTTTCTGACAGAGAATAAGTGCAGAGCTGCCAAGATGCAAAGTGGAGATTGATCTGCCTCAGATCCACAGAGCATTAAGGTTGGAGACACCTCAGAGGTCTTTCAGATCAATCCCAAATACAAATGGAGCAGAAGACCCAGGCTGTCCACAAGAGACAGTTCCCAGAAAGTACAACATAGCCAACAAGCATAACCAGGGGGTCATGCAGGAAAAGCAAAACAGACCAGGCACAACAATCTCAACCAAAATGCCAAGAGACAAATGCTGCTTTAAAAGCCATGTGTTATTGGCTTTTCCAATTGTCTGAGTGATTGGGGAGGCCTGTTGGTCATTCTTTTGCTTCCTGGCTCTCACTGTCCAGGTTTATTTTCACTCCAAAAAGAGTAAAAAGTGAAGGCTAGAAAGCACAGAGCTTATGAACATTCCACAAAACCTGTAAGACTGTATGACCCATAGTACAATCCCAAGGAGAATTACACCCTTTTAAGTCCACTGAAGTCAATGGGTTTGGAAGGGTGTAACTCAGGACCGCACAGCATTGTTGGAAAGAGGAATTGCTTTTGTATAAGAAGCAGCAGGGCTGGCTGACTTGTTTGGGTGGGGGAGTCTAGGCAGGATGGCACTTGCCAAATTCCAGGCCCCAGGAAAACCAGCAAGCAAAATGCTCTCCCCCCCCCCCCGCCCCCAGCATCCTGCTGGAAAAGATTCATTTTGTTATAAAATATTTCACCTCCTCCCCCTCTTTCTGTGTTCTCTGTTATGTGTTTTGCTGACAGGTTAACAAGTCGACAAATCAATTCATTAAATCCCAGATGCTGTTTCTTTCTAATAAATCTGACTGTAATCACCAGGGATGGATAATGCTTCAGAGGGTCTACCTCTTTGACTGAACAGCTCATGCAGTGACAACCCAACCACCTCAGCATGGGATCCAACAGCAAGAAGGAATCCAAGCTGGCTGCCACGATCATGAGCAGGAAAAGCCACCCGATTTCAACACCCCGCCCAAACTAAGCACAGCAGTAGTGGAGGGAGAGAGGAGGGGATGGGGGTTGGCCACTTATGAGAAGCCAAATACTCACTGTCTGCGCCCAACAGCTGGCAGGAGAGACGACCTCCGGCCCTGTCCCCTCCTTTCCTTTTGCCCGGCACGGGCGATGGCGGCGTCTGTGCAGAAACAGAGAGAGAGGGAGACTCTGAGCACTCAAGCCTTCGAAATTCAGCACTGGCTGTGATCAGAATCTTAAAGAAGCAGCTGGCTCAGCCCCAGAACCATGACAGGGAGCGAGCTGGGGGAACACATGCTCTCCTTCACTGTCTGCTAGAGGAACTGGTCAGCTCACTGCAGTCCTACCATAACCAAAGCTGGGCTGGTTTGGAGCATGAGCCACTAGGAAGTTCTGCCCGTGTCCCACCAGACCTCCTGGGCAAATGACTCCCTCCAACTCAGGATGTTCTTTCCTTTTTTTTTTTTTTTTGGTAGAAGGCAACTCAAAGGGAGCAGCTTTTTCCACCTGGGGAGTGCTTTAGCTCCCTTGGAGCTCCCACATGGATAGCTATTCCCTGGTAAGATGAAGATCTCAAAGAGGGGTTTGCACTTGCTTTGCCCAGAGGAGAAAATTCACTGCCACTGCTGCTGAAATGTAACTCATGAATATTTCATAAATAGCAAGTGTCCAAATAACTGAGGCTTGGAGAAAAGTGCTATGCCCAACACTACAGGGGTAGGGCCTGAATCCAAGTCCTTCTGATCAGAGGTCAGTACACTAGAGCACCTTGGCTCCAACTGTTCATTCGCACATACTGATTTATTCCAGTATATACCAGTCAGCCACTCAAGAACATTTCAAACCTACTGGCTGGCCAGCCCTGATCCAGTCTCTTCACCATCTCCAGGGGGACAGTATATATGAAGTCCATCCCCGACCTGGTGCAAAAACTCTTAAGAAAAAACAGTGACTGAGTAGGCACAGCTTCATATGCCAAAAGTGTGGATGACGTCACAATGTAACGGGACCAGGGAGGAGAGACTAAGCCACAACAAAAAGAAAAAACTCTCCATGTAAAATGCAATTTTAACTTGTTGTGAACAATGTATCAATATACAAAATGAATAATATCAGTACATATCACCAAGTTAAAACCTCATACGTTACTCAGTGCTCCTACTGTCCTTATGTGGCTAAAAGCCACTAAATAACATTCAGTCCAGTGTTAAAATTAGGTGGTCCAATGGAGAACTGGTATGCTTTGCAAGCCATTTCAGATCTCAGATCCTTCTTCCAGGGACCATTCTTAAAAGTGTTGTACAATTTCCCAGGTGCATGCTAATTAGAGAAAGCTAGGAATTCTTTTGGCACTACTGGACCTGGGAAATTGTACAATAACATTCAGTCCAGTAGTGCCAAAAGAATTCCTAGCTTTCTCCAATTAGCACGCATAATAGCGGGAACACCATAGTAAGTGCTATCCTTATCAGCAATGCATGTGTGTTTGCCAGCTGAGAACCTTCTGCACATCTAATGAAGTGCAAGAAAACTCCATGCCATGGGAAACACACTAGTCTTTAAGATGCCATAAGACTCTGAAAGAAAACCGCACCGAACTCAATATGAACTACTCCAGATAATGCATTTAGGACTGAAGTGGGGCAGAAGAAAAGGTCTCACAAAGGGGTGCAAGGCCAGAAGATAGTGTGAAGGATGACTGCATACATACGTTGCATCAGATGCTTCACGCCAACCATGAAGCCAATAAATAAATTAAGGGAACCTAGTCAGTACATCAAAGCAGCATCTTGGTTTCACATTTACCAAGAGCCAGCATGTTACAGCGGTTAGAGTGTTGGACTAGGATTTGGGAGACCCACTCTGTCATGGAAACATGCTGGGTGACCTTAGGCTGGATACACTCTCTCAGTCTAACCTACCTCACAGGGTTGCTGTTTTGAATCAAAAAGGAAGAGAGGAGAGTAAGCTGTTCATTTCCCAGTGGGTGAAAGTCAAGGTACAAATGAAATAAGTAGACAAACAAACACAACTTGTAACTCTTAAGTCTCTAGTTTAAGACCTATGGAGAACCTGAAACAGGGTCTTTCCTCTTGTCCACTTTCAAAAGCTCTTCTTATTAATTTAAAAATCTTCCCAATGAGCAACTTCAGTAAAACTCATCAGACTGACTGGGCTCCAAAAACTGGCCTTAAATCCATTTAATGAACAAGGAAGGGAATCCTGGACTGACTGAACATTATTGAAGAGACATGCAAAATAAAGCTTCTCATAACAAGCAGTCTTGAATTCGCAAGCAGCAACTCTGAGCTATCCAAGGTGCTGAAATGATCATGTTCTCGGAAACATCCACAGGACTTCAGCTTCTTGGACTAGTTTAGCAAGCCTTCTTTCAGAGTGCATATTTTTTATCATTTATTTCACATTGTCTGACCTACACTAATATCAGCAAAAGGTATAGAAAAGTGTATAATGGTTGCAGAATGATTTCACTGAAGAGGAGGAGGAAGAGATGATGATAAAGAAAATAAAGGTCCTATAGTTCAGTCACAGATCAAGTGCTTTGCGTGTAGGAGGCTCCTAATTTATTATGAGGAATCTTCCATCTGGACAGGTATCAGGTAGCAATAGCTAGGAAAGGCTCTTTTCATCCCTAGACTGTGGAGAGGCACTGCCAGTCACAGTGAAACATTCCTGGGTTAGATGGACCAATGGTTTGACTTGGTACAGCAATATATGTTCAGAGAACAGACTTTTGATCAATTTTCCAAAATGAAGCTGGGAAGAGAGTGCAGAATGAAAGGCTGAGGAGAGTGCCTGTTTATTTATTGACCCAGTTTGTCCTTGAAGGAGCTCAAGGGCAATTTATGTCATATTTTCTCGATTTTATAACTACAACAACTATGTAAGGTAGGCTGAGATAGTGGCCAGCCAGTGAGATACATGGATCCTAGCACAGCAATTGAATCACTGTACCACACTGGGTCTGTTGTGGTCATCAAGTTACAAAATCACCAAAACATGATTTCAGGGGATCTCTGACAAGTCAAAAGGACTCAGAGGCACAACAGTGTTTGGTCAACAGTCAGGCCTAGCTCCTTAAAATCAGGATTCTTTCAAAATGCCTGTTTAAATATCAGCAAGGCACATTCTTAATTTAATCCAGACTAATTCTAGCCATCTCAACAAATTAACACATTTGTAGTCAGGAGCCAGAATCCAACAGATTTAGGTATGAAACCAATGAGACTGTGCACGATTCAAAACTGTACTGGATTATTCCAATTGTATATGAACACAGCCACCAGAATAATTCACATTTACCAACAGTACACACAACTCCACCTTTATGGCCAAAAATGAACCACAGTGCTTGCAAACAGTGCTCATAAATCATTAAGGAGACAAAGTCCTGATCTGACAAATTTATGTACCTTACTTCCTAAAAGCACATCAAACGCAACCACCCTTTTCTTTCTGGGAGCCCCCCAACCTCGGCTAGCAATTCTGTAGAAGTAATTCAAGACTCTCAAGCCCTGTGCTCCTGTATTTTGAACAGTTTTCACTTGAATTTCTCTAAAAGCCAATCAGAAAATTCACATCTCCCCAATACCCCAAATTTATACTACTGTACATTCCCATCATTTCCGAGCAGCAAGCACTTAAAGCACACACCAAGACCTTCCGTTCTACAGCAAATATATAGCTTCTACTTTGGCAATGAACTAAGATTTGCACCCACCTTGCCCCCTTCCACACTTGATGTTCTGGCTGCAGACCATGTTCCCCAAGTGAAATTCTTTCCTTCCATAAAACGTACTGCATGCAAAAGCACACCACAGTAAATGCCGCTGTGCAAGCTTCCCAGCTGCCGGGACTGCGTCCGCTTTTCTATGCTAAGTAAATGAAGCACGTTGGCCCAGATCATTTGGGAGGGGGGCAAATAGCCCCACTTCCTGCCTGATGATGCGTAACCTGCAGCTTGCAGTCATCAGTCTAGCTACCTTTCAGGACTATAGGGCTTGATTTGGGGCCCATCAAAAGCACATGGGGAAAAGAGCCTCTGAGAAGGTTGAACTGGAAAGGGGAGGGAAGAGGTGGTTCAAAGTGGTCCAGGAGGCTGAAAGTCAGCCAGAAAGATAATGCACCTCAAACACTGGAACGCTGAAAGTGCTATGCAAATACTACTAGTAATCTTAATAATACTAGCAGCAGCAACAACAGTAATAACAATGGCAATAACATTATACAAGTCCTGCCAGAGCGGATGCAAAGGGCTTCGAATCAGGGGCTTTCAATTTCTCCTTTCAGCAGCAAAATCTGCAGGGAAGAGACAGAGTGATTCTCATGGAACTTGTCCACACTTAAATCTTACAACGTGTTTGCTTCAGAAAGTTTAAGCTGCCTTTATTTTAAATTGTTTTGTTCTTCTAAACTTAAAACAAATCCCACTGGGAGAGCACTGGGATCTAACCAGTTGAGATAGTCAAACTTGAGGTTGCTAAGCATTTTTTGTCATCTACCCATTTCCAAGATAGTCTTTTTAAAACAGTGCCTCCTCTTTTCCTCAAGAAGAAATGTTCAACTCCATATTTGTACCATGCCAAAGGTGAAGAAGTGCACAGCTCCCAAATCATACATCATTATAAGAAAACAAAACAAAACCAGGAATGCCAAAAACAAACAAAAAGGCCAGGGCTTTTTTTGTAGCAGGAACTCCTTTGCATATTAGGCTACACACCCCTGATGTAGGCAATCCTCCTGAAACTTACAGTAGTCCCTGTACTAAGAGCCCTGTAAGCTCTTGGAGGATTGGCTACATTAGGGATGTGTGGCCTAATATGCAAAGGATTTCCTGCTACAAACAAAGCCCTGAAAGGCTAGATGGAAAGGTGACCCATTTGGTGTGCAATCCAGGCACAAGAGATGGAGGTAGCTGTGGGGAAAGACACAAGGGCAGAGCAGCACAGCCAGAAAATGGCCACCATGATGGCATAAGAGAAGGATACTAATTCAGCTGCTTGGCTGCACTCAGTTCTACACCAAGAAACCACTTCTGTATGGGCACTGCTGCCCATCTACTAGCAGAACATGCTAATCCACCCTGCTCATTACTGCCCAGAAGACACAGCTCTTGTTGTATTGTTGAGGAATGTATTGTTGAGGAATCCATTTATTCCTCAAGGAACTTACATGGAAGCTTCATTCTCTTCTTAAAGCCCATTTGGAAATGTCAGCAGTGGGCAAGAACTAGAAGTGACAAAGAAGCAACAAGTGAAAATGAGTTGCATTCATAGCTGGGCACAGTCAGACAGCAGTGAGTGCGATATCTGAGAAGCTGAGCAAGGGTATTGTTAAACAGTTCTCTCATCCAGTTGTAGAGGTTTGTGTTACTATTTTTGAAAAGCATGTTCTTGTTGGCATGACACATTCATATGATGCAGGTAATGAGCAATCTGCAAGGTCCCTATGGCTTGAACTGTAACTGGGATTCCAATTATGAAAGGCACCAACAAACACTAGCCAAAGAGAGAGAGAGACTTCTTTTTTTTGTCAAGAACTAAAAATTGGCTTGCTTTCTGGGAGTGTAAGTGTAGGATTGTCTCACTGTAGTGAGTGGAGATTGCGGTAGGAGTCTTGGCTAGGCAATCTTACAATGTCATGTTTCCTACAATGTTTCTTACAATGGTCATGTTTCCAATAATACTTAAAACCCATTTCAGAAACCAGAACAGTTTCATGAAGACCAAGAAAGGGGCTAAAATAATCAACTTCTAAGCATGCACCAACAGCCTCAGCAACCTCATCTTCTGAGTAACAACAATATAGGTGCAAAAGCGGAACATAAACTTGAAATATAGCCTACTTCTAATTATGAACAGAGTAATAATTTCAAAGCAAGGGGGCTTAACCTGAAATAAAAACAAGCACTATGAACAGGGGAAATGCGTATTACAAGACCATTACTTTCTAACTTTATGACATTGCTACCATGCAAATAATGTTTGCTGGAGCTGCTGCCATCGCCTCTGTGATAGCTGTTCACTTACCATGAAGTTATTTATAAAAGTTACAAGGTCCAGTGAACAAGTCCACAGAACCCAAAACAAATGCAGTAGGTGGATGTGATAAAACATCCTTTTAACTCTAAGTATCTGCGTGAACCTTTTTCACTTTGCTAGAAATTTGCTGTCTCTGAATGAAGTGAATTTTCACTTTGCTAGGAATTTGCTGTCTTTGAATGCTCAGAGGCTAAGCTCAAAACTGCCTGTATAGTAAAGGCAAAGGGCTACATAACAAGCTTTTCCCTTCCTTTCCTTCCAGGTTTCAGTCTAAAGGCAACCAAATGTGAGTTTTTATACAGATAAATGCCAAACAAAATGGCAAAGAGTCTCTGGGCAAGTATGCCTAAAGCAGATGAAAGCAATGAGAGCTAGTAGAGTTTTCTAGAGTCCCCACCCCCACCTCCGCTTCTGCCTTGTAATTTTCCACTAAGGGAGGAGTGGCCTATGGTCTTTGGGGGAAGAAGAAGCTCTCTCCTTTGGGAACAGAGCCAAATTTGGGGGAAAGGGAAACTGAGGGAAGCAGGGGATGCTGAATATAGGGTCTGCTAAGATCTCTCTGCCTCCTTTCCCCCACATAATGAATGCACACTTGAAAGATTCATGACTCAGTTAAACCTCTGCGCACTGCTGCCCCCCCCCCCCCAGTCTGCCCCATAAAAGCAATTCTGTTTTGATTTCCATTCATATCTGAAGTGAGCAGTGGCTCACAAAAGCTAATATTGAAACAAAAATTGTTATTCTTTAAGGTACCACGGGTCTTTTGTTTAATTTTGCAGCTAACACAGCTGAGTGTGTGTTAAATGCAGCTGAGTTGCTTCTGACTTATGGTGACCCTATGAATTAACATTCTCCAAAACAACCTATCCTTTGCAGCCATTCTCAGGTCTTGCAAACTACTTCTTTTATTGAGTCAGCTACCCCTGACACAATTACACAGCTACCCCTTTGCAATCTAATAGCAGTCATCAGACAAGTGCACTAGTTATTACCAGTCTGTTGGTGGCAGCAGAAAGTAAACCCTAAACATGTTACCATAGGATGGAATAAGCTGAAGAGATGATCCCCCATACAGTCCAGCAGTTTAAAACCTGGAACAGCAAAGCAGATTCCTTATCCCTAGAGGCAAAAATTGGTGACTGCAGTGCCAGTGTTGCCATAGAGGACACAGCAGCAAACCTCATTCATTATCTGTAATTATGGGGTTTTTTTACATATTTGTGAAATGTGAACAAATCCTAAATGTTTGACTTCATGTAGTGTGTTGCGGCAATTTAGAGATGAACTGGGTTTTTTTTTTGTGTGTGTGTGTGTGTGTGTCTATATATATATAATTACACACACACACACACAAGCTCTCAGTCATGGTGTTCCGAAGTGGTTTACTACACAAAATAGCCATGAAATGAACCATTCCTGGATATGGTCAAAGGGCTCCAATGAATACTATTATGGTAGTGATGTGGCAGAGTCCTCCTAACTTACAAGTCTTCTGGTGAATCATGTGGCTCACTTCCATCCCCAGGAGAGAGGCTTGGTGGTGGCCTGGGAATGCTCAGGAACCTCTGGGAGCAGATCTGGGCCCAGCAAAGGATTTAATGGTGATCCTTGAGGTGACCTTCATGATGGCACTATCCAAAGGACATCATTGTAGGTTTCATACCAGCATCCTGCTCCCCTCTTCCAACTGCCTTATCTTCTGGAAGGATTCAATCAGAAAACTGACACCAAGGCCTCTTCTGACAGATTTGCAAAAGGAAATGTACTATGCATATGAAGTTTGGAGTACTTAAGCAAAGGGAGGAGAGGTTAAAGACTGCTTACACCCCACTGTTGGGAGACTGCAGTGACAGACAACACTGCTAGCACTCCCTTGGGGGCAGCAAAGCCCTTCCAATATTCACTTGCAGTGTCAGCTTATGTTTTAATAGCGAAGGTGATAAGGATGGAAAATGCACCCGGATTATAACGCTGAGCTGGCCGGTGGGAGACACTGAGACCCAGAAGAGCAACATACAGCCATCCTGATTGCACCTGACCAATCAGTTTTCCAGCACCACATACAAGCAAACAAATCTTACCTTGGAAAATTGAGTGATAACAGACAGGCATTTTGGAGTGGATGGGAGGCATCCCAAATTGGGACGGCTCAAAAAGAGCCATCCTGAAGCCTGCACACACTCCCCCGCAAGCTGTTCCCATTCCATCCATGGGGAGACATGAGTGTGTTCAGATGGCTGTTGTGTACCATTCCCATCACTCAGCTTGGATTTCCCCCCATACATTTTCAGTAGTCATGCGCATGTGCACATATATATGTGTGCATGCACGCATATGTGCTCTGAACAGTTTTGTTTTTTAAAATGCCGGATGTGACTTGGGGCAGCTTGGTGTTTTCACACTACCAAGGCGACTCACTTGCGCCCTTCCACTTCCAGACGCCAAGGAGGCAATTTCCATGCGGCTCAGATATTTGCTACCACTTTGGAAGTGGTAGCTTTTTTAGTCACACTGCGGAGGATGGAGGATGGAGTAAGGACAGTATGAGGATGGGCGGCAGATGTTTGTGTGTGGAAGGTTTTTTTGGGTTGATTTCAGAGCCACCTCTGAGTCAATCGAAAGTGCCAGTCTGTAATCACCCCTTATGTCCTATTTTTTTTAATTTGCAAAGAGCAAGTTTTAACTCCCTAACAAAGCTAAAACTGAAAACATTATGATTTTTGCTAAAAGCTGACTAAGCAAAGAAAAGTCTGGGTAAATTGCATATTGTTCAGGTTGTGGGATCAGTCATTCCCCACAGACCAGGCTTGTCTAAAAAAATTCTTGCAGCACCTCCATCCTGAAAGTACTAACAAACAGGCTGTAAAAATGTTCTGAAAAGGAACATGCTGCTGACCTGAAGTTCAAATACATGGGATTGGTGAACTTTACAATCACACCCTGCTCCAAACTACAATTCCTAGGATCCTTTGGGGGATGCCATGACAGTGAAACCAGCACAAAACTGATAGGCAGAGGTTTTTTTGAGCAGGAATGCATAAGAACACAGATCCGGCTGGCTTGGTGTCAGAGTGTGTGGCCCAATATGCAAATGAATTCCTGCTGGGCTTTTCTTACAAAAAAGCCCTGTGTGAAACAATGGTGACATCAGGGGTGTGGCCTAATATACACATGAGTTCCTGCTGGGTTTTTCCTGCAAAAAAAGCCCTGCTGATAGCAGTTTGTAGTATAGATATACCCATGAGGACCCCACATTCAATGGCTTGCCAGATGTTTCTACAACTAGCATTACAGGGAGGTGTCTACTGATAACACACAGCTTCTTGTTAATATTCTGGGAGCTGCAAACAGGTCTTGTCCTCTGGGAATATGACCTCCAGGCTTGTGGGCTGCAGCAAGAGATGTCAGAAGTTAATTTTATCTTTCACAGTGAGTAGGAGGAGAGGATCAGAAAGACAAAGTGTCCTTTAAACCCATCAAGCTTAGCCACAGTACCTCCCGGGAAGAATCATAACCAGTCAGGACAGAAGCACAGGGCAGTGATGGACTCTTCAGGCCACTTGGCCTTATGGGGGCAATAAAAACAAAATGAGATATTTCATTCGAATCCAGCTGTCTACCATGGCCAGCTATGCTTTAAGGCAAAGGTAACATTTTCAGATGATTGAAGGCAGGGGTCATTTTGCAGAAAAATAGGTGGTGGAGCTCATCCAGGGATTGTTATGCAGCTGAACTACTATTCAATGGACAAGGAGGTGGAACTCTCAGAAGAAGGAGGTAGAACTCTAAGAAAGGTTCAGGAGCTGTACTCCTGTGAGCTCCCACTGAATCTGAGGCCTGATTGAAGGTTAAAAAAAAGGCATTATTTTGGCAGTAAAGGAGGTTTGCTTGGCTTCAGCAGCATTCCCAACAAGAATATCGAGCTGAAGGTGGCAACTGGAAGAATCATCAATTAATAACAAACCTATGGATTGCAGTCCTGATGGACCACTTTACTACAGCCCCAAGCAAAGCAAAATTAGGGAGGAATCCTAAACAGGGCTATGCAAAAATAAGTCCCATTTAATTCAATGGGACTTAATCAGAAAAGTGCTCTCAGGACTGCAGCATTACTCCTCAGTTTCTGAACACAGTCAACAACAGCCCATTGCCTATCTCAGCTGGCAGCTGAATATAGGAAGAAAGGGGCATGGCCAAAGGAGAACGCCATCTGGGAATATGCCAAAGGTTGCTCCTCTCTGAAGGCCATGTTGCTGATTTTGGCTGAATGATATATTTCATAAAGAAACAAATAGGATCTGGGACAATTTATTAGAACCGTTTTTCATACCCTGTCGGCCTTTACAGCCCTGTTCTGCACAGCCTTTAAGGAAGGAAAAATTATAAGAAATACTTTACAATGCTTTTAAAATGCTGTAAAACAGAACTTTACACCAATATAAAGAGGCCGGAGCAGGATTCTGCTGCTACTGGAAGCAACCAAGCATCTCTGCAAGCAGGGACACCCCCACCCCCCAAGATGCTGTTTATGACCCCCAACAATCCTGGTTCTGAGAGGGGGAAGGAGTCCCTTCAAGACTAGAGGCAGAAAAGAGGAGGTGGAACTAGGAGAAATAAACTGTTTAATGGGCTGCCTCCTTGCAAAGCATAACTGGAAGCTGCTAAAATGAGCGGGGAATTTTTGCTTCCCTTGCTTAGCTGCCACTCCCTCAGTTGCTCTCATGGCGAAGACTGTCTTGTTTTTACTCTGCAAATATTTGGGGTGATTCTGCTTCTTTTGTTTGGGTTCTTTAATATCATTATGACAAGTATTCAGGGTTGCTAGTCTGTTTGGCAGTCATTTCCAATGATTCCAATGGGAAACACCTCCCCAGCTGTGACTTTCTCATTCCAACTCAGATGAAGTTCTCAGGGACTAAACCCCTCACCCCAAGGGAAAACATCTCTGTTTTTTTCTTTACTGACTTGCAGAGTGTGCACATGCAGGTGTGGTGGTGTGAGTTTTCTCTCTATATCCTTTCCACCACCAAGATCCTGCCACAGGTATGGGGATGGTGGGGGCGCTATTTTCAGAGAGAAACAGCAAAAGGCACTAAACCTTGTACACACTCTCACACATGAACTCTGCACTAGCGCCGTTCATTTCAGCATGTTTCCGAGGCCTGCAAAAGGGTTTGCTTGGAGAAAATGAAATGTACCACACGGCAGCATAAGGTCTGACAGCAGGGTGTGGACTTCATTTCCCTTTTTCTGCATTCTGTTTTTGTTTAAAAAATTATACCCACCCACACCACAGTTTCACATAAAAAGGTGTGTACACATGCACAACCCCCATACCTCCTGATGGGCGACCAGGCTGACTGTGTCTCAGAAAACCTGGAGCGGGCATTACAAGCCACTGTGAAATAGCTCAGACAAAGTCGACTGAAATTGAATCCAGCAAAGATGGTGGTTCTGTACCTAAGCTGAGGCGGCATGGGAATAGAGATCCCTTTACCGACCTTCGATGGTGCACCTTTAGCACCAGCTTCAAGGGTCAAGAGTTCAGGGGTTCTCCTGGAGCCTTCATTAACTACGGAGGCCCAGGTGGCAGCCACTGCCAGATCTGCATTTTATCATCTTAGGCAGATAAGACAGTTGGCTCCATACCTGGAACGCAGCGACTTGGCTACAGTAATCCATGCAATGGTCACCTCGAGAATAGACTACTGTAATGGCCTAGCCAGTCCGGGTTCAAAAGTTGAAGGAGATTTCATTTACCTCCGTTAGCATATCCAGCTTGGTTTTTTTTTTTTTTTAATTTTAAAGGGTTTTTATTAGAAAAGGAATTAATACACAAAAAGTGAAAACACATTGACACACAAGAAATGGACATAGAACAAGCACAAATACCATCAACATTATCAAAATTACAAACACAAAACATTCAAGAACACATCAATGCGCAATACATTGGAAAAAAACAGCTTGGGTTTTAGTACCTTTCCAAATGCTCTTCCCTCTTGATGGCAATCTCTCTCCCCCACCCCTGCAGCCAAGCACTGTATTCCCTTCCTGGACACTGAGGAAACTCCCCCATGCTAAAGTGGGATATCTCCCAACAACACTGACGAGACATTCGCTCAGCCACCATGAAGCTTTCCTTAATGTTTACATCTAAAGCAAATCTACTTCACTTGCATTTATCATTCAAAAAATGTATCCTTTTTTAAATGCACCAACACAAAACGAAAATGGCTGTTAAATGATACATGAATTATTAATAGGATAGCTTAGCATCTCGTGTCAAATGATAAGCAGCAAAGGCTGAGATCTCGCTGGCATATTAGCTGTCCATGCTAAGGCAGTTCCGCTATAGCGATGGCCCCCAAATCTCTGACAATCTGCTCAGATTGGCAAAGCAGACTCCATCCTGGCTTTGTCTTGGCTCTGAAGGCTACCCCTCCACCTTCCAGTTTTTTCCAATATATATATATATATGTATGTATCAGAGTGCCCTTCTACAGATTAAATCTGCACAGCTCCCCTGTAATGTATGTGTCAAGTTTCATAGCAACAGAGCTTAGCATTCCCATCGCATAAAAACTGTGCCATTTACCGAGTTCCTGCAGACGCTGAAGTAATTAGCTTGATCAGCCCATGCAAATCATCTCCGATTGGAATCATTCATTATTTAATCTGATATGCACCATATTTGCACAGGAAGTTTTCACACAGATCAATCTTTTGGGTCTTAGATATTAAAGACAGCTGAGAAAGCAAAGTGGTGTCATATGCAAATACCCCACATCTGCATAAATCAGCATTAGATTTGATGGATTGTGGGCAATCTCTAAACAGATCACTTATGATATAGTATCTGATCTGGGAAAGGGGTGGGGAGGATTCTGAGCCAGCATCTCCCTTGCCCAATGGCTTGATTCATATTCTATTGAATTCTACCAGAAGAAAGGAGTTTGCATTATCCTTGCCCTATTTCTGCAGCACTTTGTTACAGGATGTCACAGAGTTCAAAGAGAAACTCTTTCTGCACTATGCAGAAGACTGTACATGCAAATCCATCTTCAATAAGAAGGGTGAAGCTTTGTGAAGTTATCTACCAAGAGCCAAGCTGCACAGTTCTGAAGTTCTGTAGACTGGAGTTCCAATCTGACTGATGCCTTTTGGCCCTAAAAAGCAGCCAATGGAGTGTGGCACTAGGGAAAGGAGGGTTTAAACGCTTTCCCTACACCATTTCCCTGAATGACCCCCCTGCACACGCGCGCACACACACGGCTCTTCATCCTGGAAGGAATCAGGGAAACAGTGGATGAGGAACAGTTTCACACACATCTTTTCCCCTCGTGCTGCATCCCTTAGATGCCCTACCATGGCTGCTTTGGGAAGTCACTGGAGTGCCAGTCATGAAACTCAAAATCTGATATGTCATTTTTGCTTCTGCTAGAGAAAACTATTGGGATATCCTACCCTCTTCCAAGTCCCCAGAGGAAGAGGAAATACCACTCCCTTCACCAAAATACTCTAGATCAGGGTGTGGCACTTGAATTTTAGCCATGCCTTGCTTGCTCAGGCTCTGCAGGGCACACAGAGGTCTGTGTCAGATAGTCTAAGAGTGAAGACTGAGCAGTTATGCAGATGTATGTAACGATAACTGAATGGACATTTTGTATAGGAAAGGCTGTTTCTGGAAGTAGCAACTGGGGCTAAAGAAATTACAGGGAAGGAGCACTTCCTTTTCTCACTGCCAATTAAACCTTGGGGTTTAAAATGTACATTTGCCCTCCTGAACACATCTACTGGTGAAATAAAAGCATTTGGAGCTCAGAGGTGGCTTGCAGAAAAGGTTAAGTAGCCTCCAGAAGAGCCTTCTTCTGTACCAATATGGCCACTGGGCTGTTGTTATGCTCACAGCAAGCAGTGGCTACGGCTCAGTGGCAGGGCACCTCCTGGGTGTACAGAAATTCCCAGGTTCCATTCCTGACATCTTCATTTAAAGGGTTGGCAGTAGGTGATGTGAAAGACCTCTGCCTGAGACCCTGGAGAGTCACTGCCCTTCTGAGTAGACACTACTGACTCTGCTTGTCAGATCAACTAGCTACATGGGGGTTCCTCCTATGCTATACATAAGGCTGCCATTTAGAGAAAGGCCCCATCTGTGGTGCCAATGAGCCAGAGCCCTTGGCCTTGCATCCCAAGCCTCTCTTTCCCCCCTTGTGCATCCCAGAAGCTTCCCTGAATGGCTGGCTGGCTGGCTGCTGATGCCCTCTCTCTCATTTATTATCTGCAGGCCTATTAAGAACAGTCCTCATATGCACAGTGATCTCGCTGCTCAGGCTGCCTCCATCACTCATCCCACTGCCATCAGCATTTCAGTGGAGGGGGGGGGGAGGCAAGTCTGTGGAATGGCAGCTGGTTGCAGACGCCAGTTTCTCAGCTTTTTGAAGGCCAGACTGGGGATGGATGGAGTGTCTAGACGACTGAAGTTAAATGTGAAAAATGAGCTTTCTTAATGGGGAAAGAGAGCTAGCAAGAGAGAATCCCGGTGGGGGCACCTTCCCCAATGGCTATTGCAAGGTCAGAAGGATAGTGGGGAGAGGAGGGGAGAGGAGAAGTCCAGGAGGCAGATATGAGACTACCATATAGCAAATCAGATCAGTCCACTGACATTTGGACCTTGCGGGATACATTTATTTCAAACAAAATGACCCTCTGTTGTTTGCTTCTTCCCAAAATGCGAGTGCTGTCACTAAAAACCTAAAGCAATTAAACAAGTGCCTGTAAGCCTGCCAGCGTCTAACACCAAAAGCTGATGACAGGATCTTAAGATCTTGACCTGGAAAATCTGCTTTTCCCCTCCATTTAAATCCCCCCCCCTTAGATCTAGCTTTAGGATGTATTCTGACTAACTCAAAAGCTTGCACAATGTTTTCTGTCATTTTAGTTGGCCCTTTGAGGCAGCCCCATAGAGTTTTCAAGGCAATTAACATTCAGAGATGGTTTGCTACTGCCTGCCTCTGTACAGCAACCCTATGCAGTTTTCCTTGGTGGTCTTCCATCCAAGTACTAACCAGAGCTGACCCTACTTAGCTTCTTCGATCAGGTGAAATCGGGCTAGCCTGGTTGGTCCTACTAAAAGTATTACACAGATTTAGCACCTTTCCAAGCCTTCAGGCACAGAAGGGGCTCTCTCAGCCCTGCGACCCAAGATCCCTCTAAATGGATAGAACTGCAGATATTATACATACAAAGCCTGAGCTCTACCACTGGATTATACCAGAAGAGTCTGCAAGTGGCCATCAGAGTCTGAGCTCCTCACTTATGCTCTGCTACAGATCACAATATTGGGCTTCAGCACTGTTGGTGGGGTTCCTGGAGGGAAGATGGACATAGTAGGCAACTGAAGGCAGTTCAAGTAATTCCGCTCTAACTAGGGGAGGTGGAAACATTTGTGAGCAATCAGGCACAGCAGGGGGTGGGAAAGGCTGGGCAAGGATACCTAGAGCTTGTTACTGCTCCAGCTTCTGCAACTACCACTCTGTATCCAGCTTCTGCAACTACCACTCTGTATTCCTTCACCTCCCCCAACAGATGCCTCTCTCACACTGCTTCTAGCACAGCTGGCAGAAATGGGATGCCTCCTCTCTCCTGCCTTAGAGGTTCTTCAGCCCTTTCCATGGTATCACAGGAACCAGTCTTCCAGAGGTGATTAACCAGTATTAGAATGTCCAGCAGGAAAAGTAACGCCCCCCCACTCCCCACATGTGAAGTCAAATCTGCATGATATGGTCAGTCATGACTGCAATGGAGGGGCTCCTTAAGGTCTGCAGAAAAATCTAACTTTGATAAAAGAGGGAGGAGGAATGGGAGGGGGGGTGAAAACCCCTCAAAAATCTTACTTGTGACATCTATGCATGTGCACACATTGTAAAAAAAAAGCAGAAAACTGGAGTCTGGGCAGCATCTTGTATTCCCAGAGCAACTCAAACGGTGGCATGAAAACTGGTGGTAGTCAGAATGGTTATGAAGATGTGCCCAGGAAGAGGCAACAATAAGAGGACAAGCCAGAGCAACTGGCTGGTGGTGGGGAGAAGCTGGAGTAGAGAGGAGCTGAAGAGAGGTGGAAAATGGGCTCCCCCCACCCCCCCGCAAGTAACCCTCTTACATCAAAAATTCAGCTAGACTAGCAGCATGGTCTAATAACGAGGCAGAAAAATAATCAATCAAGGGGAAGAAACAAACAATCAATCAGACACTCACCAGTGGGGGGGGGGGGGCAGGAAAGGCTCTTGGTCCAGTTCCATGTTTCACACAATAGCTGCATCTAGATTCTCTCTGTCTCACTGATGGCCTCTCAACCCAAGCTTAGTGTATTGGTTCTGCTCCACTCCTGGACCTTCCTCCTACATTTCTCCTAGTACAAGGAGCACCCTCCTTGAAACCTCTGGCAAACATCTCATTCTTGAGAACCAACTCCTGCCATGTGTGCAGCAACAGGAGCAAAAAGCACAATCACACCTGACCTAATGTGGCAGACACACTAGTCATGGCAATGCATTCCTTCACCTCCCCCAACAGATGACTTTCCTTTACCTTCTGTCCCTCTGCTTGTCCACTTATGACTCTCATTAGCTGGGACATGTTTGGATACAGGTCTCCTTACCAGAGGCTGGCAGCCATAGCGGTCTCCAGAAGGACACAGCATAAAATTCCTCTACAAAGTAAATGAGATAGGTGGGATGGGTGGCAGCAGAGCAGCAGGTGGCTTCCCCACCACCCCAAAGCCTGTTCAGATGGTAGCACACCCATTTCCCTGGACACTGTGGATCGTCTGCTACCTACACCCCAGAAGGAAATCAGTAAATTGCCAATAAGGTCCATCTGAAAGGCTCAGTTTGATTGACAAAGCAGATCTCACTATGCCTTTTAAGCATCTGTTTGTACCAAATTAAGCAGGTTGACTTTCATTATTTTGATGCTTAAAACCTACATCAATAAAGCCTTGACATTTTCATAGGTAGATAAGGAGATGCCCTGGCAAGAGAACAGTGAAATGTCTACCAACCAGTTGGATCACTGCTTCTTTGTAGCAACTCCCTCCCAGCATTTGCCTGGGCACTTGATCAGGGGAACAGTTTACCCTTGTGAAGGTATTTGAAAAGGAACGTAACAAGCTACCAACTGCCTCTGCTTCACTCTTCCTGAATGAGGGACAAACTCTACCTCCTTTTCCACAGACCTGAAAAGCTACCCAGTACTGATAACCCCTGGGAGCCAGTTTCAACATTTCATTACCCCCAGGGTGTTTGGTGCATTTCAGAGTAAGTCAGAGAACGCACAGTGTACATTATGCTTTAGCACAATAAACACCCTGAGCGTAGACTTTGAAACCAAATTGCCTGCATCTCTCTAAAGAAATTCACCACAGGGAGGAAAATGTGTTCACCAAACCCTTCCAAAGACTCACAGGTCTGCACTGCAGGGCCTTGCTAACTTGATTGGCCCAGTGAAAAAGAATGAGACCTGTTCACTCCCCCCACAACATTTTTGTGTTCGTTTCTGCAAAAGGATTGCAACACATTGACCCGAGTGAGGGACACCTGGGCTGTAGCACCTGGTTGCTGACATCTAGAAAGTAATGTGTGCACCAAAAGGGAGGCAAGAAGGGAGCAGTTTAAAGCTTGTCCCATGGGACTGTTAGTAGCTGACACTCAGGGGGCTACTACTGCCTCATCCCAACCTTGCCAAAGCAGCTGCCAATGTCTGCATCGTTCCAGTTCCTGCATCTCCAGACAGAGGAGTCTTCCCCCTCCTGTACTTCTGCCTGTAACATTTCCATTTCGTTTCTCTCTGCTATTAAATGATTATTTGCTGGGAGCCTCTTGGTTCTCAGAGCAGAACTGCGTGCAGAGAACAAGCGGCCGACGGCAGCAGGCAGAGCAGCAGGGAGGAGCACAGCCTCCACCCCATAGCTGGGCTGCCTGAAGCATGCTTGTACAAAGAACACTGCTGCTCATTCATTTTCCTGCAGTGATGGACACAAGGGACAGTCCTAAATGTGTGCGAGACAGACGGGCAATTGCTGGGGAGGTGCAGGTTCTCCCAGATAAGAGTGCACACACTTAACTACTACACCAAACTGTCTCTCATGCTTTTTTGATTTCAACAGGCAAATACATTTGTGAAAAGAGCAGGTTTTATTTTTTCCCTCTCTGCAACTGTCCATTCCTCAAGCAGTCTGTCAGTCAACAGGCAGCAGTTTCCCACCAGAAAAGAAAAAGCTCCCAAAGACCTAGCCCACATAGGATTTATTTATACCTCATTGAATAATCAGCTTCAGCTGTAACTGGTTTATTTGTGAGGTATCACCAGCTGAAGCAAACATAACTCTAGGCAAGGGCAATTAACCCTTTGCAGCTTGGTGCTGTCATACGGAGATACACAGGTCAGAATGAGTGAACCACTTCACCACTTCTATCTCCTCAATGTACAGAGGTCTTCCACAACACCGTCCAAAAGAAGTGCTTGCTATGTCAGTTCTAAAGAACAAGAGATAGAATGCAGGGTGAAAAGATCTCTTCTTTACCAGCTCTACATGAGCTGCTGTAGATATCTGCAAGTTTCACACAGGAGTACACCTGATGAAAAGTTCTGTGCACCTTGAAAACTTGCATGCTCCTATAGCAGCCTAAGAAGGATCAATCAGAAAGACTGCTGCCCTTACATGATATCTGGTAAAACTAATGTCATTTGTTTGTTTATTTATTTGCATTACTTATAGTATGCCTTTCTTCCTGGGACTCAAGGCTGATTACACAGAATAAGTCAATACAAGCAATAGTAGGGGTATCCAATTGACAATGCAATAGGATTTGACTTGTGGAAATGTGGAAACCAACCAGAAGTGAAACACAGCATAACTATTAACACAATATGTTTCAATGAATGTGAAAATTGCATGAGAGGAACCTACTTACAGCAACAGAAAGCACGAACCCATACACAGTGGCAATGCCCACAGTCCCTAAACCAGGGGTGTCAAATATACAGTTCAGGGGCCGAATCAGGCCCCCAGAGAGCTCCTATTAGGCCCCAAGCAACTGGCTGTCATCTGCTTCCTTCTCCCTAGTTCTTGCTTCCTTTTGCACAACAGCTTGATTTGCAAGGCTTGCTCAATTGCACCAGAGCTACAGAGCAAAACCTCTATTTTCTCCATTGGCTGAGGCTCCTCCCGTGGGGAGGAAGGGGTGGGATAGCTTGCTTTGCCAGGCTCTCTTAATTGCACAGCAGAGCTACTGAGCCAAGCCTCTCTTCCTTCTATTGGCTGAGACTCCTCACTCCCCCAGTCCCCTGGTGAAGGAAGGAAAGAGCCAGAGCTTCCTTTGCCCAGTTCCCTGGATCCCATGGGAGAAATACAAAGAAAACATCTTTAAGACCAATGAGTGCTCATGTTTTAAGTTTTTTAAAATATATATATATATATATTAATGTTTGTCTGTTCTTTATAAAATTTATTTCTCTGCTACATAATCTTAAATAGGGATACACATGGTCCGGCCCAACAAGGTCTTGTTTACGTCAGATCTGGCCCTCATAAATGAATTTGACACACTGGCCCTAAACCTTTATCCCAAGTTTCTTTCTGAACCATACTGTTACAGTGAGCCCTATTTCCCATACAAAAAGACACCTCAAATAATTCAGTTTTGCATAATTTGCAGAAAGCCAGGAGGGAGGGTGCTTTTCTCACCTCATCAGGCAGGCCATTCCATACAGTAGGAGCCACGATAGAGAACAAAAACATTGGACTTACCCAATGGTTTATTCTCTCCAGTGGGACAAAGTCATCCACACTGGTTAGGCCATGCCTCTTCGCACTCCAGGCAGGGCTATGCAAATTTTTGTATGCCTTCCAGGATCTAGAGAAGGTTATACATAAAACAGACTAGCTCCCAATAATGAAGACTTTTAAATACATGTATGTATTTTTATTTAGCCCAAAATGTGACATCAAACAACTTCCTAAATTGACAACTGAACGTGTTCCCATAATCTTTCTGAGGTGCAAAAAAACTTGGTTGACTTCACCCGGCTGAAAAGAAGAAACTTTAAGTCCAATGTTTTGTTCTCCTTCAATGGGGGAAGTCACCCACACTGATTATTTATTTATTTATTTTATTCTATTTATATCCCGCCCTCCCCACCGAGGCGGGCTCAGGGCGGCTTACAACAGAAAAAAGCTAACAAAGATCAATTTAAATACGTTAATAATTATACAATAAAATACATAAAAACCTAAAAATACATAAAACTCACATCGATATACACTATGCTACGTTTCCTTAAATCAGTCTTGAGTTTTAAACAAATTGTTTAAAACTCCTTAAATCAGTCTTCAAATGTTCCAGTATTCAATAATCTGATGTTCGAGATTTAATATTCAGGCATTCCGATCACAATTAATTATATGCCAACCGGAAGAGGGTTGTTTTACAGGCCCTGCGGAACTGTTCAAGGTTCCGCAGGGCCCTCGCCTCCTCCGGGAGCTGATTCCACCAACAGGGAGCTGCAATTGAGAAGGCCCTGTCCCTGGTCGCTTTCAGACGGGCCTCCTTTGGCCCAGGGATTGTAAGGAGGTTCTGAGACCCCGACCTCAGCACTCTCTGGGGAACATGTGGGGAGAGACGGTCCCTAAGGTAGGCAGGTCCCAGACCATAAAGGGCTTTAAAGGTCATGACCAGCACCTTGTACCGAACTCGGTATGTTATCGGCAGCCAGTGCAGTCCCCGAAGCCCCGGCTAAATGTGCTTCCATCTAGGGAGCCCTAACAACAGCCGGGCAGCGGCATTCTGCACTAGCTGCAACTTCCGGGTTCGGCACAGGGGCAGCCCCATGTAGAGGGCATTGCAGTAGTCCAGCCTCGAGGTGACCGTTGCATGGATCACTGTTGCCAGGACGCCGTCCTCCAGGAAAGGGGCCAACTGCCTTGCCCGCCTGAGATGAAAAAATGCGGACTTGGCAGTGGCTGCTATCTGGGCCTCCATAGTTAGAGTAGGCCAAGTTGATCTTTGGGTGGGATCAAGTACTGAATTGGCTCCTTTAACTAGTTCAAAACCTGTTGGGAGAACTCATCTTCCAAAGGCTGCAGCTATAGAATTCTGCTGATTAATTCTACAATGTCTAACAAAGGTTGAGATGGAGGACCAAGTTGCTACTCTACATATCTCCTCAATTGAAGCTCTTATGGTGAAGGCTGCAGAAGTAGCAGCTGCTCTTGTGGAGTGTGCCATGATTTCTGATGGCGACCTAGAGCTTCATACATTTTACAGAGTCTGATCCACTTAGCTACGGTTGACTTGGAAACCTTCCTGCCCATATTTATAGTCCTGGGGGACACAAAAAGAGAGTCCTACACTCTGAAGGCAGTCGTTCTTTTTATGTCCTGACATCTAATTCATGCCACATCTCCTTTAGATGTGACAGTCTAGGACAGAAAGATGGCAGCATTAGTTGTTGGTTAAGATGATAAGAAGAGTTGACTCTGGGAACAAAGGAGGGATCAGTTAATAAAAAAACCAAGTTGTTATGAGATGTACATAATTCCTTCCCTCTGAGACCCCTCTAGCAGATTTTATGGTGACAAGGAAGGCAACCTTCCATGATAAAACCCTCAACTCTATGGAACTTAGAGGCTCAAATGAGGGCTTGTTTAGTGGATAAACTTCAAGTTGGAAACCTAGGCTCCACCGGGGGTGCCAATTGCATGGTACTCCTTAAGTACCTTTATAATTTATTTGTTTGATGCCAATTTTGCTAACCCCCTGTTGCCCAAAGCAGCAGCTATAGCCACCACTTGTTATTTAAAGTATTTGGTCTTTTCCCCATTCTTTGTGAAGGAAGGCAATGATGTCAATATGTGACAGGTTCAAAGGATTCATGTGCTGTCCCACTGCTGATCTCCTAAAGGCTATCCAAGTGCACACCTTGCAGCTGGATGTCTGGCCTGCAACATTATATCCACAATCTCTTCAGACAAACCTGACTGTTCTAGATCTGCCTGTTCAACTTCCATGCCAGTTTTAATCACTGTTGGCCTGGGTGGAAGATGGGACCCTGACTCAGCAGATTCTTCCTGACTGGGAGAGTCCATAGCTTGGATACTGACTTTTGGATCAGTTCAGAAAACCAAAAATGTCTTGGCCAATATGGTGCAATGAAGACAACCTCTGCCCTTTCCTTTTGAATCCTGCTCAGTACCCTGCTGAAGACAGGCACTGGAGGGAACACATGTAACAGGCCTAGCGGCCAGCTTTGATAGAGCATCCACTCCTTCTGCTGCTGCATCCTTGAATCTGAAGAGGAACCTTCCAATTCCTTGATGTTGCGAACAAGTCCACAATGGGCAAACTGAAATGCCTTGTCACTTCCTGTTCATTCAGGGACCACTCTGTTTGGTCCAGGTGTCTCTGGCTCAGCCAGTCCACTTCTGTGTTCAGCACCCTTTGAACATGCTGGGTTTTCAGGCACAAAAGGTGCCTTTCTGACCAAAAGAAGATCTGTTCTGCCTCTTGATGGAGAAGCAGCACCCTAGTGCCTCCTTGACAGTTCACATGGGCTTTCACTGTTACGTTGTCCGTCTTTATCATGACATGTAGTTCCTGAATTAGATGCTGAAAGGCAAGCAAGGTCCACTTTACTGCTCTCAGCTTGAGTCAGTTTATGCTATTTATTTTTTCCCCTGTCAACCACTACTCTTGGGCTACTTGGCCCCTGCAATGAGCTTCCCAATCCCTTATGCTAGCCTCTGTGGTCACTAAAACCTGACGTGGATGGAGGAAGCTAGGTTGTTCTTTATTGTCCATCATCTCATGGAGTTCTTCAAGATTGGTGTCAGCAGAATCATTTTGTGACATTTCTTCCTGATATCCCTCATTGTAGCATCCTTGTGTGAAATTGTGCCCACAGCGCTAGGTCTGTCATGGACCTTGTATACATGGACCCAATAGTTGTACCAGTAACATCAATCACCTGATTATTCCTGTTTCTCCAAAGGTAGAAAGACCTTTGATAGATGAGCGTGCAATTTTGCTCCCAGATTCATTATGTTCCTGGATGGAACTAACTGACGTTTATGGACATTTATCAGAAAGCCATGGTTCTGTAGAAATTGAATCGTCAAGTCAGCATGGTCCTTTGCAGTTCCTAGATCCTTTGCCCTGATTAAAATATCACCCACATAGGGGTAAGCATGTATTCCCCTCTGTCTTAGGGCTGCTATTAGGGTCACCATAATCTTCGTATAGATCCAAGATGAGGAGGACAGGCTAAAGTACTGACAGTAGTGGTCTCCAAATGCAAAACACAGATACTATCATGATGAAACATGGATTGGCACCTGTAAGTAGGCCTCCAGGTCTAGGAAGGTTAAAAGGTCGTCCTGTTGTAATATCTAGAGGATGGTGCATAGTGACTTTATCTGGCATTTCCACTTGAATTGCTGATGAGGTTGGATCGGCTCTATCATACTGATTGTCAGCAAGTGTTGAACTGCCTCTGTTACTATACTCTGCTTCAGATCCCTGTGTGGCACTGGTCATCTGACAAAGCAATGGAGGGGGGAAGTAAACTCTCTTTTGTACCTCAGCTCCACAACTCACAGGACCCAACGGTCCTGAGACCTAAGTTTTGTAACTGACCCCCAATCCTGGCATCATGCTGAGGATTTTCCCCCCAGGATTGAATCTTTCTGACTGTTTATTGGCTGCAAATTGTTTTTACTGAAATCTGTTTGGGAAGGTGAAGGAGTGACCACTCCTGAAATCTCTGTTATCTCTACCTCTACTGGAAGATCTGTAAGAGCAAAAGGACTGAAAAGATTTTTCTTTTTTTCTTTGTCTTTATCAGACTTTTTCTTCTCGTTTCCACAAATACTTTATCTAAGGACTGTTCACCAAACAGGAGCTGTCCTGAGAACTTTTCTGTGGATAGATCCAATTTGGAAAGTGTGTCCACCTTCCAACGTTTGAACCACAAGTTACTGCAAACTCCCACGTTTGCTACTTATGCTCTGGCACTAAACTGAATAGTATCTTGAGAAGCATCGGCTGTGAACTGCTCTACTCTCTTGATTATTAGCAAGGGCCCCTTGAGTGTCAGTGGGCTAGGATTCTGGACCTGTAAAAGGTTTTCTGCCCCAATGACAATTACTCTCGTGAAGCTGAAGAGGACCGCTGAGGCGCTAATAAGCCAAGGAAGATGCCTCATGAGACTTTTTTAGCACTGACTCATTTCTTCTGTCATCTTGGTCCTTTACGCACACATAAGACAGCCTTTATTGGCATATATAAGAATATAAGATAGAGGGTTGGGCAAGGTTACATATTAAAAGAATACATAATCCATACAGAATAAAATTAGGATTACAAAATAAAAACAAGTAGCAACATAGTAAAACCTGATACATAGTACTACTTATCAGGATGAGTAATCATAGCGCTATAAAAAAACCTTTACTACTAATTCTGTTGTCCCCATTTTTAGACAGTATTGCCCACAAGTGTGACACCACCATTGGAGTGCCCACTAAAGGGACCTTTAAGTCCTCCATGACGTCCTTGAAAAGGGCGTAAAATTTTCTGGCAACTGAGTTCAAGGAGGTTCTACTACCAGGTGTCAGCCATGCAGTTTTCAGCCAGTTAGACATCTTGAAGCCTCTGGTATCCAGTTTGCAGATGCTAAAGAGACAGGTTTCTCTGTAGATTCCATAGTGTAGTTTAGACTTGTAATCACTTTTTTGAGTAGTCTTTGAAAATGCTCTGGCTGAAAGAGTCTACAAGAGCTGTCCTTTTCATTAGATTATTCCCCCAACCATTCTTCCTCTTCCTTATCTGACATAATTTCGGCAGACATGATGGCACACTGTGCTTCCTCCCTGTCTGATACCCTATCTGAGTGGAATCTCAGTTTTGTCCTAGAAGATTTTCTGGGAGGTCCTTTTTCTGCACTTGGTTGTTTGTGAGTTTTTGGTATTTTCTGTCTCAACAGCATCCTCTTGAAGAGAAAGAGGGTGGAGAGGAGGACCTGGGAGAAAGGGAGAAGTTCAGCCAGCTTTGATGACAAGATTTTCCCCAAGCCTCAGAGTTCCCTGACTTTACTTGAGTCTCTGTTTCAGAATGATTTCCAGCAGGTTCTGTTGCCCCCCCCCCCCAGCCATTGGCTGCTGGATGGGAGCTTGTTGGTGAAGGGGTTGGTCAAGGATACCTCCAGGCCTGTGCAACCCAGTCCCAAGATGACTGCACAAAAAGTATGGGAAAATATGGCACACCCACTATATTGGCTGCTCCCACTTCCACAGTTAATCCTGTAGGGTGGATAGGGGCTTGATGAAGGGAGAGACTGCCCGGCATGAAAACCCCCAGTCCAGGGTCCTGACCAAGAGGGGTGTCTCCAAACGTGCCTGCTAGGCTCACCATGGGGTTCTGCTTACCAGTCCCAATGTCTGTGTTTCCCAGCTGCTCTAACACATCTGATGACTATATCTCTGTGTGGCGTGCTCCTTCTCCTGCCACCTTGAGCCAACCCAACATTTCCTTGTTGGGCAAGGGCAAGGCTTCTGATGGTTTCATTGCTGTGGTGATTAGGGATGGAGAAAAGGTCTCTGCCACTCTGTGCTTGGGGGGACCTTTGATCTGGTGGGGCCCTCTCCTCTGCCTGAAGCCTTAGACTGCAGGGGGGGGGTTTCCCTTCCGTCAGTCTTTCTTCTTCCCAAGTCCAAAGCCATTGGCTTTCTTAGAAGAAGTTTCCTCAATGCCAGCAAGATATGAGGGTCTTCCCTTTCTCTTTAAGTAATATATATATATTTACATATTTGCAGAGTATGAAGCTAAGCTCTGATGACCTGCTGGAGCAGCAGGGTTATTCACATTGGAAGGAACCCTCTCTAAGTTCAGGAAGGCATACAAAAATTTGCATAGCTCTGTCTGGAATGAGAAGAAGCATACTTAACCAGTGTGAATGACTTCCTCCACTGAAGAAGGCACATGTACAAGCAACTGTTGATTCTGATCAACAGTGATCCACGCAACGGTCACCTCAAGATTAGACTACTGTAATGCCCTCTACTTGGGGCTACCTCTGTGCCGGACTCGGAGACTGCAGCTAGTGCAGAACGCGGCAGCCAGGCTGTTGCTGGGACTCCCAAAACGGGAGCATATACAGCCGGGGCTGCGTGAACTGCACTGGCTGCCGATTGTATACCGAGTCCAGTACAAAGTGTTGGTCGTTACCTTTAAAGCCTTATATGGCCGAGGACCTGCCTACCTGAGGGACCGTCTTTCCCCATACGAACCCCAGAGAGCACTGAGGTCAGTCGGGAAAAATCTAATGACCATCCCCGGGCCGAAGGAGATAAAATATCAGAGCACCAGAGCACGGGCATTCTCGATTGCGGCTCCTACTCTGTGGAACCGACTCCCCGAGGAGGTGCGGGCCCTGCGGAACCTTGAGCAGTTCCGCAGGGCCTGCAAGACCGCCCTCTTCAAATTTGCACACCCGGACTGTTAGGAAGATCAGAAATTAAGGAGCCGCCAACGCGGTTGAAGAAATATACCGCAGAATAACTCTATTTATTGAACTGGTTTTAATGTTATTAAGTTTATTGTTGATGTTTTATATTGTTAAATTTAAAGGTTTTATTATTATTATTGTATGTTTTTATAAAATGTTGTTAGCCGCCCTGAGCCTGCTGAGGTGGGGAGGGCGGGATAGAAATAAAAATTTATTATTATTATTATATTATTAGAGTGGCCCCTACAGAAGGCTCTGCTCAGATGAGTGGTGCTGTGGTGGCAGAGCATAGAGGGGGAAGTCCTACAGACACGAGGGACCAAGGCTGCGAAGGGCTTTGTGCATGACGGTGTAGGAATCCCAGCCCTGACTGTCCTGCACCAGGCCTGTGACAGAAAGTGGCAGGGGTTGGATATTCCTCTAATTCACCTCTACTCTTGGCTCTAGTCCCTTCTAAGCTGGCAGCCAAGCTGGTCTATCCTCCTCCCTCTAGCCTTTTCAAGGCCCTAGCCAGGCCCGGTGCATGCCCAGTGGCCTCTGTCTACCCAGAAGCCTTATGGGGCTGTGGCCCAGTCTGTGAAGGACCAAGAGCATCTCCTGAGCCATTTCTGTCGCCCACCCTCAGGGTGGAGCTTCCCAACAGCTGGTTGTCAGACAGCTATCTGTCAAAGGGGCAGCTGTCAGTGGGTGCCTGAATCTTAAAGGGCTAGCCTCCACTGAGCTGTTGGCTGGTGTGTAGCTCTTTATAAGGTGCATCAGACACCACATTGGGCCTGGTGGCTTGCTGGACTTGACCCTGTGGGGGCCTGAGAAAGGAGACATGGTGTTGTCTCCACTGCCCACCATCATGCAGTCAGTAATTTAAACTGAGCCTGGTAACTGATGGGTAACTAATGGAGTAAAAACAAAAACAGAGAGAGGGATGAACCAACCAGGCTCCTAAATAACCAAGCAAGCTTGCATATGCCAGCAGCTGTAAACATTCTAAGGGGCTGCTTATTAACATCTCTCTATGAATATCTCTGGGGGGTCCTGTAAACTCTCAGACAAAGCAAACCAACTGGAAGAGACCAAAGGAAAACAGCTGCTTAATGGGATGCAAAGAACTGCACTGAGAGCAAGGAGGCAAGCAATGCAGCACTGTGTAAAGTTGGGCTTGCTCTGTTAGCTTTTCAGTCTGACTCCAGCCGTAGAAAGGAATGCAACATCTGTCATGCACAGCAATGAACAAAAGCTTAGGTATTTGGTAGCTCTTCCAGCATTGCCCTCACCTTCACAGCCACAAAAACCATTCTGCATAATTTGCATCCTCCATACTGAATAGACACATGCCATTTCAAGGGGCCAGGATGCTGCATTTTGATTGGAGAGATTTCAGTTCATATCTCAGCCAAATTAAGAACCAGGGCTGGTAATTCTGGATCAGTCATCCATCTTCTCAGCTAGAGTTGTGAGAAGCCAAAGAAGGAATTCCACCATCAATTCAGCTTCATTGGTGGCAATAAAAGAGACACTCACTGAGAACAGCGATCCTCCATCAAGTCACCGTCCTACCACTGTAATACACTGCAGGTGCTATATAAGGATGAATGCAATGCAACAAACAGAAGCATAGCCCTACAGCTCTCCATTCAAATTCAGTTTATATGGAATAGAGCACCTCTTTTGTTATGTCTCAATTCTTTCCACATAACACAGCTTTCAGTTTGGAAAAACAACTATATAGATTCTTACAAATGAAAAGTTAATGTCCTTGAATAGATCTATGGGGCAACTGCAGTTGGAATACTTTGTTACTTTATCTCAAAAAGGGTATTATAGTGCTGGAAGAGGGCTGGTAATGAAATGATCAAGGGGCTAGTATAACAACAATTGCTATTGTTGTTAACTTTTTCATATGGGCCTGGTTGATGTAGTCCCTATAAGGGAAGACTAAGCAGGTTGAGGTTTTTTAGTTTAGAGAGAAGATAGTGGGATATGATGTGGGTAGGACATAACAGAGGTTTATAATACTACTAGGAATAAGGCCCATAATGGAAAAAAATACAATGGGCTTCAGAAAGAGGCTCCGGGTGAATGCCCCCCACCCTTGCTGTCATCCCACCCACCCAAGTGAAGACATTCACTCCCCCCTGCACGCACACACCTTAAGGGGAGTTGATCTCTGCCATCTGGACAGCAGTTGTAATTCTGAGTTATCTCCAGCCCTCACCCAGAGATTGGCAACAGTGGTTTATTAGGAGAAAATGGCTGTCTTGGAGGATGGTGTCTATGGCATTGTACCTGTCTGGGGTCCCACCCCCTCCTCAAAATCACCCTTTCCAGGCTCCACCCCTCAAATATCCAGGAATTTGCCAATTGCTAAGTCACACCGGCTGTCACAGTGGGGCTACTGCTGAACAAGAGCAATCAGTCAGGCCTAGTTAAGTCATGCCAGTCAGGTGGTGTCAAGTCATCCAGAGGGTGCTGCCCGGCCTAGGGCAGCCAGCCTCCAGGTAGATCCTGAAAATTTCCTGGGATCACAACTGAACTCCGAATAACACATCTCTCTTCCCATGCTAGAGAAATGAACTGCTTTGGAGGGTGGACTGTATCCCATTCTATTCATCCGAGGCCTCTTGCTTTACTGACAGAAGTTGGTTGCCTAGCAACAGCCTCTGGCTAGGGGCAAGGCTTAGGGGAGGAAGGAGAGAGGGAATGAGAGGAAAGAGCCATGGCCTCTGAGGAAGAAGAAGGGGGCCAGGCCTTGCTGCCTATTCACATTACAATGATGATGGCTCGCTCCCTGGCTACTTCTACAGCCTTCAGAGGCTGCGTGTGCTGGGAGGTCATCTGAGTGGACTGTTGATGGGGTGGCAGAAGTCTGTTGCCAGTGACACCTTTTGTGAGGCCAGTTGACAGAGAGGACACAGAGAAGAGTTAAGACTGTTTTGGTGATTTGTTCCACATTCTCGGGCTTGCAGTAGATGGGGACAGGGGAGTCAGCCAATGGGAGGCCAGAGATGCTGACTGAGCTGTGAGGGGCCAATGGTTTATGGAGTGCATGGAATGCACCCCTAAGCCAATGGGCGAAACAGACGAAGAAACCAAAGCTGTAGGCCTCTCATCCTCAGCTTCGCAAAGAGCAGCACGCTTGTAGTCGCTGCCATCCGCTGCAGCTGCTGCGCCATGCCCCACTTTCGACTCTGCAGAAGTTCGACAAGGTTGATAATGTCCATCGCTCTCTGCTGAGGCAGAAACGCGCGATGAAGGTTCGTATCCAGCAAAGTCCCTATGAACTGAACTGTCCTTGATGGAGTAAGGTGTGATTTTTCCAAATTGACCTGCAGACCCAAGGTGTCGAGAAGACGAAGAGTGACGGCAATGTGGGATGACAAACTCTCTTTCGACTCCGCCACAAGGAGCCAGTTGTTGATGTATGGAAAGACGACTATCCCTTAAAGCTGGAGATGGGCAGCCACAACGCTCATCATCTTCGTGAACACCCAAGGTGCAGTGGACAGGCCGAACAGAAGAGCTTTGAACTGGAAGTGCTGAGAACCTACTGCAAACCGAAGGAAACGTCTGAATGCAGGATGGATACTGACGTGGAAGTATGCATCCTTGAGGTCCAGCGTTGCCATCCAATCCCCTTGGTTGATGAGGGGCAGAATTATTTGCACAGTGGACATTCTGAATTTCTGGTACAAAATGAATTTGTTCAGATTCCGAAGATCCATGATTGGTCTTAGACCCCCATCCCGCTTGGGAACCAGGAAGTAACGAGAGTAGAAGCCTCCCGTCCTGGCCTCCATCAGGACCCTTTCTATGGCTTGTTTCTGTAAGAGGTTGCTCACCTCTGCCAGCAGAGGTGGGGAAGGGGTAGTGGTAATTACCACAGATTGGTTCGGAATCTGAGCAAAGTCTATTTTGTAGCCTTCCACTACGATGGAAAGCACCCACCTGTCCGTAGTGATGGACTCCCAGGCCGACAGAAATGGGCGGAGGCGGATAGACGAAGGGGAAGAGGGGACAGTGACGCGTGCTGCCAGAAAGTCAAAGGCCCTGCTTTTGAGGGTGAGTGCCCTTGGACTTGCCGGTGGTCTGTGAAGCATAACGGTTTCTGTTGTTCCCCCTGTATGGGGACCTACTCTCAGGTTGAGCAGAGCGAGGTCTCCACTGCTGTTCCGGGGAGAACTTTTGGTACGGCTTCTTTGCCCAAGGCTTGTGCCACTGTTTCTGTTTCGCAGCTCTGGAAGATGCCGGTACGCCCAGGTTCCTGGAAGTTTTTATACTTTTGTCCATTTCCTGGAGCGCATTGTCGGTGGTAGAGCTGAACAGGCCTTCGCCCTCGAAGGGCAGATCTTCAACGAAGGCCCTGCTGGAGAGCCGTAGATCTGAGCCGGGAGTGGCGGTGGAGGCAGACGGCAGAAATGATGGTCCTTGCTGAGACGTCGACCATGTGCTTTGCTGCAGCCGGTTGTTGTTTGGCTACAGCAAAGCCTTCCTTCTGCAATTTATTTGCAGCCGACCTCTTCTCCTCACTCAGGGAAGACAGGAGGCGGTTAGCTGTTCCCATACTGAGTATTGGTATCTAGCCATGCACGCGACATAGTTAGATACCTTTACTCCCAGCGCCCCATCAGAATAGAACTTCTTCCTGATGTTATCCAGCTTCTTTCCCTCTTTGTCTGGTGGAGAGGAGTGCGTCTTGCGGGCCTTCGACGAGGAGGAAACGACCACCGAATTTGGCTTCGGGTGTGTGAAGAGGAACTCAGCCCCGGACTCTTGGACACGGACTTCAGATCCTCCGACAGTGAGATGGGAAGATCCTCAGCCATATGAGACACCGGGGAAGGTTCCAAAGCCCGGTCTGGATCGTCGGTACCCACCTTGGAGTCCGACGATGAAGTCTTTCTGTGTAGAGATCGTTCTGAGAGCACCGGAGTAGACTCTCTGACGGGCGACCGGTTCGACCCTGATGTCCGAGGTTGGACTTCCTCCACCACCGTGCTGTGTTTGTCAGGCGGGACAGCGATCGATGCCGAAGGATGCCGTCTAGAATGTTGAGACAGTCTGGACATGTGGGATGCCTCGGACTGCTGGTCCCAGTCTGCGAACTCGTGAGGAGGGTACCATTGGTACGGTGGGTAAGGAGGCCATTGGCGCTGCTCCCATGGCGGAAGCGGTGAGAAGCGACAAGCTACTGCAGTTGGTTCCAGCTCTCTCCAGCCTCTCACCTGATTCATCGGTGCTGAAACCTCCACCTCCGAGACCGAGTCGCTCTCACTGCGACGCCTGGACCCTGAAGAGTGGGAGCACTGAGTCAGGTTGATCTCGTGCTCTGATGCCGATAGGCGCAGCTGCGAAGCACTGCTTCTCGACACCGAAGGGCTACAACACGGGGATGCCGAGATCTTCCTCGGTGAAGCTGTTGATGTCAAAGCGTCATGTGAAGGTGAAGGGGTGCGGGATGGTCTCTTCTTCCGCTTCTCCTTCGATTTCCCCTTTGTCGGCGCGGATGATCGGGTCCCCAAATCATCCCGATGCCTCTTAGCTGGGGTGTCCACTGACCCTTCAGAAGGCCGTTTCATGGAACACCCGCGCTCGACCGGCATCTCGGTCCTGATCGGCGAAATCTCAGCCGATGTGACCGTTGGGGCCGCGGCCTTACCCAACAGTACCCATTTTCTGCGGACGAAGTGCCAACTCAACCAAAGCCGCTGAAAGCCTCGCCGCTCGATTCTTACGAGTTTGCTTCGAGAAACTGAAACAATGAGCGCAAGAATCAACTCGATGTCCCTCGCCCAGACAGAGAAGACAGAGGGAATGGCTGTGGGGGGGGGGCAATCTTCTTCCCACAGGAACGGCACCTCTTGAAAAAACCCCAACGTCTTTCCATAGACATCCAGGAAAAAACCCCACCCAGGAAAGTTCTGAGGGGGAAAAACGGGGGAAAACCGAGCCCTGAAGGGCAAGTCCAACAAACTTTTTTTTTTACCAACACTATCTATCTAACATCTAATTAACTAACAACACTAAGAAAATAACAAACGGGCTATATACAAAGGCAAAAAAGCAATCCAAGATTACTTTACCGACCGGGGACACGAAAGGAGATCCTCTCAGTGCAGTGGTCAGAAAGGAACTGGCGGGATCCTCGCACTGGCGCCGGCGAGCATGCGCAATGGGACGCCTGCGCATACCCGTTGGTGCCGAGCGCGAAAAAATCCTGGGCTTTTTAGGTACCGATTCAAGGATTGGCGCAGGCGCTCTATTCCATGAGTGTGAAGCACAGAGACCACGAAGATCAGACCTTTATCACCCTCCCACAGTTCTCAAACTAGTGATCAACCAATGGGGGGGGGAGAGAGAAAGAGAGAGAGAGAGAGAGAGAGAGAAAGAG